>NC_143485.1:16323196-16654363 GCF_027475165.1 Benincasa hispida
GCAGTAGCTAAAACCCCTTATGAGTTATGAACAGGAAAGAAGCCTGGTATTAGACATCTTCATATTTGAGGTTGTCCAGTTGAGGCTAGGCCTTATAAGCCTAAGGAAAGTTATCTTTGAAGATGAATTATTTTCTTTTCTTCATGTGGTTATAAATGATGTTCAAGCTTCAATTCCTGACTTCATTATTAAACCAATTATAGAACAAGACAACATTGAAGTCCCCGTTATTGAACCTGAAGTTCAAACTCAACAACCTCAAGAAGTGCCACTAAGAAGATCTACTAGAGAGAGAAGAAGTGCAATTCCAAATGATTATATTGTGTTTCTTCAAGAACATCAGGATGATATAGGTGTGATGGAAGATGATCCAATCAACTTCCAACAGCCTTACAAAGTTGTAACTCTCAAAAGTGGATAAGTGCTATGGAAGAGGAAATAAAATTCATGAAAAACAATGACGTTTGGAAACTTGTCGAACTGCCATCAGAAGTGAAACCCATAGGTTGTAAATGGATATTTAAAACCAAAAGGGATTCACATAGAAATATCAAAAGATATAAGGCTTGTCTTGTTGTAAAGGATTTACTCAAAAGGAAGGCATTGATGACAAAGAGACTTTCTTTCTGGTTTCATCGAAAGACTCTTTTAGGGTAATCATGACACTGGTAGCTCACTTTGATTTAGAGCTACACCAGATGGATGTAAAAACTGCGTTTCTCAATGGGAACATTGATGAGACGATTTATATGGTGCAACCAGAAAACTTTGTGTCTGGTATTCAAAGTATATGGTAAGTAAATTGAAGAAATCCACCTACAGTCTCAAGCAAGCCTCTCGTCAATGGTATCACAAATTCCATGAAGTGAAAACCTCCTTTGGTTTTGAGGTGAACATAGTGGAAGATTGTGTATATCACAAGTTCAGTGGAAGTAAATCAATCTTTCTGGTGTTATATGTCGATGACATACTCATAGCTAGTAATGATGTAGGTTTATTGCATGACACTAAGAGATTTCTCAAAAGGAATTTTGAGATGAAGGATCTTGATGATGCTTCTTTTGTATTATGAATTGAGATACTGCAAGATCATTCTCAAGGTATTTTGAGATTGTCACAAAAGAACTACATTGAAAAGATTTTGAGTAGATTTGGCATGAAAGATTGTGCACCAGGAGATACCTCGATCGCTAAAGGTGATAAATTTCATTTACATTAATGCCCCAAGACCATACTCGAAACCAAAGAGATGCAAATGTTTCCTTATGCATCGGCTGTTGGAAATCTAATGTATGCTCAAGTAAGCATGCGTCCAGATATTGCGTTCGTAGTTGGAGTGTTAGGCAAATATTTGAGTAACCCAAGTATAGATCATTGGAAAACAGCAAAACGGGTTATGAGGTATTTACATAGAATAAAAGATTATATGCTCACTTATCGGAGATCAGAAGTTTTGGAGATCATTGGGTATTCTAATTCTGATTATGTTGGATGTCAAGACACTTTGTGATCCACTTCAGGCTATATCTTCATGTTGACTGAAAGAGCTGCATCTTGGAAAAGTGTTAAACAAACACTTATGGCTTCTTCCACCATGGCTGTAGAGTTTATAGTATGTTATGAGCATCCAATCATGGAATATGGTTGTGAAATTTTGTCACCGGGCTACAGATAGTGGTTGGCATAGAAAGACCACTAAAATTATTTTGTGACAATAAGTCGGCAGTGATGTATTCTAACAACAATAATGAAGTTAATGCATGTAGACGTGAAGTTTTTGGTTGTTAAATAAAGAGTTCATAATGGTCAAATTTCGATAGAACACATAGGAACAAACTCTATGGTGGTAGATTCATTGACTAAAGGTTTACCACCTAAAGTTTTTCATGAGCATATTGCTCACATGGGTGTTATTCACTTTTCTGATTCCATGGTTTAGTAGGAGTTTGTTATTGAGGATATTCTTTGACCTTATTTTGTTTATTTTCTATATAGAATAAAGTTAATGGTTTATGTTTTATTATCTGAACTCGTTTATCATGCATGCAGTTTAGCTAAAGTTTTTAAGAATGATCTCATTAAGGAATTTGGACCAGTTGGAAACAGGCATGATCTAGATTAATTTGATGTAGTTTCCATACTATCCATCCATACTTGATCTATGTCATTGAATGTACTGGAATCGGTGATCAAGGAAGGTTTAGTTACAAGGGTAGTGACGAAAGTTGCCTTGATTCCGTGTTAATACAAGAGATGGACCAGATTGAACTAAAGGGGAATTCTATTATTGAAATAACCTGTTATGCGCGCTTAAGGTTTATGTGATTTAATTATATCAGGTACACAGACATAGTTGTTTGACATATTTAAATAATAATATGTTTAATTAAAGTATGAGTCATGTATGTGGATAAATAATTTATCACATTGGGTTATTTCATTAGATTGGGCCTATTATGTGATCTATTAATTAAGGTCCTAAATTCCTAATTAAGTATGGACTTAATGTGTAGAAGCTTATTCCTAGTGAATTAGGGTTTAATGGAACCCTAATTGAACTAGTATATAAAGATACCTTAGGGCTATGGTCCCAATATACCAAAACAATAAGCACTCGGTCTTTTTTTAATCTCATTTAGAGAGATCCCATTAAGGGGATCCTAGGGTTTATCTATTCAATCTAGATATTAAAAATTTATGCTAACACTCTCTATTTATTTTTTACTCAAATCAAATATTTCTTCACTATCAACTTGACAATTTTTTCATCCATAAAATTCATTATCATAACTATTTTTAAATCTTTAAATTTGGAATCATACTCAAATCCCAGTATAGGTAGGGATAAATTCGAGAGGATTCGTATGCCAAATCTGTTGAATTTTCTTGGTTGTCAAATTACACAAAATAATGCATGAGAAAAGATCCTTAAAACAAGCAATGTTATAAGTGTGGTTGCGGATGTAAAAATTTTTCTAGTGGATAAAAATAAACAAAAAGATTGAACAATGATAAATCGAGATATGTGAGGAAGGAGCCTACGTCTGTCTTCTTTAAAGAGTTGGTTATAAGACATTTCATAAAAAATAGAGTTTGCATAAAATCTTAACAAAAGATTCAGCCAAAAACTACTCTAGTTTATATTAAAATTTTCCTAATTTGAGGAGGGAGCACGCCATTTTTCCATTGTTACTCTGGTTTTCTTTTCCTCTCCACTATAAACACTTAATTCTTACCATTTTAGTCATCTTGGAGCTTCATTTCCTTAATTTGGAGGATGATTAGTGGGTAAGTTAACTCTTCTAGCTTGAGTTTGATATTTTCCTCTTTCTTAGGATTTTTGTAAGACTTGTTCTTCAATAAACATTGTTCAAACCTTTTTACTTGAGTTTTAATTTGATTGTAATGATTATGATTAGCTATTTCTTGTTATTGATTGACAGCCAATACTTGAATGTTGGTTTTTCATGCTTTAGATTTATCCTTGAGGTAATAAATCAATTAAAAGCAAAGGGTTAGTTTAACTTGTTCGTTGTGAGTTGACCATCAATGAGTATTGCTTTAATCAATCTTGACTTAAAATGATATTGAATGGGTTAATTAGATGGTGGAAATTAATTTGTTCATCCTAGCAATTTCCCTAAAGCTTAATGCGATCAGTCAATTTGTGTAGACCAAATTTGTTTCCTATGCATTTTGATTAATTAGGTAACTTGGACAGTTTATTAGGATTCTAATTAATTTGGCTAGGCTTAAGAAAAGTATATTTGATCTAGAGTTGATAAAAATGTATTAGGATTTACAAGTTGACATAAATCTTATTATAGATCCAACCAAAAGCTGAGAAGACTTCAATGCATACATCAGTTCAACAGTAATAACCACTCTTGACAGCGTCTACATTAGAAACCTTTTAAAGATGTAGAGAAGAACTTTTTTATTGTTGGCGCCTTTGAAATTTAAGAGAGAAAAACTAATGTAAAAGCTAAACACACACAGAAAATTTGAGGTTTCAAGCTCGAAATCTGATGAAATTTCAGGAAATAGAATTACAAAGAATAATGCCAAAAAAAAAAAAATCGTGATACAAATAATGTCTAGAATATGGTCACAGATGTTGAAACTTTCTGATGGATACAAATAAATGAATGAAACAAAGACATTGGACACTCATAAATTATGACATGTGACATTCCGACTACCTAGAACTTAAACTAGGTCGTTACTATAGACATGCATGCATACCATTCAAATTGACATCTTTTCATGACTTAGTAAAACTATATAAACAACATAAAATAATTAACTTTATTAAAAATAAATAACTAAAATTCATTTAGCAGGGTACCCTTAAAGCCATAAAACAAAATTAGAAAATTCTTTTAAAAAGTTTAAAGCATAAATACCAAAAATTCGAGTTCAAACATCAAAACTAGAAATTTTTAAACATAAAATCTTGAAAACATGAATGGAAGCATATGACTGGTCCTAGTGGCTCGATCATGGATTCTGCTTGTCATTCGTCGGCGTATTCTTATCCTTTCCTAAAAGAAATAAACATAAGAAAGATGAATATAAAATACTCAATAAGTAACCTTACTACTAGGATCAGGCTAAACATCTATGTCCTCTAGATGTCACTCTCTAGTGGGTAGGGTTGGCAAAAATCCTCGCGAGGTCGGGTCCCTGTGGGTACCCGCCCCGATCGAGGCAAGGAATCCCCGGTTTGATCAAGGACCCAAAACGGGTCCTCAAACCAGGGATGGGAGCATATCCCTGCCCCGTCCCCGACCCCAACCCTGTTCCTATATATATATATATATATATATATATATATATATATAACAATATTATGAAGTAAAATTAAAAAGAATATATAAAATTTAAAAACAGTATATCTAAGCTACTGTTTTTAATTTTTTTTAAATTTTTTAATTTATATATATATATATAAAGCTACTGTTTTTATTTATTTTTAATTCTTTTAAATTTTTTCATAATATAATTAACTTTAACTTTTTATTAAATTTTAAAATAAAGAAATGTTAAAAAAATTCTTTTATTATTAAATTTAATAAATAAAACAATAATAATACTAACTTGTTAACTAAAAAGTATATCATTTCAATAGAAATACAAAAAAATTATTGATTTAAATAAAAAAAACTAATGGGCGAGAAATTTTTGGACCTTTAATATTAATATTGTTGTTTTCAAAACTTATTAGAGAAATATTGTTGTTTTGAAATTTATTAGAGAAATATTGTTGTTTTGGGAGTTCGAGGCTAGAGGTTGAACGTTGAGAACTCGACGAACAAAGAAAAACTTGAAAACAATACATAGGCCGAAACTTCAACCCTCGACGAGGGAAATCTCGCGAATCTCACTTAGGTTGTCAAAGGTTGAAGTTTCGACACACATCCACCCTCGAGATTGCAAGTTTATTTTCTTTTTCCTTCACAGAGGAAATAAAGTAATGAGATGATATACTGATGGTATACTATATGTATTTGTGTACTCGAGCTGCTTCTAACAACTTATGCATTTTTTATCATTTCGAATTAGACGGAGGCTTGTGGGATTGACGTGAGGGGATGGGGATGACTATATTTCTGGAAGCGAACTCCAGGCGAATATGAAGTGCATGGATACAAGTTATGCCTTGGAATGAAAGACAGTTCCGAATTAGCTTTGTCTACGAACAAAATTTTGTATATTAGGTTGTCAAAGGTTACACACATGTCGAAACTTCAAAGCGATTAAGGAGATAAGTGTGCTGAAGCAGATTAAGGAGAGAGCGAGATTTAAAGCGAGATAGTAGGAGAGAGCGAGATTCAAAGCGAGAATGTTGGAGAGAGCGAGATGACTAATCTGACTAACATTGAACTTGGTAAAATGAAGTGGTTGAATAATTGAAAAATGAGATTATTCAGGAATACACATTGAATGCTAAGATTACGCATTGAGTTTCTGGTAGGAGATCCATAATCAAAAAAGTGTTTGTGATTGTTCAGAAGAAATGAAAGCTAGTAATCATTAATGGAAAAATAACAACAAAAACAAAGAGAGCGAGAGTGAGAGAGCAAGATCTTAGGAGAGAGCGAGAGTGAGAGAGCGAGATCTTAGGAGAGAGCGATACTAAGAGAGCGAGATCTTAGGAGAGAGCAATACTGAGAGAGCGAGATCTTAGGAGAGAGCGGGAGTCTTCACTTTATTTGAACTTTCCATAGAAATATATATAAAAAAAAAAAAAAGAAAAAAGAGCTAATAATCATACTATAATTGAATAATCATTAGACAACAAATTGAATATATTAGATTATTATACT
The DNA here is from genome assembly GCF_027475165.1 of Benincasa hispida. Lineage (NCBI taxonomy): Eukaryota > Viridiplantae > Streptophyta > Magnoliopsida > Cucurbitales > Cucurbitaceae > Benincasa > Benincasa hispida. The sequence continues at coordinate 16,329,526 of NC_143485.1, forward strand.
ATAATTGAATAATCATTAGACAATAAATTGAATAAATTGAATATATTAGATTATTATACTATAAATTGAATATATTAGATTATTATAATGTAAAACTTTATTGATTACATAAAAAAAAAATTTGAATATACAGTAGATTATTATAAAAAAATTGAATATACAATAAATTATAATAAAAAAAATTGAATATACAATAGAATGAATATATAATAAAAAAATTATTTATTATTCAATCCCTAACTATCTGGAGCCCGTCTTAGGAACGAATGAAACTTCCTTCGATTATGTCCTAACTGGTTACAAAATCCACATCGTTGTCAAGTGTCTGGTTCTGTCCAATCCATCTCGTTGTGATAACGTGAACTTTTCGGTCTATCAAGTCTTCTCAACAACGATGGATCAGGATATAAGATGGGCATATTAGGGTGCATCATCCAGTAATCTTCATGTGGTACAGGTTGAAATTGAGGAGAGTAACATTCAGCATATGTTGACAATTTGTAGTAGTCCTCAATAAAATCTCCGTAATTCATGTTAAAATGTGAGCAAACGGCCATAAAATGCGAGTATGGAATGCCGAATGCATACCACTTGTTACATGAACAGTACCGCTCGATATGATGGCTTGTTCGAGATCACTAAGTATGAAACACCTGAGAGAAATTGTAACACATGAAGAGGTGTGTTTAATTTCAGATCGACATGCTGGTATAATTGCAGCAGTGAACAACCCAACAAATGGTTGGACGGGACCGAAATGTCACCATCGTTTCTGCTTACGACATATCGTCAGCAACTTCAATAAAAAAGTATAAATTTAATTCAATAAAAAATTATGTTTACCGTGTCGGGTGTCAGTTTCAAATTCAAAAGTTCAACAAATCAATTGAAGATATCAAAGGAATAAATCGGAGCTGTCTTTGTTTTTTTGACAACATTAGTTTAGAGCAATGGACTCAAGCACATGATGGAGGATTCAGATATGGATGGATGACAACAAATCTATCAGAGTGCATAAATGGAGTCTTCAAATGAGCTCGAATGTTGCCTATAAATGCTCTTGCTCAGATAATATTTTTCAAATGCATGAACTACTTCGAGAAAAGAAGAGAAAAAATAAGGGATGCATTGGAGCGTCAAGATAAACCCAGGACCTGTTGATCCCGATGTTTTGTACAACCAGTCCATTCATCGATCATATGTTGTATGGCGAGATCGTACTACTGGAGAAATATCTTCCAGACGTCGAAAGGCAGGATTTATTCAGTTGGACTGGCATCTGATCACAGCCTTGGTCAAGAGATGGAGGCCCGAGACGCATACATTTCATATGTCTTGTTGGAGAGTGCACTATCACTCTACAAGACATAGAAGTATTGTTGGGGTTATCTATTGACAGTGAGCCGATCACCGGAGTAATGTACGATGACTGGTTAGAAGTTTGTCAACTGTACCTCGGTGCGACCCTACCTACCAACAAGATTAAAAGATCAAGGTTAAGTTTTATATGGTTAGGAACACAATTTCGTGAGCTCACAGATGATGCAGACGAGGAAACCGTCACAAGATATGTGCGAGCATATATACTACAAATGATGGGTGGAAGTCTGTTTTCATATAAATCAAGTCATTTTGTTCACTTGATGTTCTTGCCACTGTTAGCTAACCTCCATGATGAGGGGCGGTATTCGTGGGGTGGAGCATGCTTGGCATGGTTGTATAGACAACTATGCAAAGCAACAAGACCTGAGGTTCGAGAGATAGTTGGGCCTCTCATACTTTTGTATCTATGGGTTTAGGAGCGATTTCCAACAATGGCTCCACAGCTACATCATGTTAATGACGTTCAGTTAGTTAGTTGAGCCTACGGTTATCGGTATGTTGTTTTAATTCAATTTAATTTTTATATCACTGATCTAGTTAATTTGAATTCTAAATTATCAATTTAAAAATTTAGGTGGAGAGACAAATTTTATGTGACTAGGACAACCACACAAGTAGTCAACCAGTATAGATACATGTTTGATCTGCTTCAACCTGAACAGGTACATTACACTAAACCTAATTGATTATTTTATTCACATTTTTATTGTATTTGTCTTTAATATTCTCTAATATAATATTTTGTGTTTCGGGTTATTTGAGAACCGTACAAAATTATTGTGCATACTTTGCCTAATTTTTGTACGAATGGTCAAAACATATGGCGGACGATAAGTCCTCTCATATGTTTTCACATTGGTAAGTGGCATATTCCTGACATGGTGATGAGACAATTAGGTTTTCAGCAGGATGTCCCATCGCCTTGTAATACTGAACCCGTACTACATGATATTGACCTAAGGACTGGAGATTGGTCCGAAAAAGTTGCACATTTGGTAGTGCAATGGCACTATCGTGCAAGGTTTATTGCAGTGGGGGTTTCTTTTGAACAGTTTGACACAGATGTCACTACAGAATATATTCATTGGTATAATAATATCACAAGGTACTATGTCACTCGTCCGGGAGCAGCTGTGGGTCATCTGGTAAATGAATGAATATTATCTAATTTTTTTAATTTAAATTTATTTTAAATATTGTCTAATTGTTTTATAATTCACAGAGATCGAACAAAAATAGGCTTCGTGAGGTTGCGAATGATCCGAACCAGGTTTCTGCTATATGTAGTGACAACCAAAGCTATATGGAGGAAATTCATTATATGTACGATATACCTATTGTTCCTCTACCAGTTCCTAGACGTAGAGGACCTGTTCGGGAAGAGGATGAGTTTGATGAGGTTGCACATAATGTGGAAGAGTTGCCCCCTATGATGTAGACGCAGAGTCAAACTAATTATGTTAGTCCGATGATGATGATGCCAACATTTGGTTCAGGACATTATGACTCAGAGGCTGGTCCTTCGTCTTCATACGTGCATGGACATGGTCGGGGTCGTGGAGAGCATAATGAATATTTATGTTATGAAGCGTCTGCAGAGGTACCAAAGCAACATCAAGAAGAACGCGAGCAACCTCGAGTTCAAAGTCGACGACGACAACCAGCTCGAAATCGATGACGTCCACCTTGTGGGACACATTGATTTTTGTAATTATTTTTATATAAATGAGATATTTAATTTACATTTTTTTTATTTTTATGAGTTGTTATTTTTTTTTAATTTATTCTTTTTAGAGTTTAAACAAAATAATAAAATTGTTTTAGAAATTGTTTTTATAAAATGAAAAATTAAAAAAAAAAGAAAGGATTAGAAAGAAGAAGGTGGAATGTGTAATAATTAAAAAAGAAAAAAAAAAGGAAAATTTGTATGGTATTCTCGCTCTCTATCAAAATCTCGCTATTTCGCTCTCGCTCATGCTCACGCTCAAACTCTCGCTCTCGCTCTCGAATTTGATTGGGAAGTTCAGTGGGAAAAAGAAGGAGATTCATTAGCTCGTTATTTAGTCAGACTTGCTGAGATGATAGAATCTGTAAAAATTATTCAACAAGCTTTGGAAAAAGAAGGGGACCTTATGAAAATTTAGAAATACGATCTTTTGATAGAGGAAGGTCTCCGCAATGATAATTAAACAGACTCAATAATAATGTTAGGAAGGGCAATGTCAAGGGTTCAAAGTTCGACGTACAAATGAAAGGAAGGTCGAGGGTTCAAAATTCGTGTGTTACGTTTCCGTCAACTTAACTACCCCAGCATAGACAGAACTAACCTTAGACAAAAAGTCCCTTAGATACATTTATTATAAATTTAGTCTTTTAATTAAGAGTCAATTTAATTCTATTAAACTGATTAAAAGATTAAACTTTATTTCTAATCTTATTAGAAAAATGATCTTAAGTCTATATGAATCATATTTCAAAAACTATTTAAAAATTGATTTTAACCTAAGGTTTGCATGCAATTCTGAATTATTGATTTTAATTTATAATTTCATTTAATTATAACTTTTATAAAATAAACGAAATAAGTTAAAATCATACAATTGTGTTCATTGATATACTTAGTAAATTATAACAATTATAAATTACCTAAGTTAGTGTCAAGCTTCATGCAATTCCATTTCATTACTAACCATATATAATACTTATATAATAAGGTAATAAAATATTTAATAACATCCATCCATACAAACATTCAACTATATATTATAACACTTATAATATAAATGATGCATGACTATGTTATTAATGTATGCAAACATATACTATAACACTTATATTATATGATGCATTAGCATGCTATGAAAAATAAATCATGCAACAATATATATTATAACATTTATAATATAAATAATATATGAAATTAAATGCATAACCTATGGTAGGATTTTATACTATATGACATACATTATGATATATATATAATAAAATAAATCATACATCATATGCATAATTTAAAATAATTATGGATCAGGATTGGACACTTAAATAATTAATTAAATTAATATAACACTTATATTAATTTATTTAATAAAAAAAATTATCTATTACATAAATAGTAGTCAACCAGTTCGAAACAAGTAAACCGGGTCTTGAACCACTCAAATCGAACCACCCAACACCCGAACTGGACCTGAATTACTCGAACCAACCAAGCTGGATGTGAACTAACCAAGCCACGAACTGATTTGTTTTTTTCGTCTCAGGGCATTGCAATGTTGTGCTCAACGTTGCAATGCTACGGAAAGAACAAATCGTTCTTCCTTATCACAGCGTTGCAACACTGCGGTATAGACAACATTGTACAACTGCGATCTTCTTTGAAACTCCTCTAATTTTGGCCCCATCTTCTCTAGAATTGGACCAAAATTGACACAAACGACTCAATACAAACTCTATAACAAAGATTATGCCCAAAATACAGGCCTTTACAAATGAAATTTGCAAACAATAGAGACTATATCCAATCCCAAAAACATCCAATAATCTTAAACTATTCATCAAAAAACAATCATCACAAGAAGAATTTGACAGAATATAATCCACAAAAAATTATGTAAAATAAATTCTTAAAAATTGAAAAAATTTGGACCAAAATCCCCGCTCTAATACGAATTGAAGGAACCGGTGAAGGTTCTTATGCGGAAGTGTGGATCGGTCCCAAATCCCAATTTTACAGAATCATGAATTTTTCCGAATTGGACATAAACATTATGCATTTAAATTAATTACAACATGCTTATTAAGAAATTGAGAAAAGAGAGATAAGGAGATTTACTCTTGAATTTTCAATCCCAATTTTTCAATCATAAATCCCAATTTTTAAGAATGATCGATCCCAAATCCCAATTTTTCAATCTTCACGTGTGATTCCTCTTCACGTAAAAGTCACGATAAAAAACGTAAACCAAAATGGCCACGAATTTGAAATCCTAATTTGGACACCACCAATTAGAGCCTTCTATATTCTCTAGGATAAGAATCATAGGAGTTTGTGGGCTCTGTGATTTTTTTGGAGAGGGAAAGATAATTATTTTTTAGAGAAAGGAGAGTGAGAACCTGAGAACTTTCTTAGGAAAAAAAACTTACAAAGAGCGTTCTCTATAAAAATCAAAATGGAGATGAAGAAGATGATTGTAACCATCTGCCCTCCACTCTCACGTAGTAGAGAGAGAAAAAAAGGGGAGGGAGTCACTCCCCCCAAAAATATTTTTCAAAATTCAAATTAATTAAAAGAAAAATAATTTTAATAAAACATTAATATATATTTATGTGATAACCACTTTATCATATAATATATATTAAATTATATATTATATAAAATATAACATATAACCTATAGTTTAATATTGTATTAAATACAATATAACCTATAGTTTTAATTCTCTCAACAATGATATTTGATATAAATCTCATTTACATTAAATTCAATTATATGAAACCAATTCACATAATTAATATTTGAATCATATTCAAATATTTATTTTCTCTCAAATAAACTTTATAATATAATGTATCAAATACATTATAATAATTATATCATATATAATTAAATTAAGTTAATTATATCACATATAATTAATTCCCTCAATTAATTTTAACAATTCAAATTAATCTAAAATTGATTATCATTTAATCCTTGTTGAGCTAAAGAGAGGACCTCATGGACTTGTTGCTTGAAGCTCCAATGATACTTGAATAATTAATTAAGCTCCTTGAATTATATTATTTAACATCCATTAATATAATTAAAGGAGTTTAATTAATTATTCAACATCCATTAATTAATATTAAGGGCACTCCACTAAAGGCCGACAGTTGTACTCTTCGCACTACAAATATATTTTTGTATCCATTGGATATAACCAGTCAATAATGCGACTCTTCACAAATTGTTTGTAAGTATAGCTAGGCCAAAAATTACTGTTTTACCACTATAGTTGCATCTAACTCCTTAAGTACCACTGATCCCTCTAATGAACAATAAGTCATAGTCCAACCATGACCAAACCTCTCTCGGGCTAGGAGAGGGTGTGGCGCTACATTGTTCAAGTCTCGGAATTAGCCCTTAAGGGAGTAATTTATCTACTTTTCCTGACGCTGGGGAATGAGTGAATTTCGTCTTGTGTAGCTATGTTCCCAGCTCCCCAATCAGACAAATCCCTAAAATCGTAGGCTTGTTGAGTCGGCAATCTGGCCACTCTCACCCATTCAAATCAAAGGACCGCCCTCATAGACAAAAAAATCATAACTCACTCAGGATTCAGGTCATGTCACCTATAGTCATCCGGGTGAAATGTAAGTCTCAATTATGAATGGTGTTATATAGTGAGACTAGTCATTTCGTGGTCCAATCTTATACAAACTCCTTTGTATAGAATACCCCCGTTCACATGTCTCCATGTGAATGATCAGGATTAGATTATTTGTAGCACTTTACAATAATTGTAACATTTACAAAGCGGGTTGTATTCATAGTGTCACCAGAATAAGGTATCCAACCTTATCCATCTACTACAGACCACTTAGGTTATCACTTAAACATGATCCACCTGTATGTCTCTACGTAGATGTTTAAGCTATAGAACCTTGGATGTTAGCTTATTGGTTTGTGAGTTTAATTCTACTATATGTCAAATAAAACATCTCATATTTTATTAAATAAACAAAATGTTTGTACAATACAATTACAAACTACAGAACCCTACGAGATTTAAGGCATCAACCCCAACACACCTTTCATAGGTGCCACTTTTAAGAACACTTTTTTCGCCAATTTCAAACTCGATATCTTTACGCCTAACATCGACGTAACTTTTCTGCCTGCTCTGAGCTATTTGCATGTGTGCTCTAATCTTCTATATTGTCTTATTCGTGGCCTATACCAACTTAGGTCTTAGCAACTTCCTCTTACCAACCTCATCCCAACATACAGGAGACCTGCAACTCTTTCCATATAGGGCCTCAAATGGCAACATGAAAATGGTAGCCTGATAACTGTTATTATATGAAAACTCCATCAAATGCAAGTGAGAGTCCCAACTCCCTAAAAACTCTAACACACAAGCGCGCAACATATCCTCTAGCATCTAGTTTAAACGCTTTGTCTGACCATTAGTCTGTGGGTGAAAGGTTGTATTAAAATCCAATCGAGTACCCAATGCTGCTTGGAGACTCTTCCAAAAGCTAGATGTAAAGTGAGGGTTTCTGTCTGACACAATGGACACAGGTACTCCATGCAATCTCACCACCTCTTTCATGTATATCTGCGCCCACTTACTCACAAAAAAAGTAGACTTCCTTGGAATGAAGTGTGCTAGCTTAGTTAGCCTGTCTACTACAACCCAAATTACAATAAAGCCCTTTGTTGTTCAGGGTAACCCCACGATGAAGCCCATATATACATGCTCCCACTTCCATTCTGGTACGCTTAAGGGTTGCAACAAGCTTGTTGGTTTTTGCCTCGGGCCCTTCACTTGCTGACACACTAAGCACTTACTGACAAACTTGACTATCTCTCTTTTCATGTCATTCCACTAGTAACAGCGCTTCAAGTCCTAGTACATCTTGGTATTGTTAGGATGTAACGAAAATGGGGAACTATGAGCTTCCAACAACCATACGTTCTTAAGATCATTGTTTGTTGGTATGCATAAATGTCCCTAATAGAAAAGACCATTATCTATGGATACAGAGAGCTCATCACCCTGCCCTGACTCCACCTTGTGAATTTTTTCAACCAGGTAAGGATCACTTCGTTGAGCATCAACAATTCTTTGTCTCAAACTCGGTTGCACCAATAATTGCGCCAATTGTGCAGTGACTTCTCCACTACTACCATAATCTCAGCTCGTTCAAGATCCTTGCATAGGTGAGTTTGTTTGGTAATCAGGGATGCTGAATGGACTACCTTCCTACTTAGAGCATCTACCACTACGTTTGCCTTTCCTGGGTGGTATAAAATCTCACAATCATAATCCTTTACCAACTCTAACCATCTGCGTGTTCTTATGTTTAACTTCTTCTGCGTGAAGAAATATTTTATACTCTTGTGATCGGTGAAAATTTGTATCTACTCTCCATATAAATAATGCCTTCAGATCTTTAAAGCAAAAGCCACTACTGCCAACTTCAAATCATGTGTGGGATAATCCCATTCATGGTTCTTTAACTGATGAGAGTCATAAGCAACTACCTTACCCTACTGTATCGACACGCACCCCAACCCTTTCTTGGAGGCGTCACTGTAAATAACGAAACCACCGTTCCATCCGGTATGGTAAAAACTAGAGCAGTAACCAACTTCTGTTTGAGATCCTGGAAGCTGTCTTCACAAGCCTTATTCCAAACAAAGGAAGATTCTTTCCTAGTCAACTGAGTTAAAGGAGTGGCTATGCGAGAAAAATCCTTCACAAATAGCCAGTAGTAGCCTACTAACCCCAAGAAATTGCGTACCTCACTGATTGTGGTTGGACGAGGCCAACTTATAACTGCCTCAATCTTTGCGGGGTCAACAAATACTTCTTCTTTTGACACCACATGTCTTAGAAAGGACACATGCCTCAACCAAAACTCACATTTAGAAAACTTAGCATATAACTTATTCGTCCTTAAAGTCTCCAAAACTTTTCGTAAATGCTCTTGATGTTCTGGCTTGTCTTGGAGTAAACCAAGATATCATCTATGAAAACTATCACAAAAGTCTCAAAAAATTCCTTGAACACCCTATTCATCAGATCCATAAATACTATAGGAGCATTCGTCAAACCGAACGACATTACAATGAACTCATGGTGCCCATACCACAAACAAAAAGTTGTCTTGGATATATCACTGTCTTTTATCCTCAACTAATGGTAACCTAATCGAAGATCAATCTTGGAGAACATTGTATCTCCCTGCAACTGGTCGAACAAGTCATCTATCCTGGGAAGTAGATACTTATTTTCTATAGTCACTTTATTCAACTCTCTGTAGTCAATGCAAAAACGCAATGATCCATCTTCCTTTTTCACAAAAAGTACTGGTGCACTCAACGGTGTGACCACCAGGGCGCATGAAACCCTTATCCAACAACTCTTGCAACTGAATCTTAAACTCTTTTAATTCTGGTGGAGCCATTATGTATGGAGCTTTCGAGATAGGGGTTTGACTCCAACTTGATAGTAAAATCTCTCTCTCTATGTGAGGGTAAACCCAGGAGATCCTCTAGAAAAGCATCTAAGTAATCTCTTAATACTGGTTCTGAAGTCAATGAGACCTTAGCCTCTCTAGTGTCAACAACACTGGCCAAGATACTCTAGGTACCTTGGTTAAGCAACCTATTGGCTTTCATAGCCGAAATTACTTTAGGCAAGACCATGCCCCCCCTCCCCCCCAAACTTAAAGCTAGCTTCCGTAGGAGGGTTAAAAATTACCTCATTGCAGGAGCAGTCTATACTGGCATGATTAGCAGCCAACCAATTCATGATCAATATCACATTGAAATCATGCATGTTTAGAACTAACAAGTTCACATCTAATGTATGATTTGCTATTTCTACTCAACATGCCTTTGTCTTTTCGGTTACTAACATGATTTCTCCTGACGGAGTAGAACCTGATAGAACATACTGTAAGGGTTCTAATTCTAATATGGCATGCTTTACAAATGCTTATGATATGAACGAGTGACATGAACCAGAGTCAAACAAAACTAATGCATAGTGTCCTAAGATTGGGATGTCACAATAGTGCCAGACTTCTCAGCCTCCTATAGCATGGTGGAAAACATTCTACCCTGCTACTGCTGATGACTCGAACCACCCCGATTCGAGCTCGCAAGCTAACCCCTATTATCAGATGCATTCTTCTTGGGGCACTTCTCCAACATGTGCCCTCTCTGGCCACATCGAAAAAAAAAACTCTAGTGCTTGTGAGATATCGTCCCCAATGACGTCTACCACATGTCGAATAGATTGGTTTATCCTCTTTAACACTATAGGTTGGGAGCCCTGTTGCCTCCATTGCCTTGGAGCTCTATCTATGTTCTGACTATTTTGTGGAGGCTCTTGAGGCCTCTGACCTGCCTTCCTCTTCTAACCTGAAGAGGATCTTGTTCTCTGTGATCTCATGTTTCCCCCTCTTGTAGCGGAATCTATTCTGGCTACTATACACAATGCTGTACATAACTAGTGGGATCATGGGCCAATACATGACCCCTTAGCTCATCCTTTAGATCCTGGATGAACCTCTCTATCTTATCCTCCTCTATGGCCACCAACTTGAGGGCAAAACGAGACAACTTAGTGAATTCTTGTTCGTACTCTACCACAGACAAGAACCCTTGCTTCAGATTCATGAACTATGCCTGCTTATTATACCTCGTGTCGAAAGAAAAGTACTACTCATAGAACTGCTCCTTAAACTGGCTTCAGGTGACCATCCCTTCACCGGTTTCAATAAAATTCTTGGTCGATTGCCACCAAATCTCAGCATCATCCGTCAACATAAATACTGCACAATGAAGCTTTTGGTCCTCCAGGCATTTCATATAGCGAAAAATAGTCTACTCTTTTATTGTTCTAGAGATCAAGGTCAGTCGATTTGGACTCTATCAATGTTTCAATTGAAAGGTATCTCTATGAGGACAAAAGTTTCTACATGAACTCAAATGGCAAAGAAGTGGTGAACAACTGTTTACCATTTATCTGTCTTCCTTGTTGGATGGCATCCTCTTTTAACAAAACTGTTGGAAGTTGAATATTGATGTTGCTTGTAGCCATGGCAGATAAGCAGGTGGGGTGGGGTGGGTGCTTCAGGATCATTTGAGTCTCGTTCACCTGCTTGATTAAAGTTTATCCCAAGATGCAATGAAATCAAGGATTTCAAATTGTGGGCCATTTTGTGATTGTCTCGATAGAATTCTTTCTTTCCATACTCACCATATCATGGATGAATCTGACTATTTGAAAGTTGTTAATTGATGTGGTTAATGACATTACTGTAGATGTTTTTAAAGAGTCTTCTTTTTCTTATTGATGAGACGATGTCTATTGCACAAGACTTGGTCGATGTCTGGCACACTCACTTTAATCTATTGTATTGGAAAAGCAATTTTCTTCTCTTCTCCACACACTTTACCTTGAATGGTTTGTTGTATTTGATTTCTCATAATATAATATTGTAATTAGTTAGTGATGTTACATGTTTCCTACAAAAATATATGGTAATAATTAATTAAAAATATTTTTTTGATATGTTAATAACTAACAAATTTTAATAAATTAATAATTTCCTTTAGTTCAATAGGAGAGTAAGGAGATTCAACTTGGAAACTTCTTGAACGCTAACACGTATGTCACTTGAATTGCTCAATTTGATAAATTAATAATGATTTAATATTTTATAAAGGCTTATTTATATTCATTTAATGGCTTTTAATCAATCACTTATTGCAATTAATTTATTCTAATTAATCATATTAATTTTTGTTCATTATTATCCATTTACTTTAATATAACATTTACTTAAATTAAATTAGTCCTCTATAAATTTTAAAAACAATCAATTTCAACCTACCTTTTTTCGAATGGTCCATTTAGATCATGTATACTGTTTCATGAGTAAGTAAATTAAATATATAATATTTAAATATCTAAGATATTAATACATGTATTTGGATATGCAAGATAATCAATGTTTGAAAATTAAATATTTATGTTTGACTTACCAATTTTATATATAAAAATAAAAATTAAATAACTACTTAATCAAATGAAGAACAATTAACGTAATCATAAACTTAATTGAGTATATTTAATATACAGTTATATTAATTGATTATTTAATCACTTAAAATAAAAAATTTAATATTTTTATATTAAACATTAATTAAACTTATTTAAATTATTTAATTAAACTACTAAAATGATTAAATTAATATAAATTAATTTTAGTATTAATAATTAATAACAATTTTTATATTAAATAGTTAAAATAATATAAAAAAACAATCGAAAATATATTAATTGAAATTTATTAAGTCTAAAAAATATATGTATATTAATAATCAATCAAAATTAATAGTAATACTTAATTGATAATTCATTAATTAATTGGACTATACTTTTACAATTGATCTTCCATATAAAAATCTCACATGTATAAAGGATATTAGTAAAAGACAGTAAAATAAAAAAAAAAATCTAAAAATATATCATCTCATTAAAATATTTTCAATTTTACCCTCCTTTGTTTTGTCATGTAGCACACCTTCTTCTTCCCTTTCTTTTTTTTTTTTTTATTTTCTTTCTTTTCTTCAATATTTGCTTCTTTTTTTCCTTTCATTTCCGAGGTTTTTGATTCTTCTCTTTCTTTTTCTTTTTTAATTTTTAATTTTATTCTCTTTCTTCCGTTTTTGCTTCTTTCCTTTTTTTTTCTTCCCTTCATCTGGTTTTTGCTTCTTCCCTTTTTTTTTTCTTTTATTTTCTTTCCTTCTTCTTTCCTTTTTCTAGTTTTTGCTTCTTCCCTTCTATTTTTTTAAAAATTTTCTTTCCTTTCTATGAGTTTTGCTTCCTTTCTTTCTTCTTCCTTTTATTTTCTTTCTTTTCTTTAGTTTTTGCTTCTTCTCTTTCTCTTTCTTTTTTTTTTTTTTTAATTTTCTTTCCTTTATCCGGTTTTTGCTTCTTCTTTTTTTCATAAGAATTATGAGGTTGAGTTTTGTATTCAAGACTTGAAAAGTATCCAATTCATAAGTGACTTTACAATTTGATGGACACTAATGGAAATCTATTAATGAGAACCACTAATATTTTCTATCATTGATAGCTTAATCTTTGATGATTTTTTTTCACAATTAATAGCCACTTACAGAAGTCTATTAATGATAGCCAACTTAGTGAATTTAATTAATAAAATTGAATCTCGAACTAAAGCGTAAGTGGAATGCCTAGAAGTTGTCACTAATAGCATGTTATCAGTGGTAGATGCTATCAACGATGACATGTTATTTGATGATAAAAATGAATTACAAAAGTTATCTTTGATAGCATGTTATCAATGATAGAAGCTATAATCGATAACTACGATATAAGTGATATCGGTGATAGAATTTAGGGATATCCATAAACCAATGATATCAATGATATAAAAGTCAATTCCATTTTATGAAAGTCTATCATTGATAGCCACTGCTAAAAGCTGTCAATGACAACCACTGATTGAAGCTATCAATGATAGACATAGCTATCAGTGATATGAATAAGGTATATATCAATAAAATGAATAATATTAATGATATTGGTGATATGACTTAGGTAAATATCAGAGATAATCACTTATAGATCTCTCATTGATAAGCTTCTATCACTTATAACTTTAAATGTTAATCTTTGAAAGATGATAGTTTCCTTTCAAAAGTTGATAACTACTTATAAAAGTATATCATTGATATCCACTGATGGTCTTAGGTGTTAATATTTCAAGTTTGATTTCAATTGTTCAAAGTGTATCAATGATAGCCATTGAAAATCGATAGCAAATTAAAATGTGATATTTCAAGTGTTACTATTTTAATATTGTATTAATATTTCTCAAATTAAAAGCTATCACGGATAGAAACTGATAGCAACTATCACTAGTACCACTGATAGCTACTATTAGTTACTATCATTGATAGCTTCTATCAGTTGCTATCATCGATAACTACTATTAATGGTAGTTTTCAATTTGAGAAAATCGGAAGAAAAAGTGCAAAATGTTAGGCTGCATGTAGGCTTTTTAGTCATTTACCTATATAGCTATCACCGATAGCTGCTATCAGTGATATCTGGTAAATTTTGTGCCATATCTCTAATATGTTTATCCTTGTTCTACATCTTTTATTATTTTGGATCTGATTGTTATTTGTATAATCAACTCTACTAAAAAAAAACCTATGTGAATGGATTTTAAAGTTCTTGCTAGATTTTAAAGAGTGAAACCTTTTGAAACAAATAACAATATTAAATTTCTGTTTGAAATTTTATGATAAAACCTATCAAACAGACATGTGCCCTTATGGGAATTTGTAATGGATAGAAAAAAAAGCTTTTGTATATTTGTAAATCTAGCAACCATTTTTTTCAGTTTTGCAAATACGCAAATCCAACACTAAATTTGAAAAGATGACAATATTCTGTCAAATACAAAATGAATATTTAACCACAAAATCTACTTTAATATTTATCTTCCTTTTATATTTTTATAATGGTTTGATAGTTTGTACTCAAAGACAAGTCTTCATTACATCGAAGAAAACATATCATACCAATAAGGATACTTATCATACTAAAAAATGAGAATAGTTATGTCCCTATTTTATATTCGAGGGTCGAAGCTTTGCTTTCCTATACTTTAGAGACACCCACATTGAGGAAAAGAGGATGAAAGTCATCTAGTCCAGAAGGTTCCAGAAGGTTCCTCCAAATTTGTTAGCATATGGTTCTTGTCAATTATTCTCTCCTCACTATATTGCATCATCTGTCCTTATTTGGTATTACTTGGTGGGTGTACTACTCAGTCAAAGGAAATGAAATGTTTCAATTTTGCAATGCTTGTTAATATGGTAAAACACATGCTCTTCCCCTTTCCCAATACATTCAAATGTTTGGGGCCTACGCTGATGAAATCTGTTTAGATATATCCTTTAAAACAGAAAAGTGATATTGTAGCAGCATTCAATCACTTCTTAGCAATGGTTCAAACCCAATTCAATTGTCAAATTAAGGCTCTCCAATTAAAAAAATGGGTTAATGGGTTACCTGCGCCTAGACCTAAGAGACATCAAGAGCTTTTGGTATTAAGTTCATCCTATGTTCTGGACTTGGGGTCAAAATGAACATAGCTCAACCGGTATGGTGTTCATACTATCAACCTCGAAATCAAAAGTTCGATTCTTCTGCCTCTCCATCTCATATATTGTCAAAAAAAGAAAAGGGTCACAGACTTGGGACCTGTAAAACTGATATGATCGAGAGACCTCAAGCCCTTGCTAAGAGGGCCACCCTTAGGGGTGACGAGGATGGATAGTTATACCCATACTTCTTGTCTAGCAGATGTAGGACACCAGTTGCACTCCCAACCTTGATCCATGGAGAGCAGATTTCTCCGCAAAATCATTTGAGTTTGTCTCAATTTACAAAAGATCAAATCGATGAATTCAACAACTCATGATATATTACAAATATGGCGTACTGTACATATTAATGGAATTGAACAAGAACAACTCCCGTGGAAGCGGGTTTCAATGGTTAAAATCCAGTGTTTTACAAAATCAGATTGACAGACCTCTGAAGTGAGGGCTGGCATTGAAGTCGATTTACCGAAAGTCATTTGAAGGCATCTCTGTTGCTACACGTGCTCGTATTGATGTCATAATTGGAGCTGATTGCGTCTCCATGCTATGTGATAATTCTTGCAAACAGCAGAATCCAAGCTAAGGACAGAAGATCTGAGGTGTTTCTAAACCACCCCACATAAAGGAAACATGATGCAGATTCTTCTTCTGTCAAACACAAATCTAAGGTATTCAAAATTACATTTGAATTTGCTCACTTTTTGCTAAGCTTCTGATTATTCTAATGAGAAATAAATTCACATTATTAATTAACGGCCAAGAAGTTAAGAAATCATATGATTTGGAACACTTTTGGTATTTCAAAGGTTGCTGCTTTCAAGCGCATTGTACCAGAAGAGACTGGACCAAGAACATCGTTTTAATGTCTGTTTTAATGTTGCAGATAAATATGATGAGGGAGAAAGAATTGGTATTTAATTTATGATTGATCAATACCTTGCTATATATAGTTAACAACTTGAAGTTCACTACTAAATCTATCCCTCTTGCTTCTGATAACTCTAGCTTTGCCGTCTCTGATTTCTAGTACCTGGTAAAAGGTATTGGAAATATTGGGGGATAGTAAGAAATAGGATTCGTAAACAATAAGGAAGAATGTATAGTTATTATTATAATCTTATATTTCGTCACTTCCAACATTTTGGCCCCTATAGTTTATATGCAACCACATGACATCAAGAAATAATGTTAGCTTTCACAGTACCACATTATATTGTACATTTCTATTTAACTAGATAACTTAAAAGTAAAAAAGAATAAAATGGAACAAGATAAAGTATGGGAACCAAAATCCAGGTAGTAGAATTGTAATCTGTACAAAGAACTAATAAGAATGTTTAGGATGGCCACAGGGAGATCATTATTTTGCAATGAGTTTAGAAATGAATCAATGAATGTATGTACCTATAACCAATTACGACATAGCCATTAGGTGTATCACATACCTCAGGTCTCGAGTGAAGAACTCCACTAGACATCCCAACATCAACTCGCCAAATGCTACAATTGTATTTGCTGCAAGGAAAAACCAAACTTTTAAGAGAATTTTGAAAAGGGTAAATGTAATCTCTTCAATTAAGAACGAAATATCTAAAGTTCATTCTCAGATGAAAAATTGCAAAAGACATCTCATGTCTCATTGTCTTACCAATTTACTCCAGCCATTTGGGGAGTGTGGCCTACCACCATTGCCTTGGCGCCAACTGCTTCTAGTGTGTCTTCGAGAATTGAATTTATCTGTTAAGAAACAACAACGTAGGAACCAAAATTATTAAGATTTGAACGATAATGAAGTTTCAGAACAGATAAAAGAGAAAAGAAAAGGGATAGAGAAACTTTGCATAGCTATGTAAGAGGTTCAGCCAATGGCCTACATCCACCTAATGTGAAGATCTTCACTTCTGTGAAGAAAATATGGTCAAAGGCACAAGCACTTTCGTTCATTTCCCTCTTTTATTTATTTTTAATAACAAGTCAATTGCTGTTATATAGTATTCGTTTGAGTTGCTTAATTTTCCAACGAACTTTATACACCGGTTTACATTTTAACCCAACTTTCAGATGGTTTCGACATTTGGGAGTAGCGGAACGGTTAGTAAAATAAATGGAACTGGTAGATTCCCAATTACTTAGGTCTACAGTCTCAGAAATAGGAAAGAGAAAAGGGACGGGCAAAATTATGTAATTAGCAAGCATTAAGGGCTGAAGCCGTTATTTGTGGGTGTGAGTGTGTTTGATTGTGTGGGCTCAATAGGGAGTCTGATAGTTGGGAGAAAGAAAATCCCTCTTAAGGGTCAGTGAGTAGGGAAGGTCAGTGTTTTAAAACGCCCTCTCGGGCGCGCGCCTTTTGGCGCCTCGCCTTGGAAAAGCGAGGCTCACAAAATAAGGTACGCCTTAGGCGCGCGCCTTTTGTGAAGCCCCAAGGATCAAAGCCCTGCACCTTGGGATTTTTTTAAAAAATAGTAATAATTAAGAATTTTCCTTCTTTATTAACTAAAAGGATCAAATTTACCAAACCTAAATGCAAAATTTCTTGTGTTTTGGGTCCCTTTTTTCCATATTTCCACTTCAATTATACTCTCTATTTTTAATGTAATATTTTTAAATATAGCATGCCTCACATAAAAAAAGCCTGCGCTTTTTTGTGGGCCTTGCGCCTAGGCTCCAGAGGGCCATTGCGCCTTAAGGCGCCTTGGGCATTTAAAAACACTGGGGAAGGCAGTTTCATCTTTTGGTATTTTGCTTTATGTAGCTCTTACTGAGCACAATGAGCAGCGAGTAAAGGAGGGAGCTCTCTAAACCACCTTGTCGTTTGCCAAATTAGTAAATACATCATTTGAGTTCTATCAAATATCCAAGAGCATAAATGAACATTTATTCCCACGTATGACCAAATTCAATAGAAAGCTTAGTTAGGGAAATGGTTGTTCTCTCTTAACTGGACATGCCTGTTGGCAGCTGACTGAATAAAAAGCCAAGAAGAAGTCCAAGTTTCGAGGCTTGCCTGTTTGATCTCAAAGTCGTCCAAATCTGCAAAATCTCTCGAGTATAATCGATTCCATACAACACTATCATAGCCCCTTGTTGCGATGAAAGGAAAGGGACTATTACTACTTTCACGAAGGCCCTTCATCCATTGGGATACTTCCCGGTTCATCTTCTCTATGCCATATGCAACTGTGGAAGGACCAATATTCCTGTCAGACATTTCAAATTTTAAAACATAAAATATCGTGAATCAGTTTGAAAATAAGATAAAGGATACTTGCAAATCTGTCTTATAGTTTCAATCAATTTTAATATATCCTCCATGGTTCCAAAACAATCATCTAACTTAATATATAATTTGAAAACCCTCTTTTTTACTAATGTGTCACCTAGCCATAAGAATTACGTTTGCAACATCTACCTGTTGAGATGCCACGTTAGCAAAAGGATGAGAGAAAAATGAGGGATTGTCTTGTACTATGTTCCAAACCATGTTAAGAAGAAACAAAAATTGTTTTTATACTACAAGGAATGTGTTTACTATATTTTTCAATTTTGTCAAAATAAAAGCATATTTC
This sequence comes from Benincasa hispida, assembly GCF_027475165.1. Classification (NCBI taxonomy): domain Eukaryota; kingdom Viridiplantae; phylum Streptophyta; class Magnoliopsida; order Cucurbitales; family Cucurbitaceae; genus Benincasa; species Benincasa hispida. The sequence goes on from NC_143485.1 coordinate 16,348,408, forward strand.
AAAAAGAGTGATAGTATTCAGTTTACCATGGTGAGGAAGAAGACCACCATGACAGAAGACCCAGTCATTAACTTTAAGAACAACTGCGTGTTGTGCCAACTCACGTGCCAAATAACCACCAGGTCTGAACAGGATTGATCTGGCAACCACCCCTTTTTGCTTCTGACAAAAATATGAGCATAATTGTTATCAATAATATCCAAATATCACAAGTTGAATGAAACAAAACTTGTTAGCATCATGCTACCTTCAAACGTAATCAAGCATGAGAGGATAGGTTACACAGAGAACAGAGGTCATTTATATACTTGAAGGGTTTTCAGAAGAGAAAAACTTGGATGCTCCTTGGATACACCTATGTTGGTGCATCCTAAGTATAGTCCAACGTGGCAGTTTTAATTTTTTTCTAATTTCTTTTTTGTGTGGTAAAGAAGTGGGGAGCATATGAGTTAGGTGCAGTGTAGACTACACCTAATCATTACTCTTTTCAGAATATGATTGTATCAACACTCATTTACATTGATCAAAGTCAACATTAAGTTTCGAAAAAGTTCAGTTCTTTTCATCAAATTGATCACCAGGCTCTCAGGTAAATTCTTATAGAGAAAAATGATTGTGGTTAGAAACTGAATGAATTGGATGCAGTAACTTTATATAATTCTTAACGCTCCTGCATCAAGGCAAGGTGAGAATTGAAACGTATTTGTTATATTCAGTAGCAGCTATTCTAATTAAATAAACTATCAAAATAAGATAGATAGAAGAGCCATTTAGCACCTTCACCAAATTCATAGGACCCCAAAAATTTTGTGATTTCCTCTGATCTTTACACCTTTCTGAGACTTGGATCCAATTAAGAAAAGCTTCCTCAAAGTGATCTCTATAGTCTTCCAAGTATTCCAAGAAATTCAGGCATTCATCAAAAGCCCCAGAATCAACATATCTGAAATCCCCTTCCACATTCATTGTCTCATGATTCCCATTCACCTGAATATCCACATTGAACAGTGATACAACAAAAAGAATAAGATACCCCACGACGTCATCGAGCTCAAAAACTATTTTGATTGCTGAATTAGTTTTTTGAACTATTTCAGCACAAACCTGAAAGACTGCGCCACCTTGTGCTCTTGCTTGGACATCTAATGATCTCAATAAGGACAATATAGCTATTTCATCTTCTCCTCTGTCCAGTATATCTCCAAGCTGAATCAACACCTAAACAGTAAAGAAAGAAAGAAACAGCCTCAATATTCGAGAACATCAAAAGGGAGCATGTCAGGAAGCTGTAAGGCTTTTTTTCTTTTCTCATATCCTGCAAACAATTTCCACATCCACTAGAAAAAGGGAAGATCCATAATGTAAGTCAGCACAACATCTTCATTGGTATTGAAACCTTTTTAGTGAAGTAAAAAATAAATTCATATATACATAGGTCCAAAGTAGATAATATTATACTATTGCGAAGATATGGAGTTATGCTATACTATTATGAGTTCAACATGTAGGGTAGAAGGACTGGAACCTCTTACTTGTTGCTGACCATAGTTAGCAAAGTTATGTTATACTATTATCTTTTGATAAAGAACTACTATGGATGTTATAAACTGTGTATACAAATGAGAAATGAAGGCGCACCGTTTCTCCACCAGTCCACAAGTTCCGACTATCGGACCCCAATACACCAGCCATCTCAAGCGCCAATCTAGTTTGTTTAAGATCTCCATGCAAATCCCCAACTACGCAAGCCAACATTACACAAGTAGAAAACAAAATTGGAGGAAAGGAAAACAATTAGTTCCAAATTAAAAGACAAAAATGATGAACTCAGTAGCTTGCACAAAAGCAAAAAAGGGAAATGCAAACTCCTGAAAGCTTCAATAAAGCTGAAGAAGAAAAGGAAAATCAATTGAAATCCTCAGTTCAAATACGATGAAGAGAAACTAACCGGCAACGATTCGGCGACCAGGAGCAGAGACGAAGGTAGGGGGATTTCCAGTGACGACGATAGGTTTTAAGGTTTCGTTCTTAATGGAATTGTTGCGATTGAGAGAAGAAGAGGAAGGTAAGGAGGTATCGAACAGCCTGCGAGATTGTGAGGATGAAGGTGGATGAAAGGAATTGAGGTTGAGGCAGAGTGAAGCCATTGGGTTGGATTGATCTTCAGTGGAGAATATATGAGTGACTAACAAAATTCATATGTCTGTTACTTTGCCTCCATTGAAATCAAACTTCAACCAAAACTGTTCTGTTTTCTCGAAGACGATGATGAGATTGAGCGGTAGCCACATGTTTTTCTTTTCGCTTCCCTTTTTGCCCCTTTTTTCTTTTATTTTCTGGCTGACATTTTTTTCGACTTCCCTTTTTCTTTCATTTAAAATTTAAAACAACTTAATTATTTTTTCCGTAGTTTAATTCATATTTACTTGCATAAATACACGCCAATAATAATATTTTACCGATAAATCTCTAAATTAAAATTTCGATTTATGCATGAAGGTGGTACTGGTACATGTATATTTCTTGTATAACATGTCATTTGTATCACCTAAAGCTTTTTCTATTTTCTTTTTTCTTTTTTTTTTTTCATATTTAATGGAGAACGATAAATTATCAAAATTAGTCCCTAGAGTTTCCATCTTTCATAAATGAAAAATACTTGCACTCATCTCTATGTAGTCCACTTAAAAATATGTCATGTGGCAAAAAAAATTAAAATTTTAAATTAAGTTATCATTTTATCTCCATGTGATAAATGATGGACTACATGAGTTACACCCAAATATTATTCTCTAGAAACTGGACTCTTTTGTAAACTCATTAAACTAATTTTTTCTTTTATCTATCTCAGGCGAGATTGTCTACCAACATTTAAATAAAAATTTAGTTTTATAGAATCTCGGTGTCCAATATTTCACCGAGAAAGTTGAAAATATTCAATACATATGATGAAAAAGTTCATTTTTTATCTAAATTTCGATAATCAATCTCGACCGAGATGAATCGAGAAAAATTAATTTAACGAGTTTAGAAAAGGATTGTTACTTCTAAAACGTGGAAATTTTATAGGGCTAATTTTGACCATTTCCCTATTCAGTCACTAGTTAACTCAATTACCTTTGCACTCCCCCTTCCCAAAAAAAAAAAAAAAAAAAAAAAAAAAACATAGCAAATTATGCGAATATACCGAAAACATTAAAATATCATCCATTCTTTTGACTCTCTCCTTCCTTCAAACTAAAAATAAATTTGTCATTGTTCATTGCTTATAAAAAATAGAAAAGGAAAAAAATTGTATTTGAAGAAACCATATGACATATTATGAATATGTTTGGAACCATTTCTTATATTTTTAAACGTTCATGAAGGGATTTAGGATGCATTTACGTAATTGTTTGAGATTTAGAATGCAATCATAATTAGATTATATTGATCAAATTATTTTTTATGGTATTTACTTGCGTGTTATGGGAATGAGTTAAAATTGTAACTAGAAACCTATCGGTGGTGTTTACTTTTTATATAATGAGAATGAAATTTAAATGATTATCACAATATCTTTTATAATTAAAATTTTATATACTTATTCATATTTTATTTTATTTAGTAATTAAAGTTTTATATTTAACAAAATTTAATCATAAACCAAAAATTGTATGATTAAATAAGAAATAGTAATTATTTTACATTTTATTAATCTAATTCAAATTTTATTTGATTGTATTTATGTATATTTCTAACACACATATATATAATAATACCGCCCTTGAATCTTAAACTAGAACAAGAAATACCAAATACATATAGTTTCAGCATGTCTAGGTTCGGCTATGAAGGTCCAAGTATTCTACACAAAGCTCTTCTTCCTCTAAGATATTTTTAGATTTTCATCTTTAATTTTATTTTGTGGAATTCCAAGTGTAATTGGGTGGGGAAGGTTTTGATATCTCTATTTTTGTTGGATCACTAATGGTTTTTGTATTTTCACTCATGTGCATTTCTTCTTAAAAAATAGGAAAACATAGGAGGGGAGGAGGACAAAATCAAGCGAGAGCAAAAAAAAGTTAGAGGAGAGTAAGGGAATCTCTCATTACATTTTACATCGTTGCTCAGTACTACAAGGCAAGAGTTTGAGCAAGAGCAAGATCTAACGGGATGAAAAGTAAGAGCGAGAACAAGATCTAATAGGATGAAGAGTGAGAGTGAGAGTAAGAACGAAATTGATCGATTAAATCACGAATCAATTGGAATTCGGATTTAATATTGAAAGAGAGAAGATCGAGAGAGAGTGAGTTTGTTTCAAAAAAAAATGGAAGGGGAAAATGAGAGTGCGGGAGGGGGAAAGCGGGAGAGTAGTGAGAGAGTAAAACGGGGTGACTAGAGGGAGAGTTTGAAAAAATAATAAATAATTAAAAGATGAGAGGAGAGAGAAAAGATAAATGCGTGAAAAAAAAATATGACTTAGGTCTCATGTAATCATAATAAACATAGAGTATTGGGATTAACCAAATTACAATGATAGAGTGTAATAAAAAAAATAGCGAGACCCACAATTGATTCTTATTACAATAAACATCTTTAAACGTAATCAGGTGAGATCCACTTTCCTAAATTACATTTCATCGAATATGTTTGGAAGCATATGAATGAGCTTCAATTAGGATATAGAAGGGCAATCCTTTCTCCAATTTTTGAACTCAACATTAGGATGTAATCATGACTCGCCCTTGCGTTATTAACTTAAAATATAATCAATAGATTATCTTAAATAAATAATAGAAAAAGGAAGTAATAAAAAAAACATTCCATAGAGAATATTTAAGAATATGTTTGGTAGGAAATCTAAAAACAAAGAATTCAAAGAAAATGTAGTTGTATTTCAATGTTTTGAGATATGTGTTTGGTAAGAAAATAGAAATCTAATTTAAAGAATTATTTTTTCCAACTTGTTTGATACTATATTTTGATAATCATAAAACTAGTTGTAGTTATCTATTAAATATAGGTTGATTATACATTATCATTAATTAATTTATGAACATGTTTTATGTTAAAATAATTATATAATTATTATTTTTAATATTATATAATTTATGATATATGACGCAATACATAATTTAATTAATTTTTTTTTGAGTTTATACCATGACATATAATACTTCTATCTATTTTTATTCTTATCTAATATAACTATGCATTTTGATATTTAAAATTCAAAATCTAGATACCTGAAAATATAAAAATTTATTTTCAGAATTTGTACAGTTTTGATCATAAAATTTGAAAACAAATTTTAGAAACAGAATTTAGATTGTCCGTCAAACTTAACTTAATAAATCTAAAAACACAAAACAAAATCTAGATTCTTCAGGATCTAAACCTATTAATGTTTGATGTTGGTTATATTTTTTAAGTGTGTTTTTTTAGATGTTGGTAACTTTGTTCTTCATCTGGACTCATGTGATGTTCTCCAAAATGTCCCACACGGTGCAGTTTTTGTCTAGAAATTTTTTCCTTATCTGAAATTTTATGCGGGTTTATTCTTAAGGATCTTTTCCTTCTCTGAGGCTTGACTGGTTATGATAATCATCTAATTCTTCTTTTTTGTATGCTATTCAAGGGTTTGTATTCTTTGTCTTAGGATTAACACTTCTGAAAAAGACTTGTGTTGTTTATTTGTTTCTATTGAAGAAATATCATTGGTGTTAATTCGTATGGTTGTGAAGTAAGAAGTTTCGTAGATTTGAGTTTGTCTGTCCCAATCATATTGAAACATTAACGTTTACATGAGAAGTGATTTTCACACTTAAAGGGAGCCTAATGTTATTGCTGTAGTTGACATGTAATATTTTCTTTTATTATGTTGAATTCTTTGTCTCTAACTTTAGTGAGATCCTTTCCTTATCGGTGGTGATCTGTTAGGAAGATTTTTTTTCCTTCTATGTTGCTGCTAGTTATGCCTTGTTGACTTTATGAATGGGTTATATTTATTTGGTTGTTTTGGGAGTTTTAGGGCAAGTTGTCTCTAGCCTTTGATTAAAGTTTCTTTATTCGAAGAGTTTCTAGTGAAGAGACCGTGGGATTGTACATGAATTACCTTTGTGAAGTTGAGCAGGTGTTCTCAAAAGCGACTTCTGATAAAGTAGTAGTTTGTAGAGTTGTTAAAGACATCAGGTGAGTGGTTATTCATCTGGAAAGATGAAGAGAAAGTGAGATCATAGTTGCGGCAACAAATTTAGGGGGAGCCTAATTTTGCAGACTCATTAGAGAATGTATTGGTATTAAGGGGAGCCTAACTTGCTCATTATTAATTTAGTTATATAGAAGCTATTTTTTATGTAGTTTTAATTGAAGTATATGTTGTAGAACTACATTACATACTAGTAAATTTCTTTTCACCCAGGTGTAGAGCCTCCTATACGTAGGTGTGATTATACCAGACTAGATTAACAAATTTATGTGTTTTCTTCTCTCTCTTATCTCTCTCCCAATTGTCGTTATTTTTTTCTATGACATCTTTCTTGACTTATGACATCATTGTGATTCATCCTTCTTTATTTCAATTTGTATCAGAATGGGTTGACTACCTTTATTGAGTTCTTAATGGAGTCGATCAAAGAAGGTAGATCTACATCTTAACTATCAGTCCTTGATGGAAAACTACTCCTATCGGAAGGCTCGTATGATTGCTTTTCTTAAATCCATAGACAGCAAATCATGGAAGGCAGTTCTCAAATAGATAGATGACGCATCCAATGGTGATAGATAAAATGGTGTTGATACTCTAAAACCTGAGAAGGACTAGACTAAAGAAGAAGACCTAGCCCGCTTGGAAACTCATGAGCATTGAATGTTATCTTCAACGGTGTTGATCAGAATACAGGTTAATCAACACATGTGTTACTACCAAAAAAAGAATGGGAGATTCTTGCCATGGCTCATGGGAGAACGTCGAAAGTAAAGATGTTAAGATTGAAGCTTTTGACAACAAAATTTGAATTTCTAAAAATACGTGATTGTGAGAGTGTGTCTGAGTTTAATGTTCGTTTTCTTACTATTGCAAAATGAATCCTTTGCTCTGGGTGAAAAAATGTCTAAAGAGAAACTAGTTTGGAAGTTTCTTCGCTCTGTACCCAAAAGGTTTAATATGAAGGTTACAGCTATCGTAAAAGTCCAAGATATCAGTACAATGAAAATTGATGGGTTTTTCGTGAAGGGAAACAGATGAAGATCCTAGTGCGGAAGTGGGATCGTTCCTATTTTTAGTTTCACAGAATTGATAAAATTACATAATCAAAACAAAGATTATGCATTATCAAACAAAAAATTACAGAGAGAGAAGAAGACACTTGAAGCCAAAATTTCTTCTCGAAATCCCTCGATCTCCAAAATATGGAATCCCAAATGGGTACCACCACTTAAGAACCCTCTGTATTCTCTTGGGGTTAGGATTGAGTAGGAATGGTGGGCTCTTCACAATTGTTTGGAAGAGGGATGAAAGGATGAGAGGGAAGAGAAGGTTTTTCCTAGAGAGAATCCTCTTCTATGTGAAACTTGTAGGGAGAATGAGAGTTCCCCATTCATGTTCTCACGTATAGGTTGAGAAAGATCAGGGGAGGGAGTTGTTATTCTCTCCTATTAATTAAATTAAATTAAAAAATTTAATTTATATATATATATAATAACTACCTTATTATATATATATACTATGTGTTATTCAAATATAACACAACCTATAGTTTTTTATATTGTATCAAATACAATATATTCTATAGTTTTATTTTCTCTCAACAATGCATGATATTTAATATAAATCCTATTTATATTAAATTCAATTATATAAATCTCATCCATATAGCTAATATTTTAATCATATTCAAATATTTAGTTCCTCTCAAAATACTTTATAGTATAAAATATCCAATACATTATATTAATTATATCATAAGTAATTAATTTAAATAATTATATCATATATAATTAATTTTCCTCAATTAATTCGAACAATTCAAATTAACAAAAAATTAATTCTCAACTAAACCAGGTTAAGCTACAGAGGGAACCTTATGGACCTATAAATTGAAGCTTCAATGATACTTGGATAATTAATTAAACTCTTGAATGAAATTACCCAACATCCATTAACTATCAGTCATTCCACTAAAGACTGACAGCTGCACTCTTCACACTACACATATATTTCTGTGTCCATTGGATATAATCAGTCAATAGTGCGACGACCCTTCACAAATTGCTCGTAAGTGCAGCTGGGCCAAAATTACCGTTTTGCCCCTATAGTTACATCTAACTCTTTAAGTACTACTATTTTCTCTAATGAACAATAAGTCATAGTCCAACTATAACCAAGTCTCTCTCGAGCCAACAGAGGGTGTGGCCAAATTATTGAAGCCTCGAAACCAGTCCTTAAGGGAGAAATTTATTTACTTACCCCGATATTAAAGAATGAGTGAATTTCTCCTTTGTATCCCAGCTCCCTAATAAGACGAATTCCTAAAATGGTAGGGATATTGAGTTGACAATCTTGCCACTCTCACCCATACAAATTAAAGGATCGCCTTCATAGGTAGGAGTTCACAACTCACTCAGGATTCAGGTCATGTCACCTATGGTCTTCTTTGTGAAATGTAAGTCTCTATTATTAACAGTGTTACATAATAAGACTAATCATTTCGTGGTCCGATATTATATAAACTCTTTGCATAGGATACCCTCACTCACATGTTTCTACATGAATGATCAGGATCAGATCATTTGTAGCACTTTACAACACATGTAAGATCTACAAAGTGGGTCGTATCCATAATATCACCAGGATAAGGTACTCATCTACTATAAACCATTTAGGTTATTATTTAGAAAAGATCTACCTGCATGTCTCTACATACTTGTTTAAATTACATAAAATAACCTATGATCTTAGTTTATTGGATTGAGTATATACTCATAAAATAACAATTTGTTTATACAATATTTACAAACTACGAGAACACAAGAGAGATTTAGGACACCAATCCCAACAGTTTAGGTCTCTGCAAAAATTTGAAATGATCTTAGTTGAAAAAATAGAAAATAAGGTCAAGGGAATTGCACTCTAATCCTCTACGGATGATGACAACTCAATATGTAAGCACAAAGATTCTGATGAGAATCTTGTAGAAACTATATCTCTCCTAGCAAAGTAGTTTGGTACGACCCTAAGATGATGAGACAAGCGTACCTCTTCTCGAGGTCCTTATGCTCCCCCACATGTCAAAGACATGAGTAACACAAACATTAATAATGTTCCAAGGCTTGGTAATCATATGAACAAGCGAAACGAAAATGAAAAAGAAGGCAGTAGTGGTCAAGGTTCTCATGAAAGAAACTTTAGATGTCAGAGTGTGAAGGATTTGGACACTTTCAAGTAGAATGTCCTAGTTTTCTCAGAAGATAGAAAGTGAGATTTTCAGTCATCTTTTCTGATGAGGAAACTGACACAAATAGTAAGTCAGACGAAGAATTTTATGCTCTATAGGGAGTCTCTCCCTTGATTACCCTAAAGATTGTGTTACTATCAATTCTAATAATCTTAATTATAAGCCTCTATCGGTCTCAACTCCTTCCACTCAAGACAAGTTGTCCTATGAGGAGGTGTATCAAATATGTATTGAAGATTCTAAAGCCTTAACTATTCAAAGGAAAGAATTAAGAAACTTATTGATGATAACTGTCGTCTCCTTAGCACCATTTTAGAATTTAAGAAGGAGCTACAAGCCACCAAGGGAGATCTTGACAATATATAAAAGTCAGTTCAAATGCTCAACTTTAGCCCAATTAATTTGAATAAAATTATCTCCTTTGGGAAAACCATTACTAACAAACAAAGCATTGGTTTCAGAAAGTCTAAGCAATAGACTTTCAAAGAAGAATCCTCTCTCTTTAAAGGTTTATTTCAGCCAAAGATACTATGATGTATGACCCCTTGGCTGAGTCAACCAAGAGAACCTTATGTGTTCATGATCAATTTGTTAAAAAAAAATGATGGATCTGTCACCACTGTGGGAAGGAAAGCTATATTCGACCTTTTTGTTAAAATTATTGAGACGTCAAAGTTACTCATCTTGGTAGAATCATTCCTAGATCTATTCGGGAGGTACCATTAAAAGTCTAAATTGTGTGGAGAGTTAAACGGAGTCCAAATTCCTCTGATGCAAAATGTCATGTTATTTTTACTTCTCTTCAAGCTTCGTCTAAACAAAATTGGTATTTCGATAGTGGGTGCTCAAGACATATGACAGGTGTATTATCATTAATTAAGAATATTCAACCTTGTGGGTCTGGTCATATTACTTTCGGCGATGGAGCAACCGGTAATGTAACGATCCAACTCCCTAGGACACAAACTAGGTCGTTACTATAGACATGCGTGCATACAATTCAAATTGACATTTTTTCATGACTTAGTAAAACCAAATAAATGTTGGTTTTTTTGTCTTAAAACTTGTGATATGTAAACAATGGAGCTTATTCTGAAAATTCAATAAAGGTGTTATTGAATAGAACCCCAATAAACCTAAAAGTCCCTTGACTACTGGATGAGTACTTGAACTTTATGTGGAGACATAAAGGTGGATCAGGTTCGAGTAAATAGTCAAAATGATCTATAGTACATGGATAAGGTTGAGTACCTTATTCTGGTAACACTATTGGATACGGCCTGCTCTGTAGTTGTTACAAGGAGTTGTAAAGTGCTATAGACGAAGTGATCCTAATTCGTTCATGTTGGACATGAGGAGTGGGGGTGTCCTTGTGCAAAAGAGTTTGTACGAGATCGGACCACGAAATGAGTCACTCTTACTTTATAACGTTGTTTACTATTTAAGACTGACTATTTCAAAACGATGACCTAGGTAACTTGACCTTAATCCTGAGCTAACTATGAACTCCTGTTTATTTGGGACTGCCCTTAAATTTGCATAGGTGAAGGTTGGCTCAACAGTGCTGGCTCAATATGACTGTCATTTTAGGGGTAAGACTGGATAGATAGCTGGGCACATAGGGTGCAAGAGGGAATTCACTCCTACCCGTTTTTGGGATAGTAGAGAGGTTGTTCTTTTAATTGTTGATTTTGGGGCTTGAACAAAGGATCCCGCCCTCTCATTTGGTATGAGAGGGACTCGGTTTTTTGATTGGATCACAAAACAATTATTCATTAGGGGATCAGTGGGGACTTAAGGAACAAGAAGTAATTTCGGAGGTAAAACGGAGATTTGACCCAGCCATTATTACGAACAACCTGTGAAGGTTAACTTACTAATCATGATCATATCAAGTGGACATAATATATCTACAGTGAGAGGAGTTCAGCTATGGGGTTTAGTGGAATGACCCATTAGTTAATGAATGGGGGTTAGATCGGTCTAATGAGTTTAACTGATTAATCTCGGATCGTTGGAGCCCATGATCTGTAGGTCCATGAGGTTCCCCTACTAGCTCGGAAATGGATTAGCTCTAAAGTAGCGTGATAAGTTAATTTGAAACATTTAAATTAGAATAAAAAAAATTGGAGAAAATAAATTTAAATATGATTTAAATATATGAAGATGAATTTGTGTAAAAATTAATTTAATATTGGATATTAAATTAATTAGAATTATTTAAATTTTTTAAATAATTATTTATTAATTTTATTAGAAAATTAATTTAGAAATTAATAAATTTTGATTTTAGAAATAAAATATGTTTTTAAAAATCAAAATAGATTTTGGAAATTGAAAAATTACACAAACTTGAAAAAATGGGTTTTTCAAGTCATCTTCAAAGTAGCTTACGAGGAACCCACCTTCTCCTTTAATTTACTCCAAGCATGAGCTGCATCTCATGTAGCACATCTCTTTGCATGATAGTCTGCAATATATTGAAGAGATTGGAGTGAAGAATAAAGGATGAACCGACTGAATTTTTGCTTAAAAATTCAGATGAAGAAGGTGTTCTTCAATGGGTTGGTTCAGTGAGCTTTCTCCATATTCCCTTTGATTCCAGCTTATTTTGAGTCCCATAACTCAATATAAAGCACCAAGAGGATAGTAGGAAAGATCTTGTGGTAGTTTATACAAGGATGCGGAGGATTTTGTAGCTGGAAATGGAGATTTCGTTGGTTTGGTCAAGGTATGTTCATGAAACCTATTATACTCTGTTTTTAGCATGTTTCTTTTCAACCAAAATTAATGAATTAGAATGCTTATGGATCCTGATTTCTTCTGCTGCATGAGGTGTCGATCCAACAATAAATATCATAAAATAATTAAATTTATTAAAAATAAATAACAGAAATAAATTTAGCAGGGAACCATGAAACAAAACTAGAAAAATTATCTTAGAAAAAAGTTTAAAAGCACAAATACTACAACTTCAAGTTCAAACATCAATACTAAAAATTTTAAAACATAAAATCTTGAAAACATGAGCAGAAGTATATGACTGGTCCAAATGGCTTGATCACATATTTCGCTTGTCTTTTGTCGGCATGTTCTTGTTGGGTTTTATGTCCTAAAACCTCGCAATTTGTAAAATGATAAACATTTTCTATTATCAACATACTTGTTATTGATCTCATAAATTGTATGAAAGTCTAAATCCAATAAACTAAGATCCATGACTATTGTATGAGTACTTGAAATTTATGTGGAGACATAAGAGTGGATCAGGTTCGAGTAAATAGTCAAAATGATCTATGGTACATGAACGAGGTTGGGTACCTTATTTTCATAACACCATTAGATGGCGGCCTACTTTGTAGTTGTTACAAAGAGTTGTAAAGTGTTACATACGATGTGATCCTAATTCGTTCATGTTATGACATGAGAAGTGGGGGCGTCCTATGCAATGATTTTGCATAGGATCAGGACCAAGAAATAAGTCACTCTTACTTTATAACGTTGTTTACTGTTTAAGACTGACTATTTCACCTAGATGAACTAGGTAACTTGATTTTAATAATAAGCTAACTATGAACTCCGGTTTATTTGAGATTGCCCTTAGATTTGCATAGTTGAGGGTTGACTCAATAGCGCCGACTCAATAAGACTCTCATTTCAAGGGTAAGACTGGATTTATAGCTGGGGACATAGGTGCAAGATGGAGTTCACATCTACCTGATTTAAGGATAAAAGAAAGGTTGTTCTCTCAAGTACTGAATTCAGGTTTTGAACAAGGGGCCCCACCCTCTCACTAGGCTGGGGGAGTTTGGTTTAGTGATTGGATCACAAACCAGTTGTTCATTAGAGGATCAGTAGGGACTTGAGGAATAAGACGTAATCTCGGGGGTAAAACAGATAGTTGACCCAGTTGTTATTACGAATAACCTGTGAAGGGTCGACTTGCTGATTATGGTTAAATCATGTGGACATAATATATCTAGGAGTGCAACTATGGGCTTTAGTGGAGTGACCCATTAGTTAACGAATGGAGATTAATTTGGTCTAATGAGTTTAGCCAATTAATCTCGGAGTCCATGATCTGTAGGTCCACGAGGTCCCCCTACTAGCTCGTAACAGACTAGTTCTAGAATAGCGTGATAAGTTAATTTGAAATGTTCAAATTAGAATTAAGGGAATTAGTAATTATATAAGATATAATTATATGTTTAATTTTAGAATTAAATGGTATAGAAGAATTTATATATCTAAATATGATTTAAATATATAAAGATAGATATTTGTTAAAATTAATTTAATATTTGATATTAAATTAATTTAGTTTATTTAATAATTAATTTTATGAAATTAATTAAATTTTCATTTTTAAAAATCAAAATAGATTTTATAAAATCTAATTTTGATTTTTAGATAAAATTGAAAAATTGGAAAACAATACACACAAAATGGAAAGAAGTTTTTCCATTATCCATCACTTAAGTAGCTAACTCAAATGCCATTATCTTGGCCTTGTCTTCTCCAAGTATGAGCTGCAACTCATGCAACCCTTTTCTTTGCATGTTGATCTGCAATATAATGAAAATATTGGAGTGAAAATCAGGCATGCAATCTATAGAGATTTTGAGAGAAAAACTGGTTTGAAGAAAGAGTTATTCAGTTGATTTTCTACAGTGAGCATTTCTTCTTCTACCCTTGATTCAAGCTTGTTTTGAGTTCTACAACTCAATCTAGAGCACCAAGAGAATAGTGGGGAAGATCTTGAGGTGGTCTACAATAAGATTTGGAGAAGATAACAGTTGGTGAAGGAGCTTTGAAGAAGTTCTACAAGCGGTATGTCTTGAAACTCATTTTTCCCTGCAAAAGCATGTTTTATAGTTTGCCAAAATTAGTGAATTTGAGTGCTTAGATGATCTTTGTGCTTCCGCTGCTGTTAATAAATTCTTACAACTTACCTTTACTTGAAAAAAAACATGAGAAAGAATAAGTATAAAATACTCAGTAAGTAACCCGCTAACAAGGTTAACCTCTACTTTCCATGGGATGGTCATCTAGTGGATAGTTGAACCCGTCCTACCGTAAATGAGATGTACCCACAAACCTCTGGCAAATCCTGAAGGAAATACAAACCCTTTGGTGAAATTCCAAAGGAGCCACATACCTCTGGTGAAATCCAGAAGATGATCACCACCTTCAGTGAATCTCGAAAGAAATAAAAACCTCTAGTGAAATCCAGAAGAAGATCACCACCTTCAGTGAATCTCAAAAGAAACACAAACCTCTGGTGAAATCCTGATGGAGATCACTACTTCTGATGAGTATAAACTACGGGTAGAAGGTAACTATCACTACCATAAATAACATGCATCATAAAATAAAGTCCCACGATCATGCGAATACATATCATTATGCTCAATATTCTTCTAGCAAATCATATAAAAAAAATTAATTTATGCTTGCACTTATAACATGCTTCAAAATATCACTAAGATAAGCTTATTTATCCTCATACATCTTGATGCAAACAGTCTTAGAATCCTTTAAATTATTCTTAAATTCTCGCCTGGCACACCATGATTCTAGTAGTAAGATTACTTACCTCAAAATTTGGGCACAAATTTTAATCCAAGTAATTAATCTTCTTAAAACTTTTGGAAGACTTAAATCCACCCTATCACGTAAACTACAATTTTAAATTTAGCACCCCTGACCTAAAATAATAAATCTAAAATCTAAACTTATCTTTTAGGGTCTAAATTCAATTAACCAAATTAATCAAAATATCCACAATTAACTTACCAAAGTTGTGGCTTGGTCCAAAATAAATTCCAAAACTCAATTCGATTGGCCAACCTAAATATAAATTAAATAAAAAATTATTAACTTAATTTTCTACAATTACTCTTAATCCAAAAAGTAGCCAACCAACTACTCACCCAAAACTTACCAAACTTCAACAATTTTCTTTCGAAAATTGGTCTCGTCTTTGATGAGCAACATCCTAAAATCTTCCAAATCATGATTTTGAATGTCCAACACAATGTGTTTTATCCAAATTGATTCTAGAACAAAGTGGCACCCAAAATCTTCAAAAAAATACCTAAATCTTGCGCAAAATAAACCAACTTTTACCCAAATTCAAGATTCTTAAGAAAAAAAATGGCGGAGTGGTTGGGACGGTGGACAAGTGGCTGAGGCGCTTCGGATCCGGTCAAAATCGAGTAGAAAAATGAGTGGTGGAGATCAGCGATGGTAGCTGACGCCGTCGTGGAGTCGATGGAAGAATAGAGATTGGCAGACGGCGTGAGGTTTGGTCGGCGACGCCATTGAGCGGGTCTTCTATGCATCTGTCGTGGGCATTTTGATGTATGCAATGTTATGTACTAGACCTGACATCTGCTATGCAGTGGGGATAATCAGTAAATATCAGTCTAATCCAGGATATGATCACTGGACAGCTGTTAAGAACATCCTCAAGTATCTATGGGGAACGAAGGACTACATGCTTGTATATGGTTCTAAGGATTTGATCCTTACAGGATACACGGACTCTGATTTTCAGACTGATAGGGATTCTTAGAAATCAACTTTAGGAACAGTGTTCACTTTTAAAAAACTAACATCCATGGTTATCTGTTTATGAAATATATGATATTTTAGTTGCATTAACCACAAACCAATTACCTAACATTCGTGATTATCGTTGTAACTTAAACATGTATGTGGAGACATACAGGTGGATCATGTTTAAGTGATAACCTAAAAGGTCTGTAGTATATGGATAAGGCTGGGTACCTTATCCTGGTAATACTATGAGTATGACCTACTTTGTAGGTGTTACAAATGTTGTAAAGTGCTACAAATGATTTGATCATGATCATTCATGTATTAGACATGCGAACAAGGATATTTTATACAAATGAGTTTGTATAAGACCAGACCAAAAAATAGTTAGTCTCATTATATAACGCCGTTCATAATAAAGACTTTCATTTCACTAGGATGACCATAGGTAACATGACCTTAATCCTGAGTGAGTTGTGAACTCTTGCCTATGAGGGCGATCCTTTGATTTGTATGGGTGAGAGTGGTCAGATTGCCGAGCCTACCATTTTGGGGATTCGTTTGATTGGGGAGTTGAGAACTTAACTACACAAAATGGAATTCACTACTTCCTCGAAGCAGGAGTAAGTAGATATATTGCTCCCTTAAGGGCTGATTCTGGGTCTTGAACAATGTGGCACCACACCTTCTCCTGGCTCGAAAGGGGTTTAGTCATAGTAGGACTATAATTTGGCCCAATTGTTAAATTTAATATAAATAAGATTTATATTAAATGCCATAAAATAGAGAAAAAGAACTATAGTTTATATTGTATGTGATGCAATATTAAAACTATAGATTATAAATATAATATGATAAGTTGGTTATCATATTTATTTATATTATTAATTATTTAAATAATTAATCCTTTTTTCTCTCTAACCACCTTAGTGGGAGGTTAGTGATTTTTATGGAAAAAGGAATAAAAAGAAAAAAAGTATTCTTCTTCTTCCTAAGTCTTCTACACGAAAGCAAGAGCATAAATGATAGGCTCTTTTTTTTACACGATTGAAGCAAATTCTATGCAATAATATGTTCTTCCTTTAATTGTCTTCCTCCTCCAAACTTCTAGACTCTCTCTTAACCAAAATAGCCAAAGCTCATCACTCCTGGGTTTTCATCCCAAGAATACCAAGGTCACCAAGTGGTAGTGTCCTACACTTTTGGTTCGAGTATTCTGGTTTTTGTTTATTCGAGGAGAGTTCATTGCTATTCAAGAAGTTCAAGTTAGTTTGAGGGATTTTCGTGAAAAAGAGTTCTTCAAAGGTATAATCACTTGAACTCTGTTTCTTTTTAGAAAGTATGCTATAATTTTTTGTTATGATGCATAATCTGGATTGTTTTACTGTAATTGTTTGTTTTCAATCAAAATGAGATTTGGACAATCCGCTTCCACTCATAGGTTCTCTTTAAAACGAGTTCCTTCAATTGGTATCAAAGCCAGGTTGTGTTCTGATTCCAAATTTCATTTTTGTATTGAAATCGTTTATAGTTTGGTGGTTTTAGATTCTGCATTGTGTTTAACTGTTAAATATATATGGATGGTTTGTTGATGGATGTTTCAGGGTAGTAATCTCTGTTTTGGCTTTCTATTTACATTACTAAAGTTAATTTGCAAGAGCCTCTACGTGTTTTTGGCATAAACCTTGCAATCGATACTGTATTCATTTTGTTTTTTGAGTCGTTTGGGAAGCTTCAAACACAAAGATTGCAGTTCGTTTAGATGGAGAAGACGAAACGATGATTGCATCGTGTAGCTAAAGTTAGACGATTGTTTAGATTTGGCTATGCGTTTGTGTAGGCTTTTTTACACGATAGTGTAGCATCTGCTAAATGATCGCATAGCTAATGCTACACGATCGTGTAGAGTTGTCTACTCGATCATGTTGCGTTGGCTACATGATCACGTAGGCGCTTGAGGGGCAAACGATCGTGCGATATTTGATAGTCGATGCAAGATATGTATGCTAAATGATCGTGTATACTTTCATGCTCATCGCATAGTAATTAGCTAAACGATCGCTTAGTATACGATACCTGGTGCACGCTACTCGATCGTGTAGACTACCATGCTCATCTCATAGTCTTTAGCTACACGATTGCATGGTATGTGCTGCTCAACGCATGCTACACGATCGCATGGACTTTCATGCTCATCGCATAGTCCAAAGCTACGCGATCATTGCTACACGATTGTTTATACTCGACGCTCGTTGTTCGACAATCAAAGGATTTGCTACACCATCAAGCTGTAAGCCTTCAAGGCGAGCGGTTCAAGACCCGATTCACCTATTCCGAACCAGAGGACTCAAACTTTTGTAATAGATTAGCCTTTTCTTTTTCGATTTTGAGATTTACTATCCGGTCCATCAACTTTATTTAAATATGCATGTGATGTATGTTTATTATATATGCCATAATGTATGTCATATAGCTTTAAAGCCCACCATAGGTTATGCATTTTATTTCATGCATCATTTTATTTTATAAGTGTTATAATATATTAGTATGCATGATTTAAAGTACTTAAAGCATGCTCATGCATCATATAATATAAGAGTTATAATATATGTATGCATTATAGCATATCCATGCATCATTTATATTATTAATGTTATAATATAAAATTGTATGTTTGTATGGAATGTATGCTATAATTTAGTTCATTACTTGTTTATTTAAAAGTTATATATTAGTAATGAATGAACATTGCATGAAGCATTGTTTCATTTCTTATAAGAATTATAATAAATGAAATTAGAATTAAAATCAATAATAAGGAGTTGCATGCAAACCTTAGGCTTTAATCATCTTTTAAAAATGTTTTAAAATTTGATTGAGATAGACCTAAGATCACTTTTCTAATAAGATTATAAATCTAAGTTTAATCTTTTATATCAATTTAATAGGATTAAATTGATTCCTAATAAAAGATTAAATATGTAGCAAATATATCTATAAGGGACCTTTTGTCTAAGGATAGTTCTGGCTAGGCTGGGATACTTAAGTGGATGGAAATGTCGTACCCCTACCTGGGAACCTACCTAGAAAGGTGAATTAGAAAGATTTTTTATGTGCATGCAAATTTGATGAAAATTTGTTAAAGTGTTTAATAAGACTTGAATCAAAGTTGTTTAATCATCAAAATCAAGTGTTGTAGCAAATTAAACAAACCACTTAGTTAAAATCAGTAGCTGGATTTTCTAAGTTAATGAACCCTAGGTTGAACATTCAGTGGGAGGTAAATAGGGTATATGATACTTCACTTTACCTTTACACATTTCTCCCTAAAAGTTCACATCATAAGATCTATCCTCAGCCTCGAGGCACCATGGGAGTGTCCCCCTACGAGTGGCATTTGGGTAGGTCAATACCAAGGTGAATGGAAAGAATGTTCATATTAAGTGGGAGCGGGATGTGTGACAACATATCCCTCGGTCTCTCTCATTAGGTTGGATAAAGTTTTTGTGCACCGCCTCATGGCATCATGGGTGTCCCCTTAAAAGATGGCAGTTTTGTACAACTCTTTATTTGATCTCTAGAAATTTGATAGAGTAGCTTTAGTCTCTTGTCCTAATCGACTTTTCCCTAAGGTTAGCTCATTAGGGTGGGACCTTAGGACCTAAAATGAAGGGTTACACTTACACAGAATCGTTAAGAATGTTAACAAATTTTGGATCGAATAATGGTGACTATTAGATTTAATTACAATGAATTATTTCTGTCTAATGGTTGAGATTATCTTATTTCAGTGAAGGGGCACTTGCTCACCCTGCGATGACTTTTGTTCTACCTCACTGAAGCATCATTACAAAATAGATGTCAGTTAGGGTACACTAGACCATTTTGCTCAAAATTGATTGGTTTTCTTTAAACTGGTTAATTGCAAGTAGACTTAATTAAGTTTGTTTATTTTTCAGCAATTTAAATTATGGCTACCGCTACACTTGGTTTGCTTGTCGTTGATAAACTGACTGGAGAAAATTACGTTAGTTAGAAAAACACCATTAACACGATATTAATCATCAATGATCCTAGGTTTGTCCTTACAGAGAAGTGTCCTCCTATTCCACCGCCTACTGCTGCTTGAAACGTTCGAGAAGAATATGATCGCTAGACAAGGGCAAACGAGAAGGCCCAAGCATATATCTTGGTCAACCTCAATGAAGTTTTGGCCAAGAAGCATGAGCCCATGATCATTGCACGTGAGATCATGGAGTCCCTGTGGGGAATGTTCAGACAGCTGTCCGAGCAACTCAGGCACGACGCTCTAAAGTACATCTTCAATTCACAATGAAAGAAGGAACATCTGTCAGGGAACATGTTCTCAATATAATGGTCCACATCAACGTGGCTAAGATGAACGAGATGAGCATCGATGAGGCCAGCCAAGCTAGCATTATTCTGGAATCCTTACCAGAAAGCTTCCTTCATTTCGTTAGCAACGCTGTTCTGAATAGGGTTGATTACAACCTTATAACTCTACTCAACGAGTTGCAGACTTTCCAATCTTTGCTGAAAAGCAAAGAGAAGAAGGGTGAAGTAAATATTGCTTCATCTTCCAAAAAGTTCCACAAAGGTTCGACCTTTGAAACTAAGTCTGCACCTTCTTCTTCAAGCAGTAGAGAGTGGAAGAAGAAAAATGGTGGTAAGGAGAAGGCGCCTACTAACCCACAACCTGCTGCTTCAAGGGGTAGGCAAACAGTGAAGGTTGGCAAGGGAAAGTGTTTCCATTACAACCAGAATGGGCACTAGAATAGGAACTGCCCTAGATATTTGGCAGAAAAGAAGAAGGTCAAACAAGGTAAATGTGATTTACTAGTTTTGGAAACTTGTTTAGTGGAGAATGATGATTCTGCTTGGATTATTGACTCTAGGACCACTAACCATGTTTTTACTTCATTTTAGGGAATTAGTTCCTGGCGGCAGCTTGGTGCTGGTGAGATGACGATTCGAGTTGGAACCGGACACGTCGTCTCAACTGTGATAGTGGGAGGTCTCTGGTTGACTTTATAAAACAAATTTCTCATTTTGAATGATGTATATGTAGTTCCCGATTTAAAGAGGAACTTAGTTTCTATAAAGTGTTTTCTTGAATGTGAATATCAACTATTTTTCTCTTTTAATAAAGTGTTTATTACAAAGAATGATGTTGATATTTGTTCTGCACAACTGGAAAGTAATTTGTATGTGCTAAGGTTATTAGCAACAAATTCCCTCCATAACATAGAGATGTTTAAAATTGTTGTCAATTCAGTTCCACTTAATCCCTATTTCATGGCCACATATTTTTCCGGCTTCTATAATTTCGCACGTGAGGGGTTAACTCAAAATAAGCAACTTAAAATTTCTCCTAAAAAAATGCACAACTTTGGCACCTGAGGTTAGGACACATTAATCTCAATAGGATTGAGAGGTTTATGAAGAATGGCTTTCTAAGCGAGTTAGAAGAAAATTCTTTACCTGTGTGTGAGTCATGCCTTGAAGGTAAAATGACTAAAAGGCTTTTTACTTGAAAAGGTCATATGGTATGATAAATGTAAGAGCCAGGGGAGGTTATGCATATTTCATCACTTTCACTGATGATTATTCAAGATATAGGTACATTTATTTAATGCAACAGAAGTCTGAGTCTTTTGAAAAGTTCAAAGAATTCAAGACTGAAGTTGAAAATGCATTAAATAGAACGATTAAAACACTTCGATTTGACTGAGGTGGAGAGTTTTTGGATTCATCATTCTAGAACTATATGGTAGAACATGAAATAGTTTCCCAACTCGTAGCACCTGATACACCTCAGCAGAATGGTGTATCAGAGAGAAGAAATCGAACCCTGTTGGACATGGTCCGGTCTATGATGAGTTACGCTTCCTTACCTGACTCGTTTTGGAGTTATGTAGTGGAGACTACAACTTATATCCTAAACTGTGTTCCCTCCAAGAATGTTACCAAAATACCTTTGGAGTTATGGAATGGTTGTAAAGCTAGTTTAAATCAATTCAGGATCTGGGGTTTCCCAGCACTTGTGCTTGAGGCTTGGAATCACGTTCAAGGTTATGCCTATTTGTAGGCTATCCCAAGGGAACAAGAGGTGGTTATTTTTATGATCCTAAAGAAAACAAATTTTTTGTATCGACAAATGCTACTTTTCTTGTGGAGGATCATATAAGGGAGCATAGACCTGGAAGCAAAATCATGTTGAATGAGCTTTCCAAACAAACTATTGAATCTTCAACAAGAGTTGTTTAACAATCTATTACCTCAACAAGAGTTGTTGAAGTAGGATCATCTATTAGGTTGTTGAAGGAACCTCGACGTAAGTATGGTTTAACTTAAATCTTAGCTATGGTAGCTGATGTCTCCATTAGGTCAAATCCACCTTAAGTGTTGAAGGAACCTCGACGTAGTGGGAGGGTTGTGAACCTACCTAATCTTTATATGGTTTAACTTAAATCTTAGCTATGGTAGCTGATGTCGAGGTTGAGGATCCATTGTCTTACAAGAAGGCAATGGATACTGTTGACAAAGATGAATGGATCTTAAAATGGAGTCTATGTACTTCAATTTAGTTTGGGATCTTGTAGATCAACCTGATGGGGTTAAACCTATAGGTTGTAAGTGGATCTACAAGAGGAAACAAAGTGCTGATGGAAGGTGCAAACCTTTAAGGCTAAACTGGTGGCAAAGGGTTATACCCAGGAGGAGGGAATCGAATATGAGGAGACTTTCTCGTCTGTTGCCATGCTGAAGTCTATCTAGTTCCTCTTATCCATTGCCTCATATTATGACTATGAGATATGACAAATGGATGTCAAGACTGCTTTTCTGAATGACAATCTTGAGGAGACCATTTATATGGTGTAGCCCGAGCGATTCAGTCCAAGGTCAAGAGAAAAAGGTTTTCAAGCTTAATCGGTCCATTTATGAACTGAAAAAGGCATCTCGATCTTGGAATATAAGGTTTGATACTGCGATCAAATATTATGGCTTTGATCAAAACGTTGATGAGCCTTGTATCTACAAGAAGATCATCAACAGTTTAGTAGTTTTCATAGTGTTGTGTGTAGATAATATCATACTCATTGGGAATGATGTAGGCTTATTGACTACAGTTAAAAACTAGCTAGCATTCTAATTCCAAATGAAAGATTTGGAAAAGGCTCAGTTTGTTCTTCATATTCAGATCTTTCGAGATTGAAAGAACAAAAAGCTAGCATTGTCTTAGGCATCGTATATTGACAAGATGTTGATAAAGTATTTTATGCAAACTCCAAGAGGGGTCTATTGCCTTTCAGGCACGAAGTTACCTTGTCTAAGGAACAATGTCCTAATACGCCTCAAGAGGTTGAGGATATGAGACGAGTCCTCTATGCATTTGCCGTGGGCAGTTTGATGTATGCGATGTTATATACTAGGCCTGACATCTACTATGTAGTGGGAATAATCCGTAGATATCAGTCTAATCCAGGATATGATCACCGAAAAATAGTTAAGAACATCCTCAAGTATCTATGGAGAACGAGGGACTACATGCTTGTGTATGGTTCTAAGAATTTGATCCTTAAAGGATACACGGACTCTAATTTTCTGACTGATAGAATTCTCAGAAATCCACTTCAAGATCAATGTTCACTCTTAACGGAGGGGTTGTAGTATGGAGAAGCACCAAGCAGGGGTGCATAGTGGACTCCACCATGGAGACTGAGTATGTGGCAACTTGTAAAGCTGCTAAGGAGCCCGTTTGGCTCCGAAAATTCCTGATTGATCTGGAAGTTGTTCTAAACATGTCAAAGCCCATTACACTTTATTGTGATAATAGTGGTGTTGTGGCTAATTCCCGTGAGATTAGGATTCATAAGCGCGACAAGAACATTGGGCGGAAGTATCATCTCATCCGAGAGATTTTGCATCGAAGGGACGTGATTGTCACGAAGATAGCTTCAGAGTATAACGTTGCTAATTGTTTACGAAGGCCTTCATGACTACAGTGTTTAAGGTCACCTACAGAGTATGGGTCTATGAGACAGACCACGACTGGACTAGGGCAAATGGGAGATCTTGTACTTGGCGTGTTATGCCCTAGTTTATTGTTTTGTATACTTGTAATTTGATTATCTTGTACACCCCACTAGCTTTTGGACAAGTGGGAGATTGTTGGGGTTAATGTCTTAAATCTCGTAGGGTTCTATAGTTTGTAAACATTGTATGAACATACATATATGTGATTAATAATATTTGATATTTTATTCACTCTGTTTATGAAATATATGATATTTAGTTACATTAACCACAAACCAAAAAACTAACATCCATGGTTATCGTTGTAACTTAAACATGTATAAGAAGACATACAAGTAGATCATGTTTAAGTGATAACCTAAATGGTCTGTAGTATATAGATAAGGCTGGGTACCTTATCCTAGTAACATTAGAAGTATGGCCAGCTTTGTAGGTGTTATAAATGTTGTAAAGTGCTACAAATTATTTGACATGATCATTCATGTATTAGACATGCAAACGGGGATATTTTATACAAAGGAGTTTGTATAAGACCGGACCACGAAATGGTTCGTCTCATTATATAATGCCGTTCATAACAAAGACTTTCATTTCACTAGGATGACCATAGGTAACATGACCTTAATCCTGAGTGAGTTGTGAACTCCTACCTAAGAGAGCGGTCCTTTGATTTGTATGGGTGAGAGTGGCCAGATTTCCGACTCAACAAGTTTACCATTTTGGGGATTCATCTGATTGCGGAGTTCAGAACTTAGCTACACAAGATGGAATTCACTTTTTCCTCGAAGCAGGAGTAAGTAGATAAATTGTTCCCTTAAGAGCTGATTCTGGGTCTTGAACAATGGGGCACCACACACTCTCCTGCCCCGAGAGGCGTTTAGTCATAGTAGGACTTTGATCTATTGTTCATTAGAGAGATTAGTGGTACTTAAGGAGTTAGATATAACTATAGGGGCAAAATGGTAATTTGGCCCAACTGTACTTATGATCAATTATTGAAGGGTCATCGTACTGTTGATTGGTTATATCCAATAGTCACAGAAATATATCTGTAGTGCGAAGAGTACAGTTTTCGGTCTTTAGTGGAGTGCGCGACAGTTAACCTATGGTAGATAATGTAATTAAAGAGTTTATCTAATTATTCACATACTGTTGGATCTTCAAGTTACAAGTCCATAAGGTCCCCTTGGTAGCTCAAAAGGATTTTGTTGAGAATTAGTTTTTGGGTTAATTTGAATTGTTCAAATTAATAAGAGAGAATTTAATTATATATGATATAATTAAATTAAATTATATATAATATAATTGACATAATGTATTTGATACATTATAGTTTAATTGGAGGAACAAATATTTTAATATGATTTAAATATATTTTCTATGAATAAGATTCGTAGTTGTTAAATTTAATATAAATAAGATTTATATTAAATCCCATAAAATAGAGAAAAAGAACAATAGTTTTTATTGTATGTGATGCAATATTAAAACTATAGGTTATCAATATAATATGATAAGTTGGTTATCATATTTATTTATATTATTAATTATTTAAATAATTAATCTCTTTTTTTTCTCTAACCACCTTAGTGGGAGGTTAGTGGTTTTTATGGAAAAAATAATGAAAATAAAAACAATTTTCTTCTTCTTCCTAAGTTTTCTACACGAAAGCATGAGAATAAACGACAGGCTCTCTTTTTTACACGATTAAAACAAATTATATTTGATAGTGTGTTCTTCCTTCAATTGTCTTCTTCCTCAAAACTCCTAAGCTCCCTCTTAACCAAAATAGTCAGAGCCCACCACTCCTTGGTTCTCATCCCGATAATACTAAGGTCACCTAATAGTAGTGTCCTACACTTTTGGTTCGAGTATTCTGGTTGTTGTTTGTCCGAGGAGAGTTCGTTGCCATCCGAGGAGTTCGAGTTAGTTTGAGGAATTTTCGTGAAGAAGAGTTCTTCAAAGGTATAATCACTTGCACTCTGTTTCTTTTTAGAAAGCATGTTGTAATTTTATGTTATGATACATAATCTTGACTATTTTATTATAAATGTTTGTTTTCAATCAAAATGGGATTTGGACGATCTGCTTCCACTCATAGGTTCTCTGTAAAACAAGTTCGTTCAAATTTAACCTCCAAATTTTAAAACAATTCTCAAATATTACAAATAATTGAATTTTAATTACATAAAAATTCGGGATTTCACATTCTTCCCTCTTCAAAAAACTTTCGTCCTCGAAAGTTTATTCCTTAAAAAGCTCCATGTATTGGGCTCTTATCTCATCTTCTCGCTCCCATTTAGCCTCCTCAAACTGGTGATTCTACCATAAAACTTTCACAAGTGCTACTCCCTGTTGCATAAAATCTTCACCTCCCTGGCGAGAATTTGAACATGCTTCTCCTCATAACTCAAGTTCTCATTCAACTGCAATGGTTCAAAGTCCACCACATGGGACGAATCCATCATATACATCCTCAACATAGATACATGAATAAAATTATAAATTGAAGAAAGAGACGGTGGCAATGCCAACCGATAAGCTACAAGGCCAATTCGCTCTAATACCTCGAAAGGTCCAATAAATCGTGGACTTAGCTTCTCCTTTCTTCCAAACCTCAGAACATCTTTCATAGGTGCCACTTTCAAGAACACCTTGTTACTAGTTTCAAACGTTAGGTCTTTATGCCTAATATCGGCGTAACTTTTCTGTCTGCTCTGAGCTATTTCTATGCATGCTTTAATCTTCTGTATTTCTTTGTTTGTGGTATGTACTAACTCAGGTCCTAGCAACTTTCGTTCACCAACCTCATCTAGCATATAGGAGACTTGCAACCCCTTCCCATATAGGGCCTCAAACGATGACACAATGGTAGCCTGATAACTGTTATTATATTCAAATTCCATTAAATGTAGGTGAGAGTCCCAACTCCCTGAAAACTCTGACACACAAGACCGTAAAATATCTTCCAATATCTGGTTCAAACGTTCTGTCTGACTATCAGTCTGTGGGTGAAAAGCTGTACTAAATTCCAATCGAGTACCCAACGCTATCTGAAGACTCTTCTAAAAGTTAGATGTAAAATGAGGGTATATGTCCGATACAATGGACTCAGATACTCCATGCAATCTCATCACCTCTTTCATGTATATATGCGCCCATTTATTCACCGAAAAGGTAGACTTCTCTGGAATGAAATGTGTGTTAGGTTTTATGCCTTAAAACTCGTAGATAGTGAATGTAATTAAATGACCTTCATTAATAAATAGTTATTAATGTTTTTATCAATAAGTGTTATTGATGTTTTATTTAATTTTTTCTTATTAACCATAAAATCCAATAAATTAACATCCTAGGCTATCTAATGAGTCTTGAACTATATGTAGAGACATATAGGGATCAATGTTCAAGATACAGCCTAAAGGGTCTATAGTATGAGGATAAGGCTGGGTACCTTATCTTGGTAACACTATGGATACGACCCACTTTGTATTTTATACAAACACAGTGACCCAACACGTTCATGTAGGAGGCATGCGAGTAGGGGTATCCTGTGCAATGAGTTTACACAAGATTGGTCCGCTAAATAGTAACCATTAGATGTAACTCCATTGACTAGTTAGATTTCTATTTCAATAAGATGACCTAGGTAAGTTAGCTTTACTCCTTAGTATATTATGAACTCCTGTTCACGAGGGATTGTCCTTTGATTTGTATGGGTGAGCATGGCCAGTTCGCTGACTTAATAAACCTACCATTTTGGGGATAAGATCGAGTAGGTAGCTGGGAACATAATCATGCAAGTTGGATTTCACTTATTCCCAACTTCATGGTAAGTAGATGAGTGTTTCCTTAAGTGGTGTCTCTGGGACTTGAACAAAAGGCCCTACCCTCTCACTGGCCCGAGAGAAGTTTCTGTTTAATGGTTGGACCATAAACAGGTTTTTCACTAAAGAAGCATTGATATTTAAGAATGTAAAGGTAACCCAGGGATAAAATGGTAATTTAACCCAGGTTGGGTTACGAACACTCGTGAAGGACTAATTTGTTGTTATTGATCTATATCTTTGGACACATAAACATATCTATATTGAGAAAAGTGTAACTATGAGTTTTTAGTGGAGTGTATCCATAGTATTAATTTGGTTAATGAGTTTAGCAATCAATCTCACATCGTTGGAGCTTTTAATCTGCAGGTCCATTAAGTCTCCTTCCTAACTTGTAAAGGGTATTGAGGTAATTTGTCGTTAAATTGAATTTATAATGTTCAAATTCAGAATTAGGAGTAATGTATGTTGATACATTTTAATATAAAATTTAATTTTAGACTTTATTATTAATTTTGGATATGATTTAAAATTAATAAATGAGAGAATGAAATATTTGAAAGGAGTTAAAATATTAATTTAATATGAATAAGATTCATATTGAAAACTATAGGCTAAAAATAATGTGCATTGGATGCGCATTAAAACTATAGGGTTCAATGAGAAAAATATTTTTGAATATGATGCTAAATTTAATGTATAGGGTTAAAACACAGGTTAAATTTAATGTATATAAAATGCTAAAACTATAGGTTATGTAAGAGGAAATCATTTAAATATGATTTAAATGATCATTTAATTAAATATGATTTAATAAATTCTATTTTATTTAAATTAAACCAATTAACTCCCCATTTTAGGGAGAAAAGAAAGAAAAATTCTTATTTGATATTCCCAAATCCCAAAAGAGAGAATCCCACAAATCTTCATAGCCTCAATTCCCTGCAAGAATAGGGAGGTTTCCAAATGGTGGTACCCAATCCCATTTCAACCGAAAATTCTACGAAGTTGTCAAAAAGTTTGCAAGGTATGGTTTCTTCCCTTATAATTAGTCTTTTTGGGAATTGCATGCTTAATCGATATTACCTTTTATTCCAATGCAAAATTATTTTATTTTTTAAATGCCAATTAAAAAAAAAAAGAAAATGGTTATGTGTTTTGGCTTCTGCTGTGCCTTAGGGTTTTCATCCCTTCAATAGGTATCAAAGTCAACAATTTGGCCATTAAATTTTTTTTTTCAGCATTATGAATGTTATGGTTTGCAATTGAAGGTTTTCTACAACATTTGGCATTAGATTTACAATTTTGATATGATCAATGTAAATGCCCATGTGTTTTTTTGGGCATTATTATTCTAAATCATTCAAGTACGGATCTTGAATTAGGGTTCGTGTCGATGAAGATAGAGATCAATTTGGCCAAAAATCGCAATCTGTCGACATTCTGCATCCTTGCACAATTCTGCAGAGAATTAGGGTTAGCAAAGCGAGTCCCGTTCGACTGCGGTTCAGTTGGTGGTCCGGTTTGGTTGGGTTAGCTTGATTCACAGGTTGGTGATCCCATTCAAGCTGGTTCAGGTTGGTCTGGTCCGGTTCTAGAGCGGCAGAAGAAATTTTAGAATAAAATTAGTTAAATTAGTGTAATTTACTGTTTTATTTTTTCCTATTGCTATTTAAATGTTCTATGGATGTCATTTAAATACATCTCACTTTAGGTTAAGCATGTTCATGCATTTTTATATATTATAAGTGTTATAATGTATGGTATGAAATGCATGATTTAAAATTTGAAGATTTATTTAATGTATGTGATATGTTAAATATATGAAATTGGAGAAGCAAGTTACATAACATTAGTTAGAAAATATAATTAGTTATATTTATTAATGTATATGAATATGCTTGGTTTATTTTCATAATATTATATAAATATTATATTTAATTGAAAATCAATATGCATTGAGCATGACACATCCATAACTTAATATAATTGTTATATTAAAGTCATGAAAATGTTTGTAATATGGTTTAATTTTTTAATTAGAATATGATTGTTAATTAATTAAAATCATAGTGAGTATGTTATAGGACTAATCATTAGCATATGTAATAGTTATAAAAATTAATGATTAGCAACAATTAACCTATAACAAAGAGTTGCTTGCAAACATAGGACCTTAGGAAAAATATATTAATTTTAAATTGTTTAAAATTAATTAGACCTAAGATCACATTTCTAATTAGATTAAAATAATTACTTAGTTTCTTTTAAAATAGTTTCAAAATTGACTAAGTAGGACAAATAAGATTAAGGTTATAAGGGAACTCAACCGATACAATTCTATCTAGACTATAGGTATTTAAGTTGACGGTTTACGTAACGCCTCCTAACTAGGAACTGGATTGGAACCTAAGTTAAATTAACCAAGGTCCTATTAGCATGCAATGTCACAAGGTAAATTAAATGGTTTAATACACCTAGAACTTTAGTATAAAGATCTTATTATAATAGTTATAATAGGCATAGACTTAGAACATTTTAGTGGAAGAAAAATGGTATATAAGATATATCATTTTTATGCTCTCACGTCCCTAAGAGTTCACACCGTGAGATCCATGCTCGGCGTCACCCTAGGCGCGGTCTCCATTCGGAAAGTGTTTGCATGGGTCAATATCAAGGTGGATAAGGGAAATGTTTAGAGTAAGTGGGAGAAGGTCACGTGTCAATGTATCCTACAGTCTCCTTCATTAGGTTACACGGTGAGATTCTTATGATCTGCCTACGTGTCATCTTAGAGCGACCATCCCTTTATAGGGAATGATCATAGGTTTCATAATAATGCAAACTCCAGAAATGGATAGAATTTCTTAGGTTAATTTTAATCAGTTGACTTTCTAACAGTAGCTTGTTGAAGCATGCCTCTGAAATTCGAAAATGAAAGGGTCACACTTACAGGATGAATTAAACGAGTTAATGATTTCTTAACCAAATTAACGGTAGCTAAGAGCTATAGGAATAAGAGTTATTTTCGAATTAGTAAGTAGTTGAAATAGTCTCAATTCATGGGAGGGATAGTTGACCACCCTTCGGTGGCTGTTGTCTTAAATCTCTGAAGTATCATTGCACAATCAAATTAATAGTTTATTTAGGGTTCTATGATTGCTTGTTTTGCTAAACTGATTGGATGTTTTGTGTGATGGGTTAAGGAAAAGATAACTAAAACGGTCGTTTTTTTGTTTGTTTTTCAGCATGTTTTCCTTAATTATCACTTTAATTAAAAACGAGAAATTAATCGGCGACGTGGAAATTGAACTTAAATATGATTCTTGTTATCGATGATCTACAGTTTGTCTTATTTAAGGAGTGCCCTCATGTCACACCCCCTCCCAGATTACCCTTTTAATCTGGAAGAGGATATGACCGTGGTAGTTACTAGCCCTACTCCTAGCACCCACCACCAACACTTTTTAATCAAAATACCAACCTGTTTAAAACATTAGTAGTATACGCATACAGCAAGCCTCCCTTAAGGTTCTACGAAGATAACTTAAACATATGCATACATCCATGACATAACATTTACGGAAAAATATTCACAGATGGCCCAAAACATTCCTAACAAAACCCTAGTCCCTCTCAAAACACGTGTACATAAACAAGCCATCAACCTAAGTTCTTTTGAACAAGCCGGGCCTTTTAGTGGCAAGCAGCAGTAGGATCAACCTTGAGGAATTGGACCGTTACTTGAAAAAGGGAAACACAAGAAATCTGTGAGCTAGTAGCCTAGTGAGTGACTATAGAATCATATTACATCATGCATTACATCACTATAAACATGTGAATATACTAATGAGTATTTCAAGCAACTTCCTCTAAATATAGCTTTAAACCATTCCTAGACATCATTAACATCATTATTCCTTAGTTGAGAACGAGCCTAAAACGCTCCAGCTCCCAACGTCTATTACCAACCAAGAGACCCATAATTCGGCCTCCCTTTGGTGGCTCCCAACGTCTATTACTGACCAAGAGACCCATAATTCGGCCTCCCTTTGGTGGTACATGGCCTAGGAGACCCATACTTCGGTCTCTCATTCAGAACTACCTACGTGCACGTGGAGTTTTCTAATTACCGTCAATACCTTAGGTACCGGCCAAAAGACTCATACTTCGGCCTCTCATGGAGTTTTCTAAGTACCGTTCATACCTTAGGTACTATTACCCAGATACCTTCTCCATGTACTTTAGTATCAGGTTATTTCGTAGCATCAGTTTAAGTTTCATTGTATGTCGTTTACACAAGAACTCATTCTATCATAGCCTTCCTTTAGGAAGCATATTCAACATTAGAAACTTAACCTTTGTAATAATTTCCCAACATACCTTGGCCTGTGTTAAACATATACAAGCCGGGAGAGATACGTTAAGCTATTCATTAACCATTTGTTGCTTAAGGGAGTATAAATTCATCATTAGCATCACTACAACTTACTTGGCCTTATATGCATAAGTACTGAAAGCATTAAGTTCATTTATTCAATCACAGCTCGTCGGGACTCTTAACGGTTTATACGCCTCTCCTAGCTCTTCTTGGCCTGAAAGAACATAATTTTCGGTTAAACTACTTAAAATTCTTAGCAGAATACCTCAAATAGTTCATTTATCAATGGAACTTTCATAAACAAAGACAACATTACTAGCGAGATCCTCCTCATGAGCGAGATCAAGCTTTTCCTGGCAAAATTTCATCCTAGCGATACTCATCTTACCAACGAGATTCAGCCCAATTTCTAGTGAGATTTTCTTCTAGAGCAAGATCCTCAGCACAAAAATTAGCGAGATTTCCTTCATTAGCGAGATCCTCATTCTTCTTATCTCGCTATAGCTCTCCATGGTGAGCTGTGTGCTTGTTCTTCCCAAGCAGCTGTCTGCTTATGCACAGATTCTCTATTACAACTCAAAAATACATAACTCAAAATCCAGACGTCTTTTGAAGGAACTTCCTTCTACAAACTTCTTTAGAATTGAGTTAACTTTCTTATCTTAAAATTTCAGCCAAAAATTCCTTATACTTTGGCCTAGAGCTTCCAATATTCATCTTAGGCCCTGATTAATCTGAGATTCTACCTCTTCTACAAATTCTCCACTTTTGTTTTTCTCCTCTTGCAATCTTTCTCCGACAAGAAAACCTCGAAAACTAGATTCTCCCAGCTTTTAAATGGCACTGCTTCCACTAAATGTGCTCTTGTCAATTTCCGAAACCATGCTTTTGAAGTTTTACTTCCTTTTAATCTTCCTGCCGCCTCCCGAGTTCAAAGATTAGTTTGCCACGTCACCCCACACTTAGTGCCTCTAGCCAAACCTATAAATGAGCTTCCTCGATTAATATATATTTTCCTTTTCCTTTTCTCCACAATTCCTATAAATAAACATAGATTTCCATTGGTTAAATATTTAATATAACATTTCTTTGGCTAACATGCTTATCTAGGAAACTTAGAGTTCGGGGGTTTACATTCATCTCCCCCTTAAAAGAAATTTCGTCCTCGAAATTTACCTGACATGTCATTAGAAAAGTTGAAGATATTTCTTCCTCATTTGGTCTTCAGGTTTCCAGGTAGCTTCCTCGATTCCATGATTACACCATAATACCTTCACCAAAGGAATTGTTTTATTTTTGAGTACCTGGTCTTTCCTTTCCAAAATCTCGATGACCTTTTCCTCGTAAGATAAATCTTCTTTGAGTTGTACGGGTTGTGCTGCTAGTATGTGCATAGGATCAGGCATGTATTTCCTTAACATTGAACGAGGCGGTCATTGACGAGCAAATCAGGTGTCTTTTATTCTGGAATCTCTCCCAAAGAGATTTCTTCTGTTCTGCAGTAATGTGGTTATGAATAAAATCTAGTGCACCATGATGACTCTCCTGAATGAGTTGTAGACCTACTAATCTCTTATGATAGGTAAGGGACCGGTAGAAGAAGAAGCAAATGTTGCCCATTCTAGAAAATTCCATAAAGGTTCATCCTCAAGAACTAGGTTTGTACCCTCATCTTCTGGTCTTAAAAAGGTCTAGAAGAAGAAAGGAGGAAAGGGGAATGATGGTAACGCAAGCGCATGCGTCAAATTATAATATAGTAAAACGGTAAAGAGACCGAGGATCGTCCTCTGAGGAATTGGTTTGACTCTTTTAGCTATTCAGAGATTCCTCTAATTTTATTTAGGGGACCGAACTATGATGAGAACCTAACTAATCTAATCCTAAAAAAAGCAAGAAAAGATAAAACTAGGGTGAAACTAGACAAAGACACGTTCTAGGGTATCATTTCGTTAAACGGATTAGCCAAATTAATTATTTGGACCGTAGATTGATTCATGAAAATTATAGATCTAGGAGTCTTTTATTCAAGTATCCCCTCTCGAGCTCAACCCTTTCTAATGACTAACCATCGACCAAAATATATTTTATTGCTTGACTAGCCATAACATTAGGTTCCTCTATCAACAATCTCTATTAATCTTTTATCACTCTCGTGCATACTCGATTAACAATTTAACTTGCTAGATCCAACTCAACACCTTCTCTCTCGAGACAGACATTAAGTAAAGGTCATTCAATTAGTGATCAATTAATCAAAAGCATTAAGAACAAACATGCTAAAATAATTATGCATAAATTCAATCCAAGAATTAACCAAATTAGTTTTTGCAATCCATAAAACTAGATCAACACCCTAGAAACACAAATCAGTGTTACAACAAAAACATAGACCATTCATGAGGTTTCTAAACACAAAGGAACAGAAAATAAAAGAGGGAAAAGATTGCAAGTCGTGTTATTGACTCTCGTCCTCGAATCCGAAATCGCAACCCAATGATCTCTTCAAATCTTAGATCTTTTAAAGCTCTGAGATGACGCCTCTGTCCAGAATTACACTCCCTAGGGAGACCTCATCGAAATATTGCTTTACGTTCTCAAAATAGCCCTAAAAGTACCTCCCCGAATCAAATCAGCCAAAAACTACTTATATAAACAGCAGTCACAGCGTTGCAATGTTCCAATGTAGCGTTGCAATGTTGACGGTAATTTCAACATTACTAATTATAGTGTCGCAACACTGCAAGCAGCATTGCGACGCTGCCTTGTTTCCATGAGCTCTCTGCCTTGCAGTGTCACGGGGTAGCGTTACAACGCTTGTTCAATGCTACCCTGCCTCCGATTTCTTAATTTTCTTTCCTTTTTCTCCATTGTTAATGCCCCAGGTCAAAACTTTGACCTTCTTGCGGGTATTTTGGTCACTAATCTTTCAAAATTGCTTGTTCTCATCCAAATGCTCGATTTCCTACAATTAAACAATAAAAGCATCAAAGATCTCAAATTAAGCATAAAACTAACTAAATTCAAAGCCCAAAAAACACATTTTTTGGATGCGTTTCACCATCACAAACTTAGAACTTTGCTAGTCCCAAGCAAAGAAAGAATAAGACTAATGAAATTTAGACAAGCATGCAACTGATTCAAAATGTCATCATTCAGAATAAGCATATTTGATTCATTAGTAGAAACTTTCAATCACATCTCAACATTAAAAGATTTCAAGGCCAAATCTCATCATCTCCCACGTATGTGTGTGTGCAAGTCACATTTAATTCAAAAGACAAGAATTAAAGTCAAGTTTAAGAGAGCTTCTTCAGTTTTCCCCCTACTCTAGCCCATGCACTAATCATCAAGCATCCACATATTCAAGAAAGTAATATGTCCACTAAGGTGCCTTATTTTTATATTTTTTTTTTAAGAACAAAAAGGGCCCTAAACTTGCATCATTTTACCTAGAGACACTACCTTTCACACATCCACTGCAGGGAACCGTACCTAGTCAAGTCTTAGGTGTCCTAACTGATCACAACAACGACAACTCTTTTTACCTCCATCCATGCATACACATTACAAGTTTAAAATAATAAAAAGATATTTATTTTAAGCACATGAGTATATCCTCTATTTTTTTTTCAAAGGCAACAATAATATCATTTTCTTTTCCTCTTATTCTAACATTACAAACTATCATGCATATCACCCTATAACCGGTGGGACCTTTCGAGGTGACAAACCAAATATACTACACTTAATCCCCCTTTTAGTTAAAGTTTCTAAATTAAAGTGACTACATGCTCCTGCTATTTGAGACTCAAAGAGGGACTTAAAGATAATTTAATTCAGGAATATGTCATCTTATTTCCACAGCAGATCATCTAACATGTAAATTTAGAATAACTCATGGGCAATCATAATCACTACACCCTCAGCAAATTTCTCAATTTAATCATAAGATCTTATTTTTAATTCAAATAAACAATTAAAATTTTCCTCAAAATTAAGCCACTCAAAAAAATTAATCAATAATCATGCATAAGAAGACGATTTTTCTAAATAACATGCATAGCAGAATAAGAACACAAGACAAGCAACCGTATGCAATACGTCCCCCACCCTAAACTTAGAAACATGGATTGTCCTCAATGCAATAAAATAAACACAAGGAGTGAACAAACAAGCCTGATTAATGAAGTAATCCACGTGTGCCAAGCTTACAAACCATGCTTTAATTTGAGGGCTCTTGTAAAACCTGAACCAGAAAAAGATAAGAGTCCAAACCATGAGTGCTGAACTAAAAAAAATAAAATAAACTAAAATAGCAAAAAGAAAATAAAAGCTTGGATTGCCTCCCAAGAAGCGCTGAGTTTAATGTCCAAGCTAGATGTCATGGGAGATTGTCCGTCAAGGTATATAAAAATTCTCCCATTTTTCAGGCCCCTTCTTGCTTGAATCAATATAACTTACAAAGTCTTGTAGCTTTTCCATCTTTTCCAGGGTACCTGAAAGCAAAAAAATTATTTTTGACTTTTTTAATTTTTGAAAATAAAAAGACTCAAAATTAAAAGCAAAATCAAACTGACACGACTCATAAGAATATGGGAGAGAAAGATCAATGGCAAAAGGACTCTCAAGTGATGGAACATAAGGCTCTTCAACCTCAATCTTAATCACTTGAACTTCCTTATCTAAATTGGGCACATCTTCTCTATCAATCTCACAAATCGGCTCTTGGTATGACTCTAATGTTTCCAACTCATCCCCATCATCAAAATCTACAATCACGAACCTCCCTACCTCAATGGCATTGGAAGTATTTTTCTCAAACAAGGCTATAAATGCATCAACCATCAGACTGTGTTGATCTCCTAAACGTTTTAGGACTACCTCATTCTCTACCAATTGGGCTTCTATCCTATCTAACCTCCTCCTCTCTTCCATACAAAACCTCCTAAATTGGGACTCCAAGATAAACTCTTTTAACAGGTCCTCTAAAGAAGGTTTCTCCTCTACTGGGGGTGGATAAACATAAAAACTCATATGGTCATGGGATGGATAACTGATGGGATATGGGCATGGATTGAAAGACATTGGTGGTGGTGGTGGACCTAGATTACGTTGGTAAAACCCATAAGACCACCCAAAATTATGATAAGACATGATAAAGCAAATACCATAAAAGAAAATCACACAAGAGAAGGCTCAAAGGAGGTCAGCCCAGCTATTTAGAAAAAGAAAAAGAAAAAGGGATCGGCAACTCGCCGATTTCACCATCAAGGTGCCTCAAATGGGCTTGCTCATTTGAGGCAAGATTGCATGGCCTTTTTGACCATGCATAGTATGTTAGGATATATATATTTTATAAGTATTTCTGAGTAGAATTTTACATGATTTGGCCATGCAAAGACCATGTCAGGTGTTATGAAATTTTTTTAAGTATGGCCTAGATATTCATGAGCCATGCATTTAAAAAAAAAACATATAAGATTAATTATTTTTTTTAGACTAATAAGTTGCTCATTTCCGTTTTGTGTAACCCAATTATTTTCTAGATAATTAATATATTAAAGAGATATAATTACATTGCAAATAATAATCGGTAAATCAAACGTCATAGTTCTACCCAAGAGTCAAGCACATTAGAAGCTGAAATGTAACGACTCAGATAATGATGACTCAGATGGGAAACGGTAAACTAAAGATTGGTAATGGCTTGAAAGGGTCAAGCTAGGTTCCGTTATTAAATGGACGACCTATATAATCTTGGAGGCACGGTCAAAGAGGGGTATGCTTTCAAACTTATATTAATTTTTTACTGAAATTCAAATTCGATTCTAACTTGAGCGTCAGAGTGAATTTGGCTCAATACCACACCGGTGTTAGCTTTACTCATTTTTGGCAGGATATCAAGTTGCTTTCCCTAAACAAAATTACAAATTTACAGTTGGTGCGATTTTTTATGTCAACACTATTTTTTTTTCTTGCTTAGTATATATACCTGAATTGAATGAAGACATTTTTTTTAGATAAGCAAAGGTCAAACAACTAACATGAAACATTGGAAACAGTAACAAAAAGAGAATCAAGAGACGGAAACAAAGAAGGAAAGTAAGAGCGTATTGAAGAAGAGATGAGAGAAAAAAGAGAAGTAATAGCATAGAAGTGTTAGGTCATAAATTGAAATATGTGGGTGAGAGGGAATGGAAGAGGAAAGTGATGGGTGTAGATAAATAATAATGACATTTTTAACCTGTTGTTTTTTCTTTTTTTTTAGTTAAGAGTATTAATGTAACTTTTGAAACTTCTTAGGTATTTTTGTTAAGAGTTTCTACTAACAATAAAATTAATTTTTTAAAACTTTATTAAGTTTCATGGTATTTTTGAAACTTTGAAAAGTTTGCAGTTTTTTACACAAACTAGGGGTGTTCAAAAACTCTGATGGCCTGAAAATACCGTTCAACTCAACCCAACCCGTGTGGTTTGTATTGGGTTATCAACTCATTTGGGTTGGGTTGGATTCAAATAAATGAAAATTTTATAGTTTGGGTTGTTTATGAGTTCACCTAATATAATCCAAACCAACTTCAAAAAATCCGAACTTATTATTAATTTTAAAAAATATATATATATTTTTTTACTTATAACACAATTATTTATCCATATATTAATTTTAGTTTTATATGATGTCATTATTTTTTGATTAATTTATTCTCTAACAACTCTTAAAAATAGTTTCTTTGTATTTTAAAAATAAAATTTTCATTATATAAATTGAAATTGAATTGTTAATTTTAATTTAATATATAATAAAATTAAATTAGATTTTTACATATTTACATTTTGCTTCTTTTTAAAACAAAATTTTAAATAAATCACCCGATTAACTCGGACCAACTCGATCCAAATATTTCATGGTTGGGTAAGAGTTAGATTGATTTCATTTTTTAATAAGGGTTAATTAGATTGAATAAATTTACAATATGAACAATTAGATTGAATCTAAAAATTCAATCAACCCAACTCAATCCAATCCACGAGTATCTCTATTATAGATTACAAATGATTTCTATCCTTATATTTTTTTTTCTTTTAAGTTTAGAAATATTTTGAAAACTTTTGAACCCACACTTATTGTAATATAGCTTTTTTGTATAATCAAAACTTATATTCAACAAGAAATTTTGGTCAGAACTTTTACCTGACAAAATATACAAGAAACAATATGCCAACAAAAAAAAAAAAGAGAAAAAGAAAAGAAAAAAAAAAACAGAATAAACAAAAAAGTGAAAAAAAATAGCTATTTTTTTTTTCTGAGGGGCATGCACTGCCATGCTGACACCATTCTGCTTACTGCTTTTCCCAAGAGAATTCCAAACACCTTTTTTCTCTCTTCTCTTCCTCTGTTGTCAGGTTCCATTATCAACAACTCTGCTTATTTCAATACTCTTTCCTTTTTCTTTTTTTTTTTAATATTTTAATTCTACTTTATATTTAAAATATTTTAATTGTTTCTTTTCGATGTGAGCGATAAAAAACAAGAATGCACGTTAAGATCTACCTAAGTATTATTTTTACTTAAATATTATTTAAATATAATATATTTAAGAGTAATCTTATTCATTTATTGTAATTGATTTTTCTGGATCTACATTGATACAAAAGATCAATCAACATTTGAATGATTTGTTTTTATAGCATTTTTCTTTTAACATTTACCCATATTTTTCTGTAATTGAGATTTTGATATTTCCACTTGACATCTTAAACCATAATTACATGTATGATAAAAATTTAGGAACTATATTTTGAAATTGCGCCAAACAAATTATTATTTAACTTACATTTTGTGATTTACTATTTTTTCAAACAAGGGAAAATAACGCATCGTATATTATTCTAGATATTAAAGTTGTCATATTCAAAATCACTCCTAACATATTTTTTTAATCATTTAAAATAAAATTTTGATAATGTAAAAATATTTGAAAATTTTAAATGATGTTTTCGAAATGATTTTGTATATAACAAAATGTATTTATGGGTAATTTCATAACCATTCTCAAACATTATTAAATAAGCTTATTAAGAAAAAGTATTTGTGGTCACCTACAAACTTTTTAATGCATTACAATTGTAAATATAGATATTAGACCCAAAGTATTAGCAAATGTAAAAAAAAATATAAATATGGTCAAATTTAAATAATTAATAGACCATATTATTGGTAAGAGTCTATCGATGATAGACCATATCACTAGTAAAAGTCTATCGCTGATAGACTTGTCTATATTTGCAATTTTTTAAAATGATATTATACACTTAATTATTATTCATAAAAATACTACTAATTGTAATTACCCTATTTAAAATATAGTCCTTTCAACTATATTAAATACACTAAAATTCTACTAATTATTGTAGAGGCATAACTATTGGTTTTAATTAAGTCCTAAAACGCTTTTTATATTGAAATTTGTTTTAAAAGATAAAGAATGACAAAACAGAGACTAGAGAGAGAAAGGCAGAAATCTAGAGAGAGAAATGAGATGACATGAGGGAAGAGAGTGGAGAACTAGAAGCTAGTTTAAGATGAAGAGAGAAGACAAGACGACCATGACGACATGTCGACATGTGGTCTAAAAATGGTACTACCCACAAAAAAAAAGGTAAAAATATATAAATAAAGGCAGAAGAAGAAATCTATATCTTCAACATTAATTGTATACAAACAAAAGAATCCATCAATTGGAGCACAAAAAACAGAAAGAAGAAGTATGTGACGACATGTAGTTTTTACCTAAATGAATAAGAAGAATATTTGGGTGCGGTCTAGGATGTATTCAAGTGCATATTATATTTTTCCATATATAAAAATAATGATAATGCAATAGAAGTTACATAATAGATGGATATAGTTCGAGTGCACCCAAACTTTTGTGTGATGAGTAATGTACGTGCATGTTTTAAGCATTTTAGTAGTAGTCGAATGATGAAATGAAAGTAAGAGGGAGGAGGAGAAAGTGTTAATATTAAATAAAGATAGGCATGTAGGATTGAAGGGCAGTAAGAAGAAGCTATGAAACTCAGGATGGATAGCGCCATTAACAAAAGCAAAGCATGGAGATAGTACTAATATTCATATAGCGATATAATAACGGCGCTATCCCTCCTGAGCTTTACAGGTTCTCCCATACTAATTCTTTTATCAAACTTCTTCCTTTTTCTTTCCACACACAAGGCTCTCCCTCTCATTTCTTTTTGCTTTTGAGCTTTTGGTGGCAAAACTAGACCAACCCCTAACCTTTATTTATAGGCCATAACCCATGTCCTTGCCTTTCTTTTGCTTTTAGACTTTACAGTTTTTTCCCCCTTTTTTGAAAGCAAGTATTTCACAAATATTAAACATTTATTTAACATACTTGAGAATATTTTTAAATTATCAACGTTAAAACAATCATCCAAATCTAGCTGGGTTCAATTTAATAAAATTAAAAGTTTTGACAAACATTTACAGTCTATTTGAAAGGTCGGAATGTAATGAGTTTGTAATGGTCCACATTTGAATTGAGGACTTTTGACTCGATTTGTAATTTCTATTACATTCATTTTCTACTATTTTCAATCCAACTTCTTTTTTACTATTTTCACGCTTCACGATTCAATTCCTACGTTGATTTTAATATAATCTCAATCACATTTCGGTTTCTTGAGTAGACTTTTATATGACCTATCAAATTTAAAGGTAAAAATGGATTTTTTTTTTTTAATGGAGAAAAATAATAAAAATAAAATTTATAAAATCTATCATTTGCACGGATCGATAATTTATCACATTATTTCATTATTTTTAAAAGCCTAATATTATTACATTATCATTACTACTCTTATCTTCTTAAGTGCTTTCATATCAATTGCGATATGAAAAAAGACTTTGTGACGAACTTGTCAGTAACTTTTTATTTATTTTTACTGTATGAGGAAGGGGGTAGTTGTTGAATTCGATACGATACATTATACATTACCCTTTTAATCATTTTTTTTACTGTTCCTGTCACTTTCTTTTTACCTCTCTCCCTCTCATTTACGTTGACACTGACTTAGGGTTTAAAAAGAAAATTGTCAGGCTAAAGAAACTAGTAGCCATATTTTTATTAGGGGTAGTAGCCATCTTGTTAGTTGTTTAATAAAAATTTATCATGTGACAAATAATTTTCTTTAAAAAAAGAATTGTTTTTATTTTATTTGTGGGTAAAAAATAAAAATGGATGCATATGATTAGATATAGCCTCTAATCATTACCATTTTAATTTCTCAGGTTAGTATGAGTTAATATAAATTTGAAATATTATCGGTTTGATTCTCACTCTACATATTTTGAAAAAAAAAAAAGTTTATATATTGAAAATTTGTCTTATATGATATAACTAATATTAAAATATCTAAGTTTTCTACAAATTTGCAACACCCATGATCTTTCGAAAATATACTGATCACTTCAATTTAACTTAATTCACATCTTCACTATATTTAATCATGATACGAGTTATTAAATCACTAATCAATCTAAAAACTCAATTAGTGAGTTAGATAAATTTTATTTTTTAATCAATACTTAATACTCTAGCTTCTCATGTGCGAGTTTGAAAATTTGTAAAATATTAGTTACTAGAAAAAAGGTCTCTCCCGACGCAAGAAATCCTTGTCGAGAGATAGGTAGTCTAGAGATAGGTATCTCTTGAAGTTGTACAATAGACATCGGGAGTTCTTCCTAATTCCCGACGCCATGTAATACCCGTCGGACATTCCTTTTAAAACCCTCATCTAATGTCACTGTCTTCCAACGAGTTACTATCGACGTTGGGAGTTAGAAGAACTTCCGACGGTCATTTGATGGCATCAGGAGATCTTATTAAAACCCAAATCTTTCAAATCGATTTCAGATCTGAAATCGAGTTCAGATATGAAATCTCTCTATCTCGCGCTGTCTCTCTTCTATCTCCAAATTCTCCGCTCCGTCCTAACTTGTTCTATGTCTCCACTGTCTTCTCCCTCTTTGTCTCTCGATCGGGATCTCTCTCCTGGTAAGTTTTCTTCTCTCTGGTTCTTCTTCTCCATTTTCTCCTTTTTGGATTCATTCTTTTTTACCAGATTTGTTACTCATTGTTATTGTATTGCATTTCGACTTTGTTGTGTATGAAAGAGGCGTTTTGTTGGTATTATTTGTGGTTTTTTTCTTTTGTTGTTGTAGCATTTAGCGAAGGCATGGTTAGTGTAGTTTGGAACTATGAGTCCTAGTTTGTGTATGTAGATTGTGGAGAAGAATGAGCTACAGAAATCTATTAAGTAGTTGTCTATGTGTTTGGTGTTGAGTTTACGTAAGTTTGATTTCGTAAATTCAAGCTATACAAAATTTGTGAGCCAATTGTCTCTTAAATTCTTTCCCCTTACATTGAAGAATTGGAATTTCCAATGTTGGGTTGATATTTTTCATACGTTTCATCTTAATAATAATTGTGATCTAATGTTTTAGTTTTTATTATATTATAGATAAATTTGATGCTTTTTGGAGGTGCCTTTTAGAGTCAAACAAGATTGCAACATGTCAACACACTTCTCTCTCTCTTTTATTTTTGTGGACCACCCTAATATATGTAAACATTATTCTCCAATAACACTTGTCTCTCTCTTTTATGTAACAAAGAATATTTTATGGACGACTTTGTTTGATTTGAATGTTTGGAAATGATTTGCTTAATTATTATTGATTTGTGTTCTAAATTTTAGGTTACAAAGACCAAAATAAAAAATAATTAAAAGTAATATTTTAAAAAAAATGCACCAAACTCCCAACGACATCATCCGGAGATAGTATAACTCCCGAATCACAGATGAATTAGCCATCGACGAGAGTAAATTTAGTGGAATGAGGAGTTCATACTTAATCCCAACACTGTCAAAACACTGTTAGGAGGTAGCATAATGTCTGACGTCATGTTAACGGTGTATATACGACGTCAGAAGTAAGTATAAAATCCCGACGACATAGCTTTCTGTGTCAAGAGATTATTTTCCAACGAGTATTTTCCAACTAATCTCCTGACACCCTTACATGCGTCGAGAGATGAACTCCCGATGTGTTTTCAGGTCTTTCTCGACAATTTTAAGCGTGAGGAGAATACTTCTTTCTTGTCGTGGTTCCAAAAGTACATGAATCAAAATTAACTAATTAAGAAAGAAATTAATGACATTCAAGAGATTCAAACACAAGATCTCTTACTCTCATACTAAACATTAAAGCATAAGTTAAATAGATTACAATAAATTTAATTCTTAAAAAACTCAATTCATATCCTTAAACTTTGAGATTTATCCATTTAAAACTTAAAACATATAATTATATCAATTAAAATATTAAAAATACTAAATTATTATAAATAAATCAATTTAGATCCTCAATTGAGATTTCTCTTTAAAATAGATGATGTGTAGTCTTCACAGTGCATAAAAAGTTTTTAAATGTATAAACATAATATTAATGAAAACTATTGGAATCATATAGATATATAGTAGCAGTTTTTTATTAATATGCTTGATTTTTATAATTTATAAAGAATTACATGATGATTTGATTTTGAGTTATTTTAAATGAAATTAAATGAATATAGTTATATAACT
Source organism: Benincasa hispida (assembly GCF_027475165.1). NCBI lineage: Eukaryota > Viridiplantae > Streptophyta > Magnoliopsida > Cucurbitales > Cucurbitaceae > Benincasa > Benincasa hispida. The sequence goes on from NC_143485.1 coordinate 16,393,341, forward strand.
TTTTTAAGATTGCCTGAAGCAACATCCAAAGCCCACGAGTGGGTCAAGTCTATAAAGCATAAAAAAAAGGCATAAGGGAGTACAAATCCCAAAAGAAAAAATGTGTGTGGGTTTGATCAGTTGAGTTGATAAATATATATCAATCGAAAAATAACCAAGTCTAATGTAGACCAACATCATAGAACCTCGAGCATTAGAAGCATCCCTCATACCATCGTCGTTATACGTACCAACTCAAAAGGAAGAGTAAGTAATCACCAAAAGGGAGACACAACTTTTCATCTTTTGTGCTTAGCTTAACTAAATATTCCTTGTACTAACTTAAGCATCAGAGTGAAGTAGGTTGACCACCACACCAGTGCGAGAATCTCTTACACAGGTCATCTCGGGATATCTCGAGACCATACTAGGGAGTAACGTGGCCAGAGGTCAAGGCCATCGGTGGCCTGCGAGATCCGAGCGCCAATATAAATCACTATCCGAAATTCAATCCTAAGCGTAGACTAAGAGGTTAGAGATTCAAATTTTTTGGTGTCAAGAAAAAATGCAGGCAGAAAACTCTTGTAAAGTTGGGAAATTTGAAAAGTAAATTAAAATATATTCACTTAATTTAATTTAAAGTAAGTGAATATAGTTATAATGGATGAAATATATTTAGGTGTGAAGAAAAAAAGAAGAAAATGAAGATAGAAGAGCTTCAGGTGTTTGTGTAGGTAAGGGATGAAACAATGGAGGTCCCAAGGACAGTGTGCTCTGAAATTGAGGCCCCTCACTCCCTTTTTCTCCTTCCCATTTTACTTTTGCAGTGCACTTTCTTTAACCTCTGATCATCTCAATCCAAAACCAGAACATTGTTGTAATAACAAGAAAATTGGGGACTATATAGCAAAGAAAAAGTACTCTGTTTTCTGCTTTCTGCAACCCTTCCCATTCCAATTCCAATTCCAATTCCACCACAAGGTCAAGTCAAACCTTGTTAATTTTTGTGATCCTCTTTCATGTACCATCTTAGATTTTCTGTCCCTTTTCTTCTCTCTTCTCACCTTTTTAGTAACTATATCTTCTCCTTTTCCCCCTTTTTAATTCGCTTTCATTTCACTGAAATTTGGATTTCAGGCCCCCCATATATTCATCACTACTTAAAATTACTCTAAACTAAACTCAGGTGCTCTCTAGGTTTATGGGATCAAACCATGGTTACTATTTGATTCTATGCAACTAATAAGTACCAATTTAGTCATTGTGCTTTATCATTTATAGCGATTTAGTTCTTATAGTAAAAAATACTATTAAGATTTGTTGGTGCTCGGATCTCGTTTGCCTTAGGTTGATTTACAAATATCGGTATGGTGTTGAATCTACTTCACTCTAATGCCTAAGTTAGTACAAGGAGTGAATGATTCAACTAAACACTAAAAGAGGTAAGGTTGACTCTCTTTTTCCGAGATTACTTACCCTCCCATGGGGTGGGTTGAATGAGGTTATTTATAAGTCTATCCTCTAACACATGGCCATGGTTGCATGTGACAATGATGCTGCCAGGTACGTTTTTGGTGCTAGAGGTTGTAGGGTGTTAGTCCACTTCGACTTGTTTATTTTCCAATTGGTATATATTACTAACTTGGTTGGTCAGCCTAAACCCCGAGACACTAACATTTTCCTTTGGGAACATGCTCTCCCCTATGCTCTTTTCCTGATATCCTTTAGGCTTGGGCTTGCTTGTGGCTAAGTAAGATTTAATGAAGTTTCTTACACGTACATGTAATTGGTACGTAAATCGACTAAGGGTAAATTAGTTTGTTTATAAATTATAAAGACTAACTTGTTACATAATAAAAGTTGACAATTAAGTTTGATAAGATTTTTCATCATAAGAGCTAAATTCTTATAAATTTAAAAGTGAAGGATTAAATTTTTAGCTAAAAATTATTAAATTATTACAAATTTAAAAATATAGAGACTAAATCGTTACAAATCAAGTTTGACCTAATAAAGTTAAGAGGCATAGATTAGAAATAATGTTGAGCTTGAAAAGCTTGGTTTTAGATGATAATGTGTTTGTTTTTCGTTAAAAACAATGCTTAGTCTAAATATTGTATTAATTATAATTTTTAGTCCAAATATTGACAAACATTAGATGTTATGTTATTAGCAAATGGTCCAAAATAAGTAAACTTGTATGTTTGATACAACACTATTTACTTCAAATTATAAAAATCTTAACTGACCCATGAATCTCGTGTTCTTGTTCTATACGCCACAAGAGTGTTTGTTAAGTATAATAAAAGTAGGGGATTTAGATTATTAAACTCTTTATTTGATAATATAGCCTTGTTTTGACTCATACAAACAATTATGAACTCTAAAATTTGAGAAATCAAATAGCTATTAAATAAAATTAAGATTAAATTATAAAAAATGTCCTTGAATTTTACATTTTGTGTCAAAAATGTCTCTAAAGTTATAAAAGTTTCAAAAATATCCTTAAACTTTCAAAAAGAGTTCATACAATACTCTTGCCTTTAGTTTTGGATGGAAACCGTTAAAGTTTTGTTTCTAAAATACCTCTCTTTCAAAACGTTTTAAAAATACCTTTAACTTAATAAAAGTTCAAAAATACCTTCACAGTTAGTATTGAACAAAAATCGTTAATTCTTCGCGACAAAAATGACTTTAAAAATAATAAAAAATAAATAAAAGAATGCTCCAACAGAAAATTTGTTTGAAGTTTTCTTAAATTTGAAAAAACCAATTTTAAAATAAATTATATAAGATATCCTCACTTTTTTCCTATAGGTACTTTCATATTTCTCTTTATTTTCCAATTCTTAGTTTACACCAATGTTCCCGACAACCAAAATAAAAACAAAAATTTTAAGTTAAAACATAAAATGCCACAAAATTTCACAAAATTCCATAATCAAAATTTTCTCTTGAAACATATCAAAACGATAAATAGTCAAATAAAAAATATCAAAGTATTTGACTATTTATTGTACATATAGATACTCTCATATTTTTCTTAATTTTCAAATTTTTAGCTTTTCTCAATAACCAAACCATACTAAAACGTTGCGATGTTGAAGGCCCTCACGAAGCACCTTAAGAGCAAATTGAAAGGAGTGCCTCCAATTTAGATCATGAGTGGTATGCTATTGATACTTTAAAAATGTATATGAAATGAATTTTTAATGACTACTGATATACTATTGATGCATCTATATTACTAAAATTTAAATTAGATTTTCCTTTTAAAAAATTAAATTAGATTTCTTACTTCAAGCATACATAAGTTTTTTAATGCAAATTAACATTAGGCCATAATGGAAGATGTGGAGAGAATATGATGGGTCATTATAATTTGTACATATTTTTGTATCTACATGAAATATAAAATTGTTTATAAGAAAGGTGGAGAATTTCTTTTTTTTCCTTAAAAAAGGAAGGAAAATTAGTGAATTATATTTTAGATAAAGGGGAAAAAACAATAACAATAGAATAGTGAATAGATTCAAAGAGAAAAGTCAAATGGAGGGTGGTCAGTGGGCAGGGGATAAAGGCTACTTTACAATGTCGGCAAGGTCCTGCCCTGCTATGCTATGCTTTGCCCGTCACATCGTTTCCTGTTAAAACAAGGGCCATTTGGAGTAACTACACGAGTTGTGAACATCTAGAATCCACAAAATCTTTGATATTATAAATCTAAGTTAATAAGATATATATCTAGGAGATATTTGGCATGTAGAATTGAGTTGAGTTGGTAATTATTATAGGAAAAGAGTAATTGGGTGAGTTAATGCAAATAACGAGGTGAAAAATATGAATTAACACGAATAATGAAATAATAAATATCTTTAATAATTTGTAAAACAAACGGTGGATGAGTTTTTTTTTACCCACTCAACCCAACCCAACTTGGAGGACCAAACGCCCCATTTATAAGTTGTAAGAATAAATAACTTTTTGGACAAAACAATAATGGAATCAATAACCTTAGTTATTTTAATTTAAGAAATAAATCTCCCAATACAAACTTAGTTTTGTGTGCAATGTAGCATTAATCAACTTGTGTATAGTTATTTTTATCTTCACTGGTATTTTATTTAATATAGAATTATTTTAAGTTAAGCACGTTGGAGCGATAACATATTTTAACTTTAAGAGTTTCTATAATTGAACTATGAAAAAAGAAGATACACTTTTTTGGTATGAGTAGTTGTTGTTTCTTTTAAGATTTTCTTAATCATACTTTCATATCATCAATCATCACGATCTCTCTTATTTGGATGTAATTTGTATTCATTCATGTACCTTTATAAACTCGGGTGCTACGTGTCACGGTCATACTTGTCCAGGGTGTGTTGCCCATGGTCGCATGCTCGCCTCCACCCCTTTTTACCATACTTTCATCCTATGTATTTCCTTTTGCTAGGTAGTTTACTTTCTATGTACTTTTCTTAGTGTGTGACCGCTCGTCCATTTTCATATATAAGGGTGACAGATGTGTTTTTGTTCAGAATGCACTATATGGGGGGTAAGACTAGTCATCATATCCTCATACCAGTGAGTTGTATGCTATAAAGTCATGTTGTTGCTTATTGATTTCTAGCTGTACGACTAATGTGTTGGGGTTGATGCCCTAAAGCCTCGTGTCCTATAGTTTGTAAACAGTTTGTACGAACGCTTGTGATGTATAATATATGATATTTTACTTCACTTCTTGATTTTGCTCATCTGAATGTTTTATTTGCTTTACCACAAACCAATAAACTAAAATCCTTGGTTATCTTTATGTAACTTAAGCATGTATGTGGTGACATACAAGTGGATCATGTCTTAAATGATAACCAAAATAGTTTGTAGTATATGGATATAGGAGGGAAACCTTATCCTAGTAACGCTATGGATGCGGCCCGCTTTGTGGAATAGTTACAACTGTTGTGACTTGTCACAGATAGTCTGATCCTGATCATTCATATAGGGGACATGCGAGCGGGGGCGTCCTATACAAAGAGTTTGTATAAGACCTGACCAAGAAGTGTTAACGTCTCGTTATATAACACCGTTCATGACAAAGACTTCATTTCACTAGGATGACCATAGGTAACATGACCTCAATCTTGAGTGAGTTGGGAACTCTTGCCATTGAGGGCGATCCTTTGATTTGTATGGGTGCGAGTGACCAGGCCACCAACTCAAACCTACCACTTTGGGGATTCGTCTAATTTGGGAGCTGGGAATTCAGCTATACGAGATGGAATTCACTTCTTCTCTGAAGTAGGGGTAAGTAGATAGATAGCTCCCTTAAGGGTTGATTCTAGGGCTTGAACGATGTGGCGCCACACACCTTCTCTCGGCCCGAGAGGTGTTCACATATAGTTGGACTATGTTGCATTGTTCATTAGAGGGATCAGTAGTACTTAAGAGGGAGATGTAACTACAGGGGCAAAACGGTCATCTGGCCCAACCGTACTTACGAGCATCTGTGAAGGGTTATCGTACTCATGATTGGTTATATCCAATGGACACAGAAATATATATGTGGTAAGAAGAGTTCAGCTGTCGGTCTTTAGTGGAATGTCTGGCAATTAACGAATAGTGGATCATGTGGCTAAAGAGTTTAGTAAGCTATTCACATACCGTTAGAGCTTTGAGCCATAGATCCATAAGGTTCCCTTAATAGCTTGGATAAAATTTGAGAATCAGTTTTTGGGTCAGTTTGAAATGTTCAAATTGACAAGAGGGAGTTCGATTATATATGATATAATTGAACTGGTTAATGATATATGATATGATTGACTAAGTATATGAGATACATTATTTTGGAGAAAATTGGATATAAATAATTTATATCGATTTATATCAAGTAGAGGAGAAAACACTATAGGCAAGCAACGTAGTCCCCCCCCCCCCCACGACAATAAGCTTGGTCTTCAAACTAAGAAAACGAGGACTTGGTAAAGTTTTTATCATGATGTCGGCCAATTGATCTTCGGAGGGAAGAAATCTGACTGAAAGCTATTTAGATGCAACATTTTCTCTGAGAAAATAAAGATCAATCTCAAGATGTTTCGTTTGGTTGTGAAGTACAGGATTGACGGCCATGTATGTGGCACTGAGGTTGTCACAAAGCAGTAGAGGAGTGGAGATGCAGTTAATGCCAATTTCAGTTAGAACTGATTGGATCCAGAGGACCTCAACGACAGCATTAGATAGACCACGATATTCTGATTCGGCACTGGATCGAGAGACTACCTTTTGCTTGGAGGAGCTCCATGAGATGAGGCTGGAACCAAGAAAGACATAAAATCCACTTGTACTTCGTCTGTCATCCGGGCAGCTAGCCCAATTGGCATCTGTGTAGCAAGTTAAGGCCAAAACAGAGGATTTGGTTAGAAGAATACCATGATTGGCCGTGCCTTTGAGGTATCGATGGAGGCATTTTGCTGCTTGAAGATGTAAAGCTGTTGGAGCGTGCATAAACTGACAGAGCTTATTGACACTGAAATTGATGTCTAGTCTGATCAGCGTACAATATTGGAGGGCTCCAGTAATTGTCTATCAGTGAGGGACAAGGTGGTGCCAACGACCATTGGAGAGTGAATGGGCTTACAATAAATGAGTTTTGCATGATCAAGTAGGCTGTAGATGTACTTGGACTGAGATAAATGTAAATGATCTGATGAACGAGCTACTTGAATACCAAGGAAAAAGGATAGATCACCGAGATCTTTAAGTACAAATTGAGTGTTTAAATAGGTAATGAAGTGTTGGATGGTTGCAGAACTATTGCTAGTTACAATAATGTCATCAACATAAATGAGAAAGATAATTAAAGTGTGTGAGTTGCGGAAAATGAACATGGACGTATCAGATTTCGCATTTGAGAAGCCCCATTGCATCAGACAAGTACTGAGCTTTGAAAACCATGTTTGAGGACTCTGTTTGAGACCATACAAAGCCTTGTGCAGAAGTAAGACATGATTGGGATGTTGGTCACTTATGAAACTAGGTAGTTGCTTGATATACACTTCCTCAGATAAGTCACCATTGAGGAAGGCATTGTGTACATCAAGCTGTCGAATGGCTCAATTGTGAGATAAAGAAATGGATAGCACAAGCCAGATGGTATTAGGCTTGACCATTGGACTGAAAGTCTCAAAGTAATCAATGCCATAATCTTGGTTGAAGCCTTGAGCAACCAAACGAGCCTTGAAGCGAGCAATCTGACTTGGTGGAGTTTATTTGAGTTTGAACACCCACTTACTGCCAATTACCTTGCGATCCTAGGGCAGAGGTGCGAGAGACCATGTATTATTTCGTATGAGGGCTTCATATTCCTCAAGCATTGCTTGCTTCCATCTTGGATGAAGAAGAGCTTCCTTGTATGATCTTAGTTATGTTTTGTCCAAGTTAGTGACCACGGATAACCAAGCCTTTGGTTTAAAAATGCCCATTTTTTTATCGTGTAATCATGGGATGGTTATTAGTTGTGAGAGGGAGGGATTGTGGTAGGTCTGAAATGGTGGGAAGGGTCAGGTGTGGGGAAGTAGAGGGAGTTGGGAGGGGCAGAGTTGAGTGGTGGTGAAGGAGAGGAATGATGGAAGTTGATGGACTGGTTAAGGATTCGGGTGATTGAAGAAGATGGGCAGTAGGTTGGCTGGATGGTGTAGGTTAGAAGGATGGAGATGTGATGGAAGAAGGTAGATGGGGGGTATCATAGTGATGAACAATGTTACTTTGAGAATTGGCAGTAGCCTGATGTAAGGAGAAAGGGCTGAGGGGACTGATGGGAATAGGAATGGAAATGACAGGAGAAGAAGGAGGTGGAGAAAAAGTGATTGGTTGAGAGTTATCTAGGAAAGGAAAGGCAGATTCATTAAATACTACATGCCTAGAAACATAAATGCGACCTGTTGTGGGATGAAGACAGAGATATCCTCTGTGCAAAGAGGTATAGCCAAGAAGACGCATTCATGAGACCAGTATTGAAGTTTATGGTCATTAAACGGTCGAAGAAAGGGAAAACAGGTGCAACCAAATACTTTAAGAAACTAGTAATCAAGAGGTTTATGGTATAAGGTTTCATAGGCAGATTTTTTTGCAAGGAGAGGTGTGGATAGCCGATTGATAAGGTAGGTGGCTGTGTGGAAGGTGAAATGCTAGAAGGTATGTGGAACAGAGGAATGGGCAAGCATGGCTAAGCCGACTTCAACAACATGTCTGTTCTTTCGTTCGACAGTTCCGTTTGGTTGAGGTGTATAGGGACAAGATAGATGGTGGATTATGCCAAGTTTGTCTAGGATAGGTGAGAGAGCTTTGAACTCTCCTCCTCCATCAGTTTGGATTGATTTAATACTGGTGGAAAACTGATTGGATACCATTGTCTGAAACTTGAGGAAACAAGGGAGAACTTTTGATTTTACTTTTATGGTATACATCCAAGTAAATCGTGAGAAAGCATCAATAAACAATAAGAAATATTTGTCTCTATTTACTGAATTGATAGGGGAAGGACCCCATACATTGGCATAGATAATATCAAAGATAGAGGGTGGACGGGAAGTTGAAGAATGAAAAGGCAAACGGTGGCTCTTGGCCATTTAACAGTGCTTGCAGACTGATACATTTGTATTATTTTTGTACTTCAGTTTGCATTTAGACAAAATAGACTGAACTATTGGAGTGGAAGGGTGTCCTAAGCGACAATGCCACAAGGAAAAATCTGTGAGTGCTGAGATGAAGTCAGTTGGATGAGGGGAGGAAGTGGATGAGCTTGGAGCAGGTGGTGTGACAGAAAGCTTGTATAGGCCACGATCAAGTATGCCCCAGAGGAGTGGACTCTTAGTTTGAAGATCCTTCACAACAAAGGAGTCATGGAAAAACTAAACATAAGCGTGATTATCATAATATAAACGACTGCTAATTAGATTTAGAGAGATTGAAGATGTGTGAAGGACAGAGTGAAGATGAACTGGAGTATTAGATATAGAGGACAAAAAGTATGAAGAACCAGTGTAAGAGATAGGAAGAGACTTACCATTTCCTATGACAACTTGTTCACCACCATAATATGGAGTAGGTTGTTGGATGTTGGACACGTCAGGGGTCATATGATGAGTAGTTTCGGAGTCCATATACCGACCTTCATTTGGATGATTGGATTTTGGAGCAGGAAGCAGTGACATAGGATAAAGGTTGATTTAGGGTTGGTGTAGTTTGAGCAAAATGAGCTTGGGGAGGGTGAATGGTTCTGTATTTGGGGTTATCAATATTGTAGCAGGATAGGGTTGTATGGCCAAGTTTATTGCAGATTTGACATTGTGGCCTATTGGAGGAGTGTGATGGTTGATAGGGAGGGGGGTGGTCGTTGAGCTCGAGTAGGGGATCTAGGAAAGGTATGATCAGTAGCATTCATAGCAGAGAAAGGAAGGTTAAGGAGAATACCTAGAAGAAATGGAGGAGGTCTGAGGGATGATCTTGTAGTTTGTGGCCATTGAGGACGTCGATGTTGTAGAGAGAGATGAGCAACATTGGCTTGATTTTGTTGAAGTTGATCCATGGCAGATTGTGTTTCCAGCTGAGAGTCATATGCGATGAGCAAGCTGTGGACATCAGCGATGGAGGGGCGGTCAGTTCTGTTCTGAATGGAAGTCACAAAGGGGTTGTACTCATTTCCAAGGCCTTCGAGAATATATGCAAGATGATCACGATAAGATAGAGGTTCCCCAATAGCAGCAAACTTATCCACAATGTCTTTAATCTTAGCGAGGTATTGAGATACACTGATGCCATCCTTTCTCATTTTTTGAAGCTGAGAGCGCAGTCCCATAATCCTTGTTGTTGAAGATGATTCATAAACCGTTTGAAGCGCTTCCCAAATCTCCAATGTTGATCCGTACCCAACTATTTCACCCATTTTATCTTCGTTGAGAGAAGAGTAAAACCAGCTCATGATAGTACGATTACACTTCTACTAATAGGAGAAATGAGGGTTGAGTTGATTCTGCTGAGGATCGAGGTACTGCAATGGTTGGGGATAGGTTCCGTCAATGAAACTTTCAAGGTCGTAGCCCATGATTAGGTTGAGAAGCTGATTTTTCCAGAGAAGATAGTTTGAATCATTTAGTTTGACAGTAAGGGATTGAGACATATGAGGGAAGTTTGCTACGCGAGATTGCGAGGATGGAAGCGTGGAAAATGGATTGATCGGTACCTGATTTTGAAAAGAATGATAGGTGGAAAAACCGGCATACTGAGGGTGAAGGAGCGGTGGCGGAGGGCCATATTGAGGAGGGTAAAATGGGTTTCAAGCAGAGGGAGTGATGCGTTGAGTAGCAGGTGGGGTAAACGACGGAGAAGATATAGAGATGTTGGTTGGAGGTGGAACTATTGAATGAATGCCTGGGTTTGATGTCACTAGTAGAGTGGAATTTTCTTCAGTTGTTCTTGAGCTCGACGCCATAAAGAAGAACCGGATGCTTAAAGCTCTGATACCATGTAAACGATAGAGAGACAGAGACTAAACGATCGAGTCGAGAGACTGAACGATAGAGGCAGGAGACTACACAATAGAGACGGGAGAGTAAACGGCAGAAGAAAAGAAAAGAATTTAGTAAATGATCGGCCTTCCACGATGAATAGTGCCCATCGTGTAGTAGCTATTTATTAACGCATATATTGCCACATGGTACAATGACACTGGTTAAGTATAACAACCATGAGAGAGAAAAGAGAAAATAGCAACCAAAATAGTGGAAAATGATTTGCTGAAAGAAAACAAAGGAAAAAAAAAGGAAAATTTTGTTTAAATCAGCAGACGTGGACGACTCTTTTATCAGTAAGAGATTGTGTTTCCTTCTGGATTCACCAGAGGTATAGGTCCTACGGGACTTATTAGAGGTAGTGGGCATACTTAACTACAGTAGGATAGAAATTAGTTTTTCATGTATGTATGTGTCCCATGAGGACTAGAGTAGTTTATATGTTCCACCAGAGGTAGGCACCTAGAGGACATAGATGCCTATCCTAACCCCAATAGTGGGGTTATTTACTGAGTATTTTATACTCACACTTTCTCATGTTTATGTTTCAGGTTAGAGTAGGGACGCGTCGGTGAATGATAAGCGAAATTCATGATCGAGCCACTGAGACCAGTTTTATGCTTCCACTCATGAGATTTAGATTTCTTTTCATGTTTTGCTTAACTTTCAGTTTTGATGTTTGAAACTTACTATTAAGAATTGTTTCAGACTTATTTATTAACATTTATGATTTATGGGTACCCTATTGTTGTTTTTAATATTTGAATTTAATAAATGACTTTTGAACTCACCTTATTTATTTAACATTTATTTCACCATAAAAAGGTGTCATTTTAAGTTCCATGCATGCACGTATTTAGTAACGGCCTAGCTTGAGTCCTAGGGGGTCGGGTCGTTACACTTTACAATTCTTGTAACAATCACAAAGTGGGTCATATATGTAGTGTCACAAGATAAGGTACCTAATCTTATCCATATACTACAGACTATTTGGGTTATTACTTAAACATGATTCACTTGTATGTCAACCACATATATGTTTAAGTTACGTAAAATAACCCCGGATCTTAGTTTATTGGATTGAGTTAATCCAATCTAATTGTCGAATAAAATAACACGTTATTTTATTAAATAAATAATTTGAATACAGTTTACAAACTACAAGAACCACGAAATTTAGAACACCAACTCCAATATTTACAAACTTAATTTTTAAAAAAAAAAACAAAAAAACAAAAAACTAGAAACCAAAGTGGTTTTTAGTTTTTGAAAATTAAGACTATATACATCATTTCCATTCTTAAATTTCTTGATTTTTTTTTTTTACCTTTTACCAATATTTTTAAAAACAAACCATTTTTTAAAACTAAAAAATATAGTTTTTAAAATTTTGTTTTTGATTTTGAAATTTGGTTAAGAATTAAACTCTTTAACTTAAGAAAGATGGATAACATTGTAAAAATTTGAGAGGAAATAAACTTAATTATCAAAAACTAAAAATAAGAAATTAAATTGTTACCAAATGAGACCCAAATGATTATAAAATGGGCCTTAAAGATTAATTTGATATTTTCTTTTTCAAATTTAATACAATTAAATCTTTGTTTATTATGAATACAAACTTTTCTCAGTTCATAAAATTAAAAGAAAAACGTATCATACACCATATTTTCTATAAGTAGAATAGAACTAATCATTTTGTAAGGGACACTTGCAAAAACGGTAAAATAAAATATATTAATTAGATTCATAGTCCACATGTTTGTTGTTTGTAAAAATGATAAAAATAAAGCTCGTAGCCCACATATAAAAGATATAAAATGTTGCAAATGCTTTAACTCACTGATATACATTTAATACACTTGGTTGATATACTCGATAATGATGCACTTGACTGATATATTGATATTTACTTGTAAATCATACACTCGTTTATATTGCTGATAAATCTGATAAACTGATATACTTGAAATTGATGTACTCAGCTGATAAACTGATAAATTTATCAATCATTCTCTCATTTATACTACTGATAAAGTTGATATACTTGAATGATATATTTGATAAAATATAACTTGACTGATATACTGTCGATAAACTTGATAATGATGCACTCTTTTATAATGTTGATATACTTGACCGATATATTGTTGATATCCTTGATTGATATATTGTAAACTTGATAATGATGCACTTGTTTGAATTGATATATTTTGTAATGACATATTTAGATTTTTTTTTGTTTAAAAAAAAAACTGAATGTCTTTTTGCAGCAAGAACCCCTCCCTCTACATCTCTCTTTCACCAACCAATAACTTCTACACACCATCTGCCACCGGCCACCACTTCACCTCCTTTTTGCTTTGCTCCGTTGAACGCCACACTGCTGATTGCCAATTGCCACTTTTCTATCTCTCTCTATTTTTCTTCCCCAACATCTATCTTTCGCCAACTAACACTAATGCATACTATCTATCGTCGACTGTCACTCCACCTCCCCACCGCATACCTCCATCAATTACCGCATTGCTGCTTTCCTCTTTCTCTCTATTTCTTTCTTTTTTTTTCTCTATCTATCAATTGATTGTTTAGGGCAAATATAGAATAAAAATGAATTAGAAATCTATATTCGAAGTTGTTGCCATATTTATAAAATATCAAATATGGGCGATACACCTATAAAATAGCATATTAAAATGGTCACCCATTACAATTTTCTTTTTTTTTCTTATAACATATGAGTAAATTAAACATATATTGTCACAATATATCCTCTTTTAGATGAAATAGAAAATAATCTCAATAAAAAATTACAATGATATTGAATAGTTTGACCCTATGCTTTAATATCTAAAATGCACAAGTCTCCAAGAAAAGGAAAAAACTTGAAATGGTTGGTTGGGGATTGATGGGAAAATGGAAAAGGATAAATTGAATTTGGTGTATGTAGCAATAATGGCAGCTCTGACCTCAATACCTATCTATCCCTTTTTTTTTCTTTCTTTCTTTCTTTTTTTGAAGATCATACTCTGGTGGTAAATAATAATTCCCCAGAAAAAGCTCTTCTTATGTTTACTTTTCACTGCCACTCCCTATGCCCACCTTTTATTTCTTTCCTTTGACCCTACTTTCTTTTCTTCACCAACTATATTTACCAAATATCACTACTTTTTTTTTTTTGGTGTCCCTTCTTATTTTAATATATCCTTTTATTTCTTTTTTTTTTTTAAACATCAATGCAATCAAAGTGAACCAACCACCATCATCACACAAGAATAAGGAGAACAACAAAAGCTCAGAAGACATCTTTCCATACCTAAGAAGACCCAAAAGAGGATATCAAAACGGCTAAGTTATGGACTTTATAAAAATGAAAGATACTAACAAAATCAGCGAGACTAAGAGCATCTTTAACAAAAAAAATCAACTTGAGACAAATCAAAATCCCCAAGATTCAATACATTGACCACCTTGAAAGAATCAACCTCAACTTCCATCGGAGAATTATGTCCAAGCCAATTACCGTTGCTTATCATTCTCAATCAAACTATTCACCATATCTTTTGCTTCCAAATGCATGAGCTTCCAATTGTTGCTAATATATGTTTGCAACCTACCATGATTAACTTTCCCAGATGGTCCCTCAAAATTTAGCCTATATACCTCCACGGTAAAGAGACTCTGACCACACTGCATCAACATTGAACTACCAATAGCCTTTTCCAAGAGCTTTTTTACCACTTTCCACACGATGAGGAAAGAGGGGGGGGGGGGGGGGGGGGGGAGAGAAGTTTCCTCGAGAGACTTCTAGGAACAGACTCCATAGCATGGATAATAGATCTCTCATATGAAGGCCTTTAATTGAAATGAATCGCATTTCTTTGATTTTAAATACTTCAAAGCCATGTAAGGATTATCCCAGGAGTCATTTGAATTGCAAATATTATTTCATGGGTATGGATATTAAATTTACGAAAATGTAAGAATTTTAAATTTATGGGATAATTCATGTCCGTGTTTGGATATGTTGGATAATTAATGTCTAAAAGTTAAATAAATATGTTTGATTTACCAATTTTGTATATAAAAGTCAAAACTAAATAATTATTTAATTAAAGGTAAGAGAACAAGTAATGCAATCATAATTAGATTTAAGTATTTAATGTATTGTTATATTATCTAACCAATTTAAATATCTTTAAAAGAATATTTTTAAATTAAAAAGTATTTAAATAATTTTATTTAATTAATAAAAATAGTTAAATAAATATAAATTAATTATAATATTAATAATTAATAATAAAACTTTACATTAAAAATTTAAGAAAATAGAAAATATCAATAGTAAATGTATTAACTAAAATTTATTAAGTCTAAATAATTTATTTATATTTAATAATTAATTAAAATATGTCTCTAAATAATAATATCTTGGGTTTTGAAAAGTGAAATCATGTGAAACATACATAAATATTAAATATCTATATGAAATCCCATATCAATATTTGCGAAACAAACCGGCCCTCTCATCACAAACACCAAAAAATAATTAAAATATTTTTAAAAATAAATAAGAATAGTTTGCGACCTGTGACATTATAATAAGTTAATTTGATAGAATATACAATGATAAATGCTAGCTCTTTCAGCCTCTTCCTTTTTTCCTAATGTCTTTCCAAGTTTAGTTTTATATGGGCTCATCATTAGGTCGCTTTAGGTAAATTTGAATAATGGAGAATCGGAATCAAATCATTTGAAAATCTTTTATTAAAGATTAAATTTTCATTTTTGTCCCTATAATTTGGTTAAATTTAATTTTTTAGTTATTATAATTTACTATTATAATTTAGTTCCTATGGCATGACTAAAATTCTAACTTTAGATTATAAAGACCATATTTGTAATTTAACCTTTATTAAACTACCATTTTAATTTTTGTAATTTGAGTCATATAATTTTCTAGTTGTCCAAATTCAATTTAGTCTTTCAATCAATCTTAAATTCATATTTGAATTTAATTTTTACTAAAATTAGTTAACTAATAATAAATATTTTTATACAAGAAAATATATAGTGAACATACTTTCGAAACTAATAATGGATAAATTCTAATAGAGGCTGATAACATTTTTTTTAAGTCAACCAAAAACTAACACGATTGAATATTTTCAAGATTCATTAAAGAAAAACAAGGGCTAAATTTGTGTGGAAAAGTAGATTTAACTTTAAGTATAGATGATTAGGGGCAATACAATAATTATAATTATAACAAATTTTCATTGGATAAGTGGTTGGGCTGCACAAACCCAGCAACCAAGTTTTTATTTAATATTATTTTAAAAAAATTGTAATTATGCCGAATTTAAAGGGTATAAAGAGAAAAATTATAATTTAAAAAGAAAAAAAAAAGGAAAAGAAGTTGAGAAAAAGCACAGCAACCACAAAGAGGAAGAGAGGGGAAAATGGTGGATTGAGCATGAAAGACGACGGAATATAAGAATTAAAAAATCCCCATTCAACGCACTTCCTCTACTCTCTATTAATTTCTTTCTTTTCTTTTTTCTTTTTTCTTTTTCTTTGAATGTGTAATTAAACATATATTAATAATAATAATAATAATATTATTGTATGGTAAGGGTATTTCCGGTGGGTGGTAATTTTGCGCAATATGTATGGCGCAACTTCCCCGGCGGTGAAATTGGGATGATGCATAAAAAGTTTCAGGTGGTGGGGGGCGTCGGGGGGGCGACGGCGGGCGGAGCCAGAGCTGGAGCGGTGGTGGCTTGTCGGGTGTCGCACCCAAGAACTCCGGGAGTATTCTATGGATCAAATCCTCTTGAAGATTCATTCTCGGCTTTGCTTTTGGATATTGTGTTCGTAATTTTATTAATTCATCTTCTCCATATATTCCTCAGGCCTCTCCAGCAGCCTAAAATCGTCTCCCAGATTCTCGTAAGATCTACCACTTTCTTTTCATTTCTAATCCATTTCTTCTTAAACTTCATAACACCTCTGCATTCAATTTTCTTGTTTCTCAATCTGAATTTTTTATTTTTGTCTAATTGGCCTATTCAATTTTTTATTAAAAAAATTCCCAATTATTCGTTACATATAAACTTAAAAAGATCGGTATAAATTTGTATATAATAATAGTAATAGATCAATTAATTTTTTTTTATAAAAAATTAAAAATATCTATTAGATACAAATTTACGAATTATTAGATCACAAAATTTAATTCTAACTTAAATGTTAACTAATTGATTTTTTCTTTCAAGTACTAGTAAATGACATTTGGTATATTGAATTTTATTTACTTGCCGTTATTATTGTTTTAATTCAATTACATATAGAGTAATATTCCAATTTAAATAAATTTTCAAATTATGATTGAAAATATATTTAGTTACTCACTAAATATTAGGTTGAATATAAACCATTACTAATTAATTTCTGAACTTATTTTATGTTAAAATTTTTGTATAATCATTATTTTGTAACATCATATAATATATATAATATACTATATATTTTAAATTTAACAAAAATAATTGAGTTTAAAACATAAATAGTATATGTTATTGTTTTTATCATTTTATATAATTTTGCATTTTAAAATTTTGAATTCAAAATTTGGATACAAGTTATTTTCAGAATTTGTACTACTTGGATCATAGAATTTGAAAACAATTTTAAAAAACAAAATCTAGACTATCAACCAAATACACATTCGTTGGAATGAATTTGAAAACATAAAACAGAATCTATCAGACATGTTTTGAGTAATTTTACCATAAATTAAAATGATATATATATATATATATATATATATATATTATAGCATAGCATATGATTTATTGACTATGGGTAATTTGATTGTTTTGTGTGTAAAAGGGAGGTTTTATCATTGGACCATCCGTTCTAGGCCACAACAAGAATTTCAAACAATATTTATTTCCAGAAGATGTGAGTTTCTTGCTAAGCAACATCGGTTTAATCGGTTTCATGTATTTCTTATTCATCTCCGGAGTAAAAACAGATCTCAGTCTCATTAAAAAAGCAGGAAAAAAAGAATACGCCATCGCCTCCTTCAGCGTAGTAGTTCCATTAATATTAAACATCACATTTGCATTACTCATAAGAAAATCCATGGACAAAGAGCTTGCCAAATTCTCTTCCATTGGTGCAGTCACTTCCTCTCTAGCCATCACCGCCTTCCCCGTCGTCCACCCGATTCTCCACGAGCTCAATCTTCTAAGCTCCGAAGTTGGCCGGATGTCCATGTCCATCTCGATAATCAGCGACGCAGTCGGGATCAACGCGCTCGTCGCATTCGAGGCAGCGTTACAAGGAGAAGTGAACTCCAAGAACTCAATATGGTACCTAATTTCACTATTTGTTTTGTTGGGTTTCATTGTGTTTGGTGTAAGAAGAGTAATGAATTGGATTGTGAAGAAGACACCGGAAGGGCAGGCTGTGGAGCAAGGATATGTGGTGGCTATTTTGCTTGGGGTATTGGTAATGGGCTTTTTAACAGATTTCTTCGGGATTGCTATTCTTAATGGGCCGCTTTGGTTGGGTATGGCTATTCCAGATGGGCCTCCATTGGGCTCTACTTTGGTGGAGAGGAGTGAGACTATAATTTCTGAGCTTTTGATGCCGTTTTCCTTTGCTTTTGTGGGGCTTTACACTGATGTTTTCGAAATGGTTAAGGCTGGTTGGCCTACTTTGGCGCCATTGTTCTTCCTGGCTTTGGCGGGTCATTTCTTTAAATTTGGCGCTACTCTCGTTCCGTCTCTTTACTGTCAAATGCCGCTTAGGGATGGGCTTGCCGTTAGCTTCATCATGTGCTTGAGAGGCCAAGTTGAAATCATTCTCCTCCTCCATTGGATTGACAAAAAGGTAGGTACATATATCATATACATATATGATTTGCATCATAATAATTGGTTTTCTTTTTTTTAAAGATTTTTCTATGGATAATCCAATTCAAGCATACTAACATTTTGGTTATTTCATAGAGCACTCTACCACTTGGGCCCCATTATCGTGTTAAGGATGTCTCACCCATCGCAAAATGATCGGAGTCTAACGTGATGTTCATTTCAATCGCGAATTTCATTTTTAATCATTGGTTGGTCAATCAGAACCCTGTAAAGAACAAGAACTTACCCGCGATCTCAATTTGTCAACGGTGATTCAAAATGAAAAGTGCAATTGAAATGAACATTTCATCAAAACTCTGACCATTTCTTGATGGGTAAGACGTCTCTAACGCAATAATACAATCCTTGCGGCGGAGTACTCCATGACGTAAGCAGAAAGTTAGTTTTCCTTGGTTTTTTAAAAAGGGTCATTCCGAATTAACGATCTGGGATTGGGTCATCCGTACAAAAATCTTAATAATCATGCACTATAATAATTAAAATACTAATGTACCTAAGGTTATAATTTATTTCTAAAAGTGTATATATTCTGGTGTAGTTTTGATTGGTTTATCCAATCAAAAAACCAATTTGAATTAATAATTCTTGGTGTTCTCCAAATACAAATCAAGATGTTCAATTTTATAGTTAAAAAATCAAACAAAACCAATGGATCCATTTGGTTGGAGTTAGTTTTTGGATTTATTTACTTTTTGTTGTATTGCTAATGGAGACATTTGGGTGATAGATAATAAAGATCCCAGAGTTCACAATGATGGTACTAATGACTGCAATGATAACTGCAATGGTATCCCCACTAATAAGCTTATTGTACGACCCGACAAAGCCATACATGGTGAACAAAAGGAGAACAATCCAGCACTTGCCGCCAGGGACAAAGATGCGGATAGTTATGTGCATAGAAGACCAAGAAAACGTAGCAGCATTGGTGAATTTGCTAGACATGTCCAACCCAACGATGGCTAGCCCATTCTCCATCTATGCCCTCCATCTCATTGAGCTGGTCGGTCGTGCCGCCCCCGTCTTCATCGACCACAAAAAATGCAAAGCCCCATCCAAATACACTGCCTCCGACTCCATCCACAATGCTCTCAAGCTCTACGAGGAAGCTCGCTCCGAGCTCGTCAAGTTACACACCTACACCGCCGTTGCACCTAAGCGTTCCATGAATCAAGACATTTGTGAGCTTGGTTTGATCAAGAAGGCCAATTTCATCATCCTCCCTTCTAGCAGGTAAATATTTTGTTAGATGATATGATACTAAGGGTCTTTCTGACATATATAATTCATAGGTGGCTTGGATTCTATTTTTTAAAACCGTTTTTGAATTATATGATCTAAACACTACAAATTTTAAAAATATCAAAATTTTTCTTGTTTTCTATGTATTCAGATTTTGAATTTTAAATTTTAAAATACATAATTATATTAGAAAAAAAAACAATATTTAGTTAGTAACTAGAATTAGTTTTATGATTTATAAATATATTATCAAACATGTTTTGAAAAATGGTTTAAATTGCAATTTAATTTTTTAATCGATTATCAAATATATATTTGAAAACATGAAATACAATTCTGTTTTCAAAACTCTGTTTTCAAATTAATTACTAAAGAGGCTCTAAGTTTGCTTCACCTATCAGCTTACGTTTTTTTATCAATAAGTGATTTAAGATAGTTTCAAGGTAAGTGGTCCATGAGGTCCCATGATATGATATTAAACTTGTCTTCACTCATCAATTTAAGCTTTTGGATTAATCGGTGATTTAAGAAATCCGTACTTGTCACTGATACTTATAACAAACAGTTGATAATGAAAAGAATAACTCATGTATCTTTATACGCAGAGGAAACGGGCTAGCGGGGGAATCAGCAAGGGGATTGCAAAGTGTGAACATAAATGTATTAGAACATGCGCCATGTTCAGTTGGGATTCTAGTGGACAAATGCAATCTTCACAGCCCGATGGTAGGGCAATCCTTTTGGAACTCAGCTCAACACTTCGCTGTTCTATTTCTTGGAGGAGCAGATGCAAGAGAAGCACTTGCTTATGCAGACAGAATCGTTGGGAATGTAGACGTTTGTGTATCAGTAGTGAGATTTCTTTCACAAAACTCAAGAGGTGACAATGAGTTTGAGAAGAAGCTAGATGATGGAATGGTGACTTGGTTTTGGGTAAAGAATGAAACAAATGAGAGAGTGATTTACAGAGAAGTGGTTGTGAGAAATGGAGCAGAGACAATAGCAGCAATACAGTCAATGAATGATGATTGTTATGAGTTAGTGATTGTTGGAAGAAAACAAGGGATAAATCCAGTGCTTCTTGAAGGATTGTCAAATTGGAGTAATGAAAATGAGTTGGGGATTATTGGTGATTTTGTTGCTTCTGAGGATTTTACTGCAGCTGCTTCTGTGTTGGTTGTGCAACAACAAGTTTTAAGAGACCAAGGTCAGTTTTCTTCTGGGCTTTGTGGGAAAATTAGGTTTGATATTCAGTAGGAATAATCAGTCTGTACATTTTGTAATTATTTGCCTTAGAGGTAGATTGTTATTATTCTTATTATGTATTTTTCTATGTACATGGAACCAACTATATATCGTTTGGTTGTAATTTGAGGAAAAGAAATGTAAAGCTTAGACTCAATGACCAAATGTAACTTTGTTAATATATATCTCACATTAATCGATTAGAGTCCAACAAAGAAGTTAAAAAGAACGTTAATTGACTCGAGTTCTAAATAAAAGTGGAATATAAACGATTTAAAACTCACAAGCTTGAAAAAATAGATAAACTAATATTGTCAATCCAACAAGGGTTATATCCAATTCTCGGTTGGTTAGAGAGAAGAATATAAGACTTTATAACACTCGAGAATGATTTCTTCCAAAAAGAAGGCTCACGAATTACTTTTACAATAGTTTTCAAACTCTCTAATAGAAAAAAGAAAAAAAAAAAAAAAAAAAAAAAAAAAAACCACTCACAACACACAAATAAACCTGAAAGAAAAAGACTTCAAATCTAAAGATTTATCTTATTCTGCATTTAAAAAAAAAAAAAAAAACACTCACGGGGTACGACAGAGAGAGGCTCACCTATACTCATATTTTTCTTTCCTCATTTTTTCTTTTTGTCGCAACCACCCACGAAGACGTTGGTTAAAATTAATTATTTTAAAACTACTTCCAAATAGGTTGTAATTTAATCTTAAATTTAATTGTTTCCTCTAAATTGAAAAGGTGGAGAAAGGATATTTGTATTGCAAAGGGGTAAATAAATAAGGCTTAATTCACTCAGATAAAGATGATATTGATGTTACTATTTTTCTCTAAAATATTATATGGGAAAGAAACAATAATACATTTTTTTTTCTTTTGCCTTGGCAATGAAATGGAGAAGTGAAACATAAATAATGGAGGAAGGAATTAAAGCCTTCGGATATTGGATAGATATATATATATAAAATAGAATTTAACAAGGAGGCAGATCCAACGGTGGAGGAAGAACAGATTGCATCTCTCCTTGGCCATTCTCAACTAGAAAAACCATGGCCAATCCCCAAGCAAGGTGAGAGTCTATATGGCAATGCATCAACCAAGCTCCTGTCGTTTTCCAACAACCTCAAAAATGTCAAATATCACTTATTATACTCACAAACTCAATTTCTTATTTACTTTAATTACCTTTTCTTTATTATTTTAAAAAACTCTAAATTTTTTACCCTATAATAGTCATTTTTTTAGAGAATCAAAATAAATAAAAAGTATAAACAATCTATTCTGACCTGGATTATCAGCAATAAAACGAATTGCGACCCAACCGCCGGTGGGCGTTCCAATGGTGTTTCTCACCGGTGGATCGACGAGATTAAACCTCGATGGATCTGTGGCTGGGTTAAAATTCCCAAAACCGGAACCAACGACGTAGAAATGGTAGCCATGGAGATGCATGGGGTGATTTTCAGTAGTTACAATGTTGGTATCTTGCAACACAATCTGCACACTAGAACCATATCTAAGCCTATAAGCCTTAGTCCCTCGGCTAGGCTGCCACAATCCTCTGCTCACATTCCCAGTGTAATCAAATTGCAGCGGTGGAACCGGCGGAAAATCGGCGGTGAAAACGCCTGGAACACCTTGGTAATAGGCTTGCATTATGGAATTGGACTTTGGGAAAACAAAGGAAACGTTGTTAATGCTGGCAGTGAACCGAGTGCCGTTGGGGCCTTGGCAGCGAGGGCTGTTTGGATTGGTACAGTTGTTGAGGCCTAATCCGACAGTGAAGAATAAGTTTTCGTCGATTTGGGTTGGGACGTTGACTTGATTCGGGCTTCGGAGTTGGTCGGTGAATCGGGTGGCGGTCGGGGTGTCGTTGAAATTTGGGAGTTGGGCTAGAATGGGTTGTGATTGTTGTTTTTTTTGTTGTTGTGGGCAATTGTTGTATTGGAGGATAGCCGTGGTGGTGGTGTTGTCAAAGGCGGCGTTGATGGCGGTGTTGTAGGCAGTGGCAGCCATGTAGTAGTGGGCTGGTGGTTGGTTGGCTGTTATGAGGACGTCGGTGGTTTGTCCAGGTCCGATCATAATGACGTTTGTTGCGAATGGTTTGGTGTAAGCTGCGTCGACTGCCACCACCGTCATCTGGTGGTTGGCGATGGAGAAGAATAGTTCTTGATTCAGTGCTGAATTTATGATTCTTAAAAGAATCGTCTCACCAGAATCCACGGCCAACCTCACCGTCTCTACAAAATGTCATAAACAAAAACTCTTTTCTAATAACCTTTATATATATATATATATATATATATAATATTTATCAATTATTCAAACCAACCTTTTTTGGAGCAGATATAGAAATCGCCGGGCTGGCCATTAATGGTGTAGGCATCAGAGACATTAGGAGCCGCTCCAGTGAAAAGTGCTTGCCTCAACACACTAATCGGATCTCTATCAAACCATTCCCCTGTTTTACAAAACCAATATTTATTTGACAACGAAATGAGTAGCTCATGTAATTTATAAAGATTATGAGATATCTGCATTTACCAAGAAGAAGAGGAACTTCTCTCTCGGGCATTATGAAAGGATATGGAGAACCCAACTTAGGATATATAATGAGAGCCCCATACACGGTGGCTCGAAGCCATCTGCTATGAGCATGCCACCATAGAGTTCCTTCTTGATCCTCAATGGTGAATCGGTAGGTGTAGCTACCCCCTGGCTTTATGGAGCATTGGGTCACAAACTCTGGTCCATCTGCCCATGGATTCCTCAGCTGCCTTATCCCATGCCTAACCACATCACAACTCAAAATTATGTTGGATTATAGCAAAATATTAGATGAGTGGTTGTTGTATATAAAAAAAAGTTCAAGAAAATCATTGACTCTAAGCACTATAAAATGAGTCTATATCTTTGGTTTCAAAGTATCCCAATTAAAAACACCTTATGTTTAGTTAAATTCTCTTTATGCATTATCTAATTTTCTAACAAATTAATTATTAACACGGTTAAGTATCACCTACCATTTTAAAAGGAGGGTGCTAAATTCTTGAATGAATACTATTTAATCCATATTTTTGACTTCTACATAGAATTCCCTCTTAAAGCTTTCTATAATTCGAAAGAAATGGAAAGAATTAGCCTCTTTGGAAAAGAGTTGTAGAGTTGGGGATTTTCTATTGAAACATAAGATTTGTTGATTATTGTTGAATGAATCTATTTTTGTTAAAAGTTAGTAAGTACCAATGGAGAGAAACATTGTAGCGGGCAGCATTCACAACTTTGATAACAAGGGAATCGCCATCTCTGACCGCTAGAGTGGGGCCAGGGAACTGCCCGTTTACCGTTATGACGTTGTGGACTTTGCACAGCCTCTTCACTGCCTTCGGTTGCACCTGTCCGTTCATTTTTTTTTTTAGTATATAATATATATAAATCTATAAATCATGATTAGGTCCATCATAATTCCATTTTGTCCATTTTTATACATAGTTTAAAAAATAAAAATAATCTATTTTTTTTAAAAAAATAATCTATTTTTGTAAAAAATAAAAAACTGTCATATGGTAGATACTTATTTGGTGTAGTTTGAGATACACACTAAATAATATGCACTCAATTTTTGCAGTCAAACTATTGGCTAGAATGAAAGAATGGGCATAGTCTATCGAGCAGGTAAGAATTGGTCAATAGAGAATGTGAAAAGTGAAGACTTCTCTTGAAAACTATTTGATTTTTTATTTTTTCATTTTTAAAAATTAAGCCTATAAACATCGCTTTCATTAATTATTTTCTATGTTTTGTTGTCTGTATTTAAAACCAAAGCCAAATTTTGAAAATTAAGAAAACGTAGGTCTCGTTTGGTAACCATTTTTTTTTAATTTTTGGTTTTTGAAAATTAAACTCATTTTCTCTTCGTTTCTTACAATGATTTGCAACATTCTTGAGTATAATGGTTGAATTCTTAGCCAAATTCCAAAAAAAAAAAAAAAAAAAAAAACTTTTTAAAAACTAATTTTTTAAGTTTTCAAAAAATTGACTTTGTTTTTTAAATTATTGGTAAAAAGTAGATATCAAAGGTTGGAAGTAGAAGTAGTATTTATAAAATTAATTTAAAAAAAAAACAAAAACAAAAAAAAAAACCAATGTTTAGATAGAAAGTGTGAAAATTATGAGTAAGAAATTGTGAGAAAATACCATGTTTGATAACCATTTAGTTTTTGAAAATTAAGTCTATTTTCTCTCAATTCCTTACAATGATTTTTATTTTTCTTGAGTAATTAAATAAAAGAGTAGAATTCTTGACCAAATTCCAAGATAAAAACTATATTTTAAAAATTACTTCTGAGGTGTAGAAAAGATGTTTATAGGCAGAATGTTTAAAAACTTAAAAACGAAAAATCAAACGATTGCTGAATGAAACCTAAATGATTAGTGAATGGAATGGAAGATTTTGAGAACTTACAATGAACTCATGGTAGTGAGTTTCAGCAACAGCAAAAGTAGAGAGTAAAGGGAAGAAGCCCAAAAGGGAAACCAAAAAGAAAGAACAAAAAGACTTCATGTTAAACAACTCCTCCATCTCTCTGTTTCTTTGTGATGTGTTTGGTTGATGGAGGAACTGAATGAAAGTAGCTATTTATAACAAGAAAAAGAGGAGGGAAAAAGGAAGACTAAATTCAATATAATTTAAGAAATTCCCAAAAAAAAAAAAAAAAACATTTTGTTGCAAAATTAGGTTCAGAGAGTCAGCAGGTATACTGAGGATTTAAGGTTAAATCCTTTTGGTCCAACCATAATGGGGATTTGTTGTACCCACTTCTTTCCCACACTACTTATCATTCTCCATAAAACACAAACATTCAATTCTATATCTTGAAACTACTGAGATTTTTATTGATTCACATTCTCGATACGATTACAAAAGATTACGAGTATATAAATGAAATAGTACATTACTAGATCATTTGTAAGAAAAGTTTTGAATCAGATTAAAGAAAATATTATAAAATAACCATTATGGATTCGCCTAATGATTGTGGGAACATAAAAAAAAAAGTCAAAAGCTAAGAAGTCATGAGTTCAATCCAGGGTGATTACATATCTAAGATTTAATATCTTACGAGTTTTCTTAACACTCAAATATTATAGAGTTATGTGGATTGTTCCGTGTGATTAGTCGAGGTGTACGTAAGTTGGCTCGGACACGCACAAATATAAAAAAAATGTTAAAAAAATTAAACTCATGTGGTAACATCATACCATTCATGGAAAAAATATGAAGGGAATTATGTATAGATTTTCAATATAGGCTAAATATATCAAATGGTCTCTAATTTCGATTTTACCACTAAAATAATAAAATTTCTTTACGTAAAAATAAATATGTTGTCATTTTTCTTAAAGAATAAGTATGTTAATATTTGGTACTAGAGGGCAGTAATTTGTCAAACATAGCATTTAAATGACATTTCCACATATGTTATTTATTAATAAAATTAATAAGTTGATATTACTAAAAAGGTGTAGATGATTGATGACTAAATTGAAAAAAGAAAAGAAAAAGACGGATGGAATAGTTAGTTCTTCAATTTAAATACATTTATATGTCAGTTGAGCTACGTTAATTGAAAAAATAATAATTATTATTATTAGTGAGGAAGAGTCCAGTTTTAAAAAAGAATTTGTGATTTTGTTTTTCGTTTTAATTGGATTTATTTAAAAAAAGAAAAAAAAATCTCCCTATCAAGGCTGGAGTTGTTTAGTAATTGGAATTTGTCTTAATCAATGATTGGTTAGCTCAACTAAGAGTGTTAACTGTCTACTCCCATTTATTTTATAAAATAAAAATAAAATATATTCTTTTCAATATATTTACGCATGAACTCAGCTTAATTACCATGGAGGGACTTGATTGCCTATCCTATAATTGTTGTATTAAAAAAATAAAGTTAAAATATTATTTTGGTCCATATATTTTGAAATTTGTTCAATTTGTAGTCTTTAAATTTTTAATTATCCAATTTTAGTCCTCATACTTTAAATAAATCTTAAATTTAGTTTCCACTACTAGTTTATTGTTGATTTTTTATAAAAAAAAAGTTATTTATTAGTATTTTTACTTTAAATTTTGATAACATATTCACATATTGTCTTTCTTTGCATGAAAATTATTATTAATATTATTATTTAACCAGTTTCAGTAAAAATTAACTTAAGAGAAAATTTATTGAAACGACAAGAATTAAAATTTGACAATTAAAAGTACAAGAATTAAAATTAATAGTATTTTTAACCCAAAAAAAGTTATATATCTAATTCAATGTGTTTTTTTATTTTTCTCATTTGAAAGTTTTGCTTATTTATGGTCAGTTTTTATGTCAATTAATTGAAGTTAAGAATTAAGATTGAGATTCAAACATTGACGGGGCAATTAAGGTATATCCAAAATCTTTAGATTATTATATTTTTTTCCGCTAAAATGAGTATAGTTCAATATATATATATATATATATATATAAGGAAAAATTACATATCATACTTCTCAATTTGTAAAGGTATGAATTTTTATTAAGTTTTTAATTTCATTAAATTGTACCTCAAACTTAAATAAGTGTTACAATCTTAACATTAAACGTAACATTAAACGTAAATGATGAGTTATTATCCTCTTGAACTTTTATTTTAGAATTTACTAAAAAAAAAATATATTCTCAAATACTTTCCATTAATTATAAAATATATGCATGAGATAAAATTTATAAGATTTAAACATGAACATTTGTGAAATTTTTAGTAAAAAGTTAAATCATCATTGAATTTTTCAATGATTAATTTATATATTAATCAAATTTAAATTTGTAGAAAAAAAAAAAAAATCCTCGATATTACTGAATTACTGAGTTTACAAAGATTATATATATATAATAAATAAGACTGCGGCATTATTAGACCTAGATTCTTTTCGAAACTATTGGTTTTGGAAGATTTATTTAGTGATTGTGCATTAGCTAGACTAATTTTGTCATTGACTTGATTGATTGAATACTAACGGCCAAGATACCACATTTCAAATATTTTTACTTTTTAGAATAATATATCAAACAAGAATGCGATCATAATCTCACATATCAATTATTGATAACAACTTTAATAAATTTAAAACATTTTAGAAATGAAAAAAAAAAAAAAAAAACAAGATTATGGAAATTTATATCTAAGTTGTGGTTAATTACATCTCATCGGTGAACACATGAAAAGTCTTGAATAAAAATGATATATAGATGATTATTTTATAGAGGTCTAACTATCCATCGTTCAAGAATATGATATAAGGAAAAATAACTCTATTAGTAAAGCCCTTTTAGTCAAATCAAAATAATAACCACGTTACTTTACAATAATATAAATTAGTATTATAGTATATATCTTGTATAAATAGATTATAGGGAAAAAATCAATTTGCACCTCTAAACTTTAGATGTTGTATTCTTTTTGAGATCATATGTGAGGTGCATGAACTAAATCTCTAACGAGATCGATTGTATATGTTTTATGTCTGATATTAATAAATCAATTTATATCCTTAACCACCATAAATTTTGGAGATTGTATTTTGTGTTTTCTATTTTTTTTTCTTGGACAAATATAGAATAGATACAAAACATTTTTTTTAAGAAATAAAATTGGGTTTCATTGATGGTTTAGTTATTGAAAAAAGAATTGACATAAAATTTGAAACTAGGTTCAAAGTACTACCTAATTCTTTAACGTTGTCAAATTTCAATATTTTTTAGTTCATTCTCAAACATAATATAAAAAGCTTCCTATGGTATTTGGCTTAATGTATTCTTTTCTTTTCTTTTCTTTTTTTCCCTTTTTAATAAGTGTTATTTAGAATTAATTGTTTATAATATAAATGAGTCAAAAGTAGTTAATTTTGTAATTAAACATCAATCAAGGCACTAATTGGCAATGTGTAGTAGTTCAGTATATAAAAATGAGCAGGTCAGAGAGGGGAAGGTCAGATTCGTTATAACAAATTAGTTAGCCTACTAATTGACACTCTCTGAAAATCATGGCAGCTTAGGATAATATTTTGTGATATAAGTAACTAGAACACCAATGAAAATGTTCCACATCAAAATAAAATAAAATAATAAACAAGTGTGAATGATAGCTAACCAAATATGAATTTATAGCACCGTGTTTGGTAACGATATCGTTTTTAATTTCTTGTTTTAGAAATTTATGTTTATTGTCTCAATTTTTCAATTACCCTTTTCATATTTCTTGAAAAAAAATACCTAAATTCCTAGTTGAATTCTAAAAATCAAAATAGGTTTTTAGAATTTTTTTTTAAGTTTTCAAAACTTATCTTAAGTTTTGAAAACATTAATAAAAAGTGGATTATTATTATTGTTATTATTATTTTAGTTTTCAAAATTTAACTTAGTTTTTGAAAACATTAATAAAAAGTATATTGTTCATTAGAGGGATCAGTAGTACTTAAGTGTTAGATGTAACTACGGGGATAAAACGGTAATTTGGCCTAACTGTACTTATGAGCACTTTGTGAAGGGTCATTATACTGTTGATTGGTTATATCCAATGGACACAGAAATTATCTGTAGTGCGAAGAGTGTAACTATCGGTCTTTAGTGGAGTGCCCGACAGTTAACGGATGGTGGATAATATAATTAAAGAGTTTAATTAATTATTCATGTATCGTTGGAGCTTCAAGCTACAGATCTATAAGATCCTCTTGGTAGCTCAAAAAGGATTTAGTTGAGAATAAGTTTTTGGGTTAATTTGAATTGTTCAAATTAATAAGAGAGAATTTAATTATATATATGATATAATTAAATTGATTCAATTATATATGATATAATTGTTATAATGTATTTAATACATTATAGTTTATTTGGAGGAAATAAATATTTGAATGGGATTCAAATATATTTTCTATGAATGTGATTCATAGTTGTTAAATTTAATATAAATATGATTTATATTAAATGCCATGAAATAGAGAAAAGAAATATATGATACAATATTAAAACTATAGGTTATGTGTTATATTTGATATAACATATAGTTTAATATAAATATGATATGATAAGTTAGTTATCATATTTATTTATATTATTTTATTATTTTGAATAATAAATTCCTATTTTCTCTCCAACCACCATAGTGGGTGGTTATTGGGTTTTGTGGCAAAAGGAATAAAAGAAATTAGTTTCTCTTCTTCTTTCTAAGACGAACAAAACAACAAACTGCATGATTGAAGCTTTACTATACGATAGAGTTTTTCATAGAATTGTTCTGTGAGTGTTCTTCAATCTCCTTCCTCCTCTGAACTCAAACAAACCCTCCAGAGCCCATCACTTATGGGTTCTCATCTTGAGAATACAAAAGGTTCACTATGGTAGTGTCTCTGTTTGGTTCGTGAAGTTCTTGAAGAAGGTCTTCAAATTTTTGCTGAGTTCGAGGTTCGTGACTGTTCGAGGGAATTACAAGAAGAAAGGTTCTTCAAAGGTGATATTTCTTGAACCTTTTTTTTTTATTATTGTAAAAAGCATGTTGTAATTTGTTTATGAATGCATACCTTGAATGTTTACTGTAAATTTAGTTTTTAATAAAAATGAAATTTGGATGATATCCACTTCCACTCAAGGATCTCCTTTTCAAAACGAGTTCTTTCAATTAGTATTAGAGCCAGATTGTAGTTCTGATTCCAAATTCCATTTATGTATTAAAATCATTTATAGTTTTGGTGGGTTTTAATTTCTGCATTGTGTTTATATGATAAATCTTTGTGGATGGTTGTTGATGGATGATTTGGGATAGTAATCTATGTTTATGGTTTTATGTTTAAATTTACAAAGTTAATTTGTAAGGGCCCCTGCATTTGTGGGCAATAAATTGCAATCGAATCTGTATTCGTTAAGTTTTGAGTCGCTCGTGAGGCTTCAGAAGAAGAGTTGCAGTGCGTTTCAATGGAAAAGATGAAAGGGTGGTTGCCGCATCATATAGTTGGAGCTAAATGATCGTTTATATTTTGTTATGCGATCGTGTAGAATTTACTACACGATCGTGTAGCATTTGCTAAATGATCACATAGCTAATGCTACGCGATCATGTAGAGTTTACTACACGATCATGTTGCATTGGCTGCATGATCGCATAGGCGCTCCATGGGTAGACGATCGAGCGGTATATGATACTCGATGCAAGCTTGCTGCTAAACGATCGTGTAGACTATCATGCTCATCGCATAGTCATTAGCTACACGATCGCATAGTATACGATACTCGAAGCTCGCTACACGATCGTGTAGACTTTCATGCTCATCGCATAGTCAAAAGCTACACGATCACATATAAACGATCATCTATACTCGACGATTAGAAGTTTGCTACACGATCAGCTGCAAGGGTTCTTGGTGGAGCGGTTCGAGGTGAGCGGTTCAAGACCCGGTTCACTTGTTCCAAACCGGTGGACTCAATTTTGTAATAAGTTAGCCTTTAATTTCCAGTTTTTTGAGATTGTCTATCTCGGTCCATCAATTTTAGTTAAATATACATGTGATGTATGTTTATTTTATATGTCATAATGTATGTCATATAGTTTTAAGACCCACCATAGGTTATGCATTTTTTTTCATGCATCATTTTATATTATAAGTGTTATAATATATTAGTATGCATGATTTAAATTACATAAAGCATGCTCGCGCATCATATAATATAAGAGTTAGTATGCATGCATTATAGCATATCCATGCATCATTTATATTATAAGTGTTATAATATAAGGTTGAATAGTTGCATGGAATGTTGGGTTTTATGTCCTAAAATCTTGTAGTTTATAAAATAATAAACATTTTCTGTTATTAATATATTTATTATTGATCTCATAAATTGTATGAAATTCTAAATCCAATAAATTAAGACCCATGACTATCGTATGAGTACTTGAACTTTATGTGGAGACATAAGAGTGGATCGAGTTCGAGCAAATAGTCAAAATGATCTATGGTACATGAATGAGGTTGGGTACCTTATTCTAGTAATACCATTAGATGCGACATACTCTGTAGTTGTTACAAAGAGTTGTAAAATGCTATATACGATGTGATCCTAATTCGTACATGTTATGACATGAGGAGTGAGGGTGTCCTATGCAATGAGTTTGCATAAGATCAGGACCAAGAAATAAGTCACTCTTACTTTATAACACTGTTTACTGTTTAAGACTGACTATTTCACCTAGATGACTTAGGTAATTCGATCTTAATCTTGAGCTAACTATGAACTCCTGTTTATTCGGGATTGCCCTTAGATTTGTATAGTTGAGGGTTGGCTCAACAGCATCGGCTCAATAAGACTCCCATTTTAGGGGTGAGATCGGATAGATAGCTGAGGACATAGGGTGCAAGACGAAGTTCACGCCTACCCGATTTAGGGATAAGAGAAAGGTTGTTCTCTCAAGTACTGAATCCAGATCTTGAACAAGAGGCCCCACCCTCTCACTGGGCTGAGAGAGTTTGGTTTAGTGATTGGATCACTAACCAGTTGTTCATTAGAGGATCAATAGGGACTTGAGGAATAAGACGTAATCTCGGGGGTAAAACTGATATTTGACCCAGCCGTTATTACGAACAACCTGTGAAGGGTCGACTTGCTGATTATGGTTAAATCATGTGGACATAATATATCTACAGTGAGGGGAGTGCAACTATGGGCTTCAGTAGAGTGACCCATTAGTCAACGAATGGAGATTAATTTGTTCTAATGAGTTTAGCCAATTAATCTCAGATCGTTAGAGCCCATGATCTGTAGGTCTGCGAGGTCCCCCTACTAGCTCGTAACGGACTAGCTCTAGAATAGCGTGACAAGTTAATTTGAAACGTTCAAATTAGAATTAAGGGAATTAGTAATTATATGAGATATAATTATATGTTTAATTTTATAATTAAATGGAATAGGAGAATTTATATATTTAAATATGATTTAAATATATAAAGATGGATATGTATTAATTTAATATTTGATATTAAATTAATTAAGTTTTATTTAATAATTAATTTATGAGATTAATTAATTTTTTTCATTTTTAAAAAAAATAAAAATAGATTTTATAAAATCAAATTTTGATTTTAGATAAAATTGAAAAAGTAAAAACCAAAAACACACAAAATCGAAAAAAGGGTTTTTCCATTATCCATCACCTAAGTAGCTTACACATGAAGCAATATCTTGGCCTTGTCTTCTCCAAGCATGAGCTGTAACTCATGCAACTCTTCTCTTTGCATATTGATCTGCAATATAATGAAGAGATTGCAGTGAAAATCAAACATGCAATTTATAGAGATTTGAGAGAAAATTTGGTTTGAAGAAAGAGTTCTTCAGCTGTTTTTCTTCAGTGAGCTTTTCTACTTCTATCCTTGATTCAAGCTTGTTTTGAGTCCCACAACTCAATCTAGAGCACCAAGAAAATAGTGGGGAAGATCTTGAGGTGGTCTACAACAAGATTTGGAGAAGATAGCAGTTGGTGAAGAAGCTTTGAAGAAGTTCTACAAGAGGTATGTCTTGAAACTCATTTTTTTTTTTTGCAAAAGCATGCTTTGTATTTTGCCAAAATTAGTGAATTTGAGTGCTTAGATGATCCTTGTGGTTCTGCTGTTGTTGATACAATCCTACATGGAATGTATGCTATAGCTTTATTCATTACTTGTTTATATAAAAGTTATATATTAGTAATGAATGAACATTGCATGAAGCATGACACAACTTTAGGTTAATTTATAATTATTATAATTAACTTATGTATGTCATTCATGTGATGGTTGGCTTTGATTGTTTCATTTCTTATAACATTTCATTTCTTATAAGTATTATAATAAATGAAATTAGAATTAAAATCAATAATAAAGAGTTGCATGCAAACCTTAGGCTATAATCATTTTTTAAAATTGTTTTAAAATTTGATTGAGATAGACCTAAGATCACGTTTCCAATGAGATTAGAAATCTAAGTTTGATCTTTTAAATCAGTTTAATAGGATTAAATTGATTCCTAATAAAAGATTAAATATGTAACAAATATATCTATAAGGGACCTTTTGTCTAAGGTTGATTTTGGCTAGGCTAAGGTACTTAAGTCGATGGAAACATCGCACCCCTATCTGGAAAGATGAATTAGATAGATTTGTTACATGCATGCAAGTTTGATGAAAGTCTATTAAAGAGTTTAATGGGACTTGAATCAAAGTTGTTTAATCAGCAAAAGCAAGAGTTGTTTTTTTAGCAAATTAAATAAATCACTTAAATAAAATCAGTAGCCGGATTTTCTAAGTTAATGAACCCTAGGAAGAACACTCAGTGGGAGAAAAATGTGGTATGTGATACTTCACTTTAACCTCTACACATTTCTCCCTAAAAGTTCACACCATGAGATCTACTCTCGGCCTCGAGGCACCATGGGTGTCTCCCTACTGGTGGCATTTGTGTAGGTTAATATCAAGGTGAATGGAGAGAGTGTTTATAGTAAGTGGGAGCAGGACATGTGACAACATATCCCTCAGTCTCTCTCATTAGGTTGGATAAATTTTCATGCATCGCCTCGAGGCATCGTGGGTGTCCCTCTAAAGGATGTCAGTTTTGCATGACACTTTATTGATCTCCAAAAATGGATATGGTTGCTTTAGTCTCTTGTCCTAATCGGCTTTCCTTAAGGTTGGCTCATTAGGGCGAGACTTTAGAACCTAAAATGAGGGGTTACACTTACACGGAATTGTTAAAGATGTTCACAAATTCATGACCGAACAATGGTGACTATTAGTTACAGTTACAAGTAGTTGTTTTTGTCTAATGGTTAAGAATGTCTCATTTCAGTGAAGGGGCACTTGATCACCCTACGGTGACTTTTATCTTACCTTATTGAAGCATCATTGCAAAATAGATGTCACTTAGGGTACATGATGACGGGAAATTAGAAGTCAATTATTCAACAACTAAAATCCCGTGGATGCAATATGCGATGCATGTTCTTAAGATATGCGTTTATAGTCATGCGTCGATAGTCATGCGTTGGAGTGATAATGTGTTAACGAATGTATGCGATAATCATACGTCCTATCACAAGTTTTCTTGCGTTCACGTCAAGTATAACATGAACGCAAGTTTCTCGAGTGATCCGAGGTCGAACACAGGGACTTGTAGCAAAATGAATGCGGTAATGTGCATACGGCAGTTTAAACAAAAGAATGATGGAGGGGTTTCTATATTAACACTACTCTTACTCCTAGCTAACAGACAACGCAATGAGAATATGCATGAGAGGTAGAGATATGACAACATTTGACATGAAACAAATGAATGGGAAAATAGATAAAATGCGGAGATGTTTTCATTGCAACCCTTAAGAGTGACCGCAAGGGCAAACTTAGTCAACGCAAGCCATGCAATCATGCTATACACACGTGAACCTAACTCTAGAACGTATGCGGTGTATCTGCGATAATGCTGAGAAGCCTATGCCTGCCTAGACCTCCATAACCCGCTCACTAGCTCTCGCCGCATGAACATGGTTGCCACATAACACCTTATCCTACTTCCTAGACGCATGCAATATCCTATCTGTAGGGCACATACGCTGTGTGATAGCAAACAGAGCTTATCTCTAAATTCCCCATTCTTGCCTATGCGTTCCAATCCGCTCTCTCGAGTCTTAGATTTGATTTTTAGACTATTCTATCAAGTATGCCTAAATGATGAATGATGCGCTCATAGGACAAGGTAACCGCATGAACTTGGCTGACCTAAGATTATTCCCATCTCTAGTGAACAATGCATACATTTCTTAATGCGACCAACCACTTACCCTCCCGGGCAGTTGGTTGTTGCTGATTTTACTCATAGACAAGTAATGCGTTAGCCTATAGACAAGCATTGTCGTAGCTTCACACTAAGAAAATAAGGTTACTCATACACTCAAGCAACGCACACCTCTCGGTAGGTTGCTACAGGCTTCATATCCCTAATCCACATGACTAAGTAAGCAATACCCAAGCAATCTCACTAAGTGTTGTAATGAAAGTAAAGAAGCTGAGAAAAGAAGATAGAGATGGAGTCGAAGGAAACAGAGAAATGCATTGAAAACAAATTGTATTAATTCCTTAATCATAAAATGTCATACAATACAATATAAGAAAAGAAAGGAAAATGAAATGATCGGCTGGAAGCAAAGACTTGCTTCCAGCGGATGTGTGTCAAGGCTGCCAGTAGTGCCATGGATGGGCGGTGGAGCTGACTCTCTCGAGATCTAGCTCTAGTCGAAGGCTCCGGTCGTCACTCGAAATGGATGAAGGAAGTGAAGAACTCTCAAGCGTCTTCTCACGCATTTTGTCTGGATCACAAGGATCCGCCCTAGGAGAACCTCAGGCGAAAATCTTGGATAACTTGAATTTCTGCTCATCCACTTCTATTTATAAAGCTTGGATCGCTGACAACATTAATGAACTGCTCTGAGTTTGACATTCGGTGCGTTAGTCCTTTTCTGAACATCTGCCGCTAACGGCGTGGTAGGTGAAACGTCAACATCATCTTTTGATTTTCTCAAGGTAGATGCATTGATGCGTTCATTCCACCAACCTTGCGTTGATCCCATTAGTATGTGTTATCGCATAGCCTCAATCATTCAATGACCGCATTCGCTTAATACCGTAACTCTACATGATGACCGCAATCGCTTGACGAGCGTAACTCCCATGCGATGGACGCATACGGCCTATTACCGCAACATCCATGCATTGATCGATATGTTCGCCTTTGTGATGGAGAGTTTCTTCGCATGCGATCGTCTATGGTGGTTCGATTTCCGCGTTTGCGTCCATTTCATGTATTAGCTACAAAAATAGAACATTGAACGCATAATAACGTATAATAACGAATTAGCCGAGATTCATTATGTTGATCGACGCAAACTCATTTTCTCATGAATTCCTAGCATAATTGCCACATATTCTGCTTAACAACCTTCATAATTCTAAGTAAAAGGCCTAAGATGACATGCATTTCTGCATGTCATCAGTACACTAGACTATTTTGCTAAAACTGATTAGTTTTCTAAAGGTGGTTTAATGTAAGTAGGCTTAATTAAGTTTGTTCTTTTTCAGCAATTTAAATGGCTACCGTGAATCTAAGTTTACTTGCCGCCAAAAAATTAACTGGCGAGCATTATGCTAGTTGGAAAAACACCATAAACACGATTTTAATCATCGATGACGTTTCGTCTTAATGGAGGAGTGTCTTCCCATTCCACCTTCTACTGCTGCTCGAAATGTTCGTGAAGCATATGAGCGATGGAAAATGGCAAACAAAAAGGCTTGAGTCTATATCTTGGCAAGCCTTAACGAAGTCTTGGCCAAGAAGCACGAGCCCATAGTCACTGCACGTGAGATCATGGAGTCCTTGAAGGGAATGTTCGGACAACCGTTCACACAGCTCAGGCATGACGCTCTCAAATACATCTTCAATTCACGTATGTAAGAGGGGTCACTTGTTCGGGAACACTTTTTCAACATGATGGTCCACTTCAATATGGAAGAGATGAACGGGTCAAGCATTGATGAGGCCAGCCAAGTTAGCATCGTACTAGAATCTTTACTAGAAATCTTCCTGCACTTTCATAGTAATGTTGTTCTGAAAAGGATTGACTACAATCGTACTACCCTACTCAATAAGCTGCAGACTTTCCAATCCTTATTGTAAAGTAAGAAGAAGAAGGATGAAGCAAATGTTGCTTCATTTTCTAAAAAATTCTATAAAGGTTCGACCTTTGGAACTAAGTCTGCACCTTCTTCCTCTAGCACCAAAAAGTGGAAGAAGAAGAAGGGTGGAAAGAGGAAGGTTGCTGCTAACCCAGGAGTTGTTGCTCCAAGAGGTAGACAACCAATAAGGGTTGACAAAGGAAAGTGTTTCCATTGCAACTAGGATGAACATTGGAAGAGGAACTGCCCCAAATATTTAGCAGGAAAGAAGAAGGCCAAACAAGGTAAATCTGATTTATTTGTTTTGGAAACTTATTTAGCAGAGAATGATGATTCTGCCTAGATTATTTACTCTGGGGCCACTAATCATGTTTGCTCTTCGTTTCAGGGAATTAGTTCCTAGCAACAACTTGATACTGGTGAGATGACGATGCGAGTTGGAATCGAGCACGTCGTCTCAGCTGTGGCAGTGGGAGGTCTCTGGTTATCTTTATAGAACAAATTTCTCAGTTTGAATTATGTATTTGTTGTTCCTGATTTAAAAAGAAACTTAGTTTATGTAAAATGTCTATTAGGACATCATTATCAGTTAACCTTTTCTTATAATAAAGTGTTTATTACTAAGAATGATGTTGATGTATGCTCTGCTCAACTAAAAATAATTTGTATGTGTTAAGGCTGTTAGCAACCCTTCATAACATAGAGATGTTTAAAACTGTTGTAACTCAACATAAACGACTTAGAATTTCTCCTAAGGAAAATGCAAACTTTGATACCTAAAACTAGGACACATTATTCTCAATAGGATTGAGAGGTTGGTGAAGAATGGAATTCAAAGCGAGTTAGAAGAAAATTCTTTACTTGTGTGTGAGTCATGCCTTGAAAGCAAGATGACTAAAAGGTCTTTTACTGGAAAAGTTCATAGGGCCAAAGAACCTCTAGAGCTAGTGCATTCAGACCTTTGTGGTCTGATGAATATAAGAGCTAGGGGAGGTTATGAATATTTCATCACTTTCACTGATGATTATTCAAGATATGGGTATGTTTATTTAATGCAACATAAGTCTGAGTCTTTTGAAATGTTCAAAGAATTCAAGGCTGAAGTTGAAAATGCATTAAATGGAACGATTAACACACTTCGATCTGATCAAGGTGGAGAGATTATGGATTTTACTTTCCAAAACTATTTGATAGAGCATAGAATAGTATCCCAACTCTCAACACCTAGTACACCTCAGTAAAATGGTGTATCAAAGAGGAGAAATCAAACCCTATTGAACATGGTTCGGTTTATGATGAGTTATGTTTCCTTACCTGACTCGTTTTGGGGTTATGTAGTGAAGACTGCAGCATATATCCTGAACTGCGTTCCTTCTAAGAGTGTTGCCAAAACACCTGTGGAGTTATGGAATAGTCGTAAAGTCAGTTTACATCACTTCAGAATTTGGGGTTGCCCAACACATGTGTTTGAGGCCAATCCTAAGAAACTGGAACCATATTTAAGGTTATACCTATTTGTAGACTATCCCAAGGGAACGAGAGATGGTTATTTCTATGATTCTAAAGAAAACAAAGTATTTGGATCGATAAATGCTACTTTTCTTAAGGAGGACCACATAAGGGAGCACAAACCCAGAAGTAAAATCATGTTGAATGAGATTTCCAAAGAAACTAATGAATCTTCAGCAGGAGTTGTTGAAGAGCCTATTACCGAAGCAAGAGTTGTTGAAGTAGGTTCATCTAGTAGGTCAAATCCACCTCAAGTGTTAAGAGAACCTTGACGTATTGAGAGGGTTGCAAACCCACCTATTCTCTATATGGGTTTAACTGAAATCCTAAATATGGTAGTTGATGGCGAGGTTGAGGATCCATTGTCTTATAAGAAGGAAATGGAGGATGTTGACAGAGATGAATGGATAAAAGCCATGATATCGTAATGGAGTCTATGTACTTCAATTCAGTTTGGGAAGGTGCAAACCTTCAAGACTAGACTGGTGGCAAAGGGTTATACCTAAGTAGAGGAAGTCGACTATGAGGAGACTTTCTCGCCTGTTGTCATGCTGAAGTCTATTCGGATCCTCCTATCCATTGCCTCATATTATGATTATGAGATATGGCAAATGGATGTGAATACTACTTTTCTGAATGACAAGCTTGAGGATACCATTTATATGGTGCAGCCAGAGCGATTCATAATCCAAGGTCAAGAGCAAAAGGTTTGCAAGCTTAATCGATCCATTTATGGACAAAATAGGAATCTCAATCTTGGAATATAAGATTTGATGTTGTGATCAAATCTTATGGCTTTAATCAAAATGTTGATGAGTCTTGTGTCTACAAAAATATCATCAACAGTTTAGTAGTTTTCCTATTGTTGTATGTAGATGATATCTTGCTCATTAGGAATAATGTAGGTTTACTGACTATAGTTAAAAACTGGCTAGCAACCCAATTTCAAATGAAAGATTTGGGAGAGGCTCAGTTTGTTCTGGGTATTCAGATCTTTCGAGATCGAAAGAACAAAATGTTAGCACTGTCTCAGGCATCTTATATTGACAAGATGCTTGTCAAGTATTCGATGCAGAACTCCAAGATGGGCCTATTGCCTTTCAGGCATAGAGTTACATTGTCTAAGAAACAGTGTCCTAAGACACCTTAAGAGGTTGAAGATATGAGACATGTCCCCTATGCATCTACCGTGGGTAGTTTGATGTATGTGATGTTATGTACTAAACTTGACATCTGCTACGCAGTGGAAATAGTCAGTAGATATCAGTCCAATCCAGGATTAGATCACTGGATAGCCGTTAAGAACATCCTCAAATATCTATGGAGAATGAGGGACTACATGTTATTGTATGGTTTTAAGGATTTAATCCTTACAGGATACACGGACTTTGATTTTCAGACTGATGGGGATTCTAGGAAATCCACATCAAGATCAGTATTCACTCTTAACAGAGGGAAAGTAGTATGGCGAAGCACCAAACAGGGGTGCATCGTAGACTCCACCATGGAGCCTGAGTATGTAGCGGCTTATGAAGCTGCTAAGGAGATCGTTTGGCTCAGGAAATTCTTGACTGATCTGGAAGTTGTTCCAAATATGTCAAAGCCCATCACACTTTATTGTGATAATAGTGGTGTTGTGGCTAATTCCCGTGAGCCTAGGAGTCATAAGCACAAAAATCACATAGAGCGGAAGTATCATCTCATCCGATAGATTGTGCATCGAGGGGACGTGATTATCACGAAGATAGTTTCGGAGCACAACGTTGCTGATCCATTTACGAAGGCTCTCACAACTACAGTGTTTGAGGGTCATCTGCAGAGTATGATCTATGGGACAGACCACGGCTGGACTAGGGTAAGTGTGAAATCTTGTACTGGGCGTGTTATGCTCTAATTTATTATTTTTGTGTACTTATATTTTATTATCTTGTACACCCCACTAGCTTTAGGACAAGTGGGAGATTGTTGGGGTTGATGCCCTAAATCTTGTAAGGTCTTATAGTTTGTAAACATTGTATGAATAAACTTTTATGTGATTAATAATATATGATAATTTTATTTACTTTGTCTATAAAATATGTGATATTTTAGTTGCATTAACCACAAACCAATAAACTAACATCCAAGTTTATCGTTGTAACTTAAACATGTATGTGGAGACATATAAGTGGATCATATTTAAATGATAACCTAAATGGTCTGTATTAGATGGATAAGGCTGGGTACCTTATCTTGGTGATACTACAAGTATGACCCGTTTTGTAGGTGTTACAATTGTTGTAAAGTGCTACAAATGATCTGATCCTAATCATTCATGTATTAGACATGCGATTAGGGATCTATACAGAGGAGTTTGTATAAGACCAAACCACGAAATGTTTAGTCTCATTATATAACGTCGTTCATAATAAAGACTTTCACTTCACCAGAAGGACCATTGGTAACATGATTTCAATCCTGAGTGAGTTGTGAACTTCTGCCTATGAGGGTGGCCCTTTGATTTGTATGGATGAGAGTGACCAGATCGCCGACTCAACAAGTCTACCATTTTGGGGATTCGTCTGATTGGGGAGCTGAGAACACAACTACACAAGATGGAATTCACTCCTTCCCTGAAGTAGAGGTAAGTAGATAAATTGCTCCTTTAAGGGCTGATTCTGGGTCTTGAATAATGTGGCGCCTCATCCTCTCCTGGCCCAAAAGGGGTTTAGTCATAGTGAGACTATGATCAATTGTTCATTAGAGGGATCAGTGGTACTTAAGAAGTTAGATGTAACTACAAGGGCAAAATGACAATTTAGCCTAGTTGTACTTACGAGCAATTTATGAAAGGTCATCATATTGTTTATTTGTGAAAGGTCATCAAATTAAGTTCAAATAGACTTAATTTAGTCCATGAACAAATCAAGCACGAGCTTACCTAACTTGTGGGAATTCTATAAATAGAGGAGTTCTTCTTCATTTTGAAGTTAAGAAGTTTATGACTTCAAATAACCTACAAAGAAAATTCTTCCAACTGTCAGACAATTCCCTAAGCTCCTCAAGATTACTACATTCTTCAAATCAACCGTACACATTCTTTTAACTCCACGAAACACATTTTTTCTGAAATAGCATGTGAATAGTAGTACTCGTTTTAAAATTTTAAAGGATGGTTTATTAAAAAAAAAAAAAAAGGGAAAAATCAAAATTTACCCTAAACTTGTTAGGTTGTATCAAATGTCACTTTAAATTTTAAATTCCATTAAATTGCACTCCAAACTTAGATGGTTATTGTAATTTTAACTTTAAACTTAAAAAAAGTGTTGCCATTTTTATCATCTAATGTTATTTAAAAGTTTGTTAAAAACTTATTCTTATGCGCTTCCAATCAATGAATTTGTAACACATATGTATGGTGCAAAATCAATCAGATTAAAAATGAAACAACAAAGCTAGAGTTGAATTTTTTAAAAAAAAATTGTGAGTTTTTGACAAAGTTTTTCAATTTTTAATTTACGAATCAATCAAACTTAAATTTGTGCGAATTTTAATATTATTGAAATTAGTGAGTTTGTTAAGACTCATACATGTATTTTAGTTAAAATAGTAGTCAAATGGGTAGAAATTGAAGGGTAAAAATCTCTACTAAAAAAAATAGTGGGTAAATTGTAACATTGAACTAAGTTAGTCATTCGATAAATTTTTTTAGGATTAAGTATTGATAAAAACAACAAACCTCCACAATTGTATGATATTGTCCACTTTGGACATAAATCTTTATAGCTTTATTCTTGGAACCACCCCAAAAGACCTTATACCAATGGAGATGATTGTCCTTACTTATATACCTATGATTATTCCATTCCTTAACCAATGTGAAATTTTAATCGCATTCTTAACATTAAAGATTTAGGAAAAAACCAATTCTTTTGTTTTCCTTAATTTTAATTTAAAATATATTTTTCCTAGAGTGGTTTAAACTTTATTTCAATCGCTTTCAATCAAATCAACATATAATATCATAGAGTGAGTGATCAAGAGATTTGTGTTTGAATCTCCCACTCTTGATGTACTAAAAAATTTGATGTCAATGTCACAATGTCAAAAGGAAAAACAGTCAATTTTAACATTATTTTCTCAAAAAAAAAAAGGAAAAAAGAAAAATAATCCTAAGATTTTAGTGTTAAAAAGATTAATTTGAAATAAAAACTGAAATACAATTATCTCTCCTTCTTTATTGACTTTTGTTTCGAGCTGTCTAATCACCAACAATGCTCTTGTTAAGTTGGAATGCATACATTCTTCAAATAATAAACGACTAGGAATTGTTAAGTTAGACATGAGTTGGAGTTTATGCCCGAAATTTCATGGGTCTTGTAGTTTTTAATTGTACTGTACAAACAATTTATATATCTAATAAAATCTAAAGTATTTTATTTTACATTTAGTAGCATTAACCACAAAACCAATATACTAAGGTCCAAGATTATCTTCTGTAAATTAAACATGTATTTGGAGACATACAAATGGATCATATTTAAGTGATAATCTAAACAGTGTGTAGTAGATAGATAAGATTAGATACCTTATCCTGGTGACACTACGAATACAACCCGCTTTGTAGTTGTTACAATTATTGTAAAGTGCTACAAATGACCTGATCCTGATCATTCATGTAGAGACATGTAAGCAGGGGTATTCTATACAAAGAGTTTGTATAAGACTAGACCACGAATGAATAGTCTTACTATATAACATCGTTGATAGAGGAGACCTACAGTTCACCAGGATGACCATAGGTGACTTGACCTAAATCCTGAGCGAGTTGTGAACTCCTACCTATAAAGGAAGTCATTTGATTTGCGTAGGTGAGAATGACCTATATAGTCGACTCAATTT
The DNA here is from genome assembly GCF_027475165.1 of Benincasa hispida. NCBI lineage: Eukaryota > Viridiplantae > Streptophyta > Magnoliopsida > Cucurbitales > Cucurbitaceae > Benincasa > Benincasa hispida. The sequence continues at coordinate 16,437,493 of NC_143485.1, forward strand.
ATCTTCCATTTTAGAGATTCGTCTGATTGGGAGCTAGGAACACAACTTCATAAGAAGAAATTTACTCTTTCCCTACTGTTAGGAGAAATGGAGAAATTGTTTCCTTAAGGACTGATTCTGGGGCTTGAACAATGTGGTGCCACACCTTCTCCTGACCTAAGAGTGGTTTGATCATAGTTGGACTATGACTTATTATTCATTAAAAGAATCAGTGGTCATAAAGACAGGTTTTGAGTCCCAATTTTATTTTTCCGAAATTAAATTCAGAGTTAATGGTGGGATTTTAATGTTTCTTCATTTTTTTTTATAAATGTGGAAAATTGCAATTTTTGGATGGTTTCGAGATTAGTTTGTATATATTTTTGCTATTTTGTTTACAATTCGGTATGCAAGGGGCCGTCATTTTTTGGCATAATTTTCTATCGAGTTTGTAATTATTATAGTCTAGGTCATTCGTGTTGTTTTCTGAAAAAGATCTGGAGCTTTTTGGGGCCAAAATGGAGGAAATTGGAGTAGAAACATACTGTAAAGAAGCTTTTTGTACAACAGTGTCACGGTGCTACGACACGAGGGAACGAAATTTTTTTTCAAAGCATCACAACGTTAGGGTATAGCATTGTAGTGCTCTGAGGCATGTTGACATGAAGTAGAATAGTTTGGCGAGCAGTTCGCAGTCCAGGTGATTCGACTCCTCTAGTGGTTCAGCAGTAGTGTTTTATAATAATTGGTTTTTTTAATTAATTAAATTAATGTAATAGTTATATTAATGTAATTAATCGTTGGAAGGTCAATCTCAATCCAAAATATTACTGTTTAATTATGAATTGGATGAATGGTTAATTTTATTTTATTTATGTCATAATGTATGTCAAATAGTCAAAATTCCACCATATGATAAGCATTAATTCATGCATCATTTTAACATAATGGTTATATTATAAGTTTGCACGAATATTGAGCATGCTCATGCATCATACAATATAATAGTTACAATATATATTTGCATACATAAATAACATATCAGTTCATTATTTATATTATAAGTGTTATAATATATAGTTTCTTATGTTTGGATGTATGTTATTATTTTTCAAACTATGATAACATAATGAAAAATGAGATTGCATGTTGCATGACACCATTTTAGGTAAATTATAAATGTTATAATTTTTTCAAAGTATGTCGTTAGATGCAATCTTAGGTTTTAATTTTTTTCATTTTACTTTAAAATAGTTATAAGTCAAATGAAATTATAAATTAAAATCTATATAAAGAGTTGCATGCTAACACAGGTTTCAAATCATTTTTTAAATAGTTTAAAATTTGATTCACTGTAGACATATGATCACAATATTTTTAATAAGATTAGAAATAGGTTTAATCTTTTAATCAGTTTAATAAGATTAAATTGGTTTATCATAAAAGATTAAATTTGTAACAAATGTATCTATAAGGGACCTTTGTCTAAGGACGATTCTGTCTTGGTTGAGATATTTAAGCTAATGGAAATGGCATACCCCTACTTGGGAATTGACCTGGAAGGTGAATTAGATAGATATATTACAAGTATGCAATGGTTGATTAAAGTTTGTTAAAATGTTTAATGAGCATTGATCAACTTTGTTTAACTATCCGAAATACTCAGTAAAAATAATTAGTCATATTTTTCTAAGTTAATTAACTCTAGGTAAAACACTCAGTGAGAGGAAATCGAGGTATATGATACTTCATTTTTTCCTATCACATTTCTCCTTAAAAGTTCACATCATGAGACCTATACTCAGCCTTTAGGCACTTTTGCTTGTGTCCCCTTACAGGTGGTGGTTGTATAGGTCAATAACAAGGTGAATGGAGAGAGTGTTTATAGTAAGTGAGAGCAGGATGTGTGTCAACACATCCCTCGATCTCTCTCATTAGTTTGTAGTAAACTTTCATGCTCGGCCTCGAGACACATTTGCTTGTGCCCCCTATGGATGGCATGTACATGACTTTTTACTCAAATTTTAGAAATTGATAGGATTTCTTTAGTTTCTGCCCAAATCGATTTTTCCCTATAGTTGGCTCATTGGGGTAGAACTCTAGAATCTAAATGAGGTGTTACACTTACAAGAAAATGTTAATTAAGTTAAAAATTTATGGATCAAATAATGGTGACAAATAATTGTAGGAACAAGAGTTGTTTAGGTGTAATTAATGGTTAAGATAGTCTCAATTCAGTGAAGGGGTAATTGATAACCCTACGGTGGCTTTTACCCTGCCCCACTGAAACATCATTATAAAATAGATGTCTCATAAGGTGCATTAATTTATTTTGTTAAATTTATTGGTTGTTTAAACTAGGTAATGCTTGTATAACTAATATAGATAACTTATACATTTTCAACAATTTCAAATATGACAACCATTACATTAAATTTGCTTGCGACTGACAAACTTAACGTCGATAATTATACTACATGGAAAAATACTATCAATATAGTGCTTATCATCGATGACCTTCGATTTGTCCTCATTGAGAAGTGTCCTCAAGTCCTACCTGTTAATGCCACTCGAAATGTTCGGGAGGCATATGAGTGATGGGTCAGGGTGAATGAAAAGGCCTAAGTGTATATCTTGGAAAGCTTATCTGAAGTCTTGGCCAAGAAGTCCCTGATGGGAATGTTTGGACAACCGTCCACTCAGCTCTGGCATGACACTCTCAAATACATTTTCAATGCTCGTATGCAAAAAATGGCCTCTGTTTGAGAACACGTTCTAAACATGATGGTCTACTTCAACGTGGGAGAGATGAATGGGTCTGTCATTGATGAAGCCAGTCGGGTTAGTTTCATCTTCCTAAAAGTTTCCTGCACTTTTGGTAGAAATGTTGTTGTGAACATGATTGACTACAACCTGACCACCCTACTCAATGAGTTACAAACTTATTAATGCTTAATGAAAGTCAAGGAATAGAAGGGTGAGGCAAATGTTACCTCATCCTCCAAGAAGTTCTACAGAGGTTCGACCTCTAGAACCAAGTCTGTACCCTCTTTTTTCGACACCAAAAAGTGGAAGAATAATAAGAGAGACCAGGGGAAGGCTAACCCAACTGCTGCGAAAAGGGCAAGGAAGCCAAGACTGCAAAGGGAATTTGTTTCCATTGCAATCAAGAGAAAGATTGGAAGAGAAACTCTCCCAAATACTTGCCAGAAAGAAGAAGGCCAAGTAAGATAAATATGATTTACTCGTGTTGGAAACATGTTGAATGGAGAATGATGATTCAACTTGGATAATTGATTTAGGCACCATTAACCACATTTGTTCTTCATTTCAGTGAATTAATTCCTGGTGACAGCTGGAGATTGATGAGATGATGATGTGTATTGGAACTAGACGCGTCGTCTCAGCTAAGGCAATGAGAGGAATTCGTTTATGCTTACAGAAATCATTTCTTTTATTGGACAATGTTTATGTTGTTCCTGGTTTGAAAAGGAACTTAATTTTTGTAAAGTCTTTCTAAAACAAAACTATTCATTAAATTTTAATGTAAATAAAGTGTTTATTTACAAGAATGGTGTTCATATTTGTTTTTCATATCTTGAAGATAGCCTTTATGTGTTAAGGTCGTTAGCAACAAAAACCCTCATAAATACTGAACTATTTAAAACTGCGGTAACCCAGAATAAAAGACATAAAATCTCCTAAAGAAAATACTCAACTTTTGACACTTAAGGTTAGGTCACATAAATTTCAATAGGATTAAGAGATTGGTTAAGAATGGACTTCTAAGTGAGTTAGAAGAAAATTTTTTACCTGTATATGAGTTATGCCTTGAAGGCAAAATGATTAAGAGACCTTTTACTAGAAAAGATCACAAAGCCAAAGAGCCCTTAGAAGTTGTACATTCAGACCTCTATGGTCCTATGAATGTTAAGGTAAGAGGTGGATTTGAAAATTTCATCACTTTCACTAATGATTGTTCAAACCCTCTTAAAGAAAATGCTCAACTTTTGGCACCTAAGGTTAGGTCACATAAATCTCAATAGAATTGAGAAATTAGTTAAGAATGGACTTCTAAGTGAGTTAGACGAAAATTCTCTACCTATATGTGAGTAGTTCCTTGAAGGCAAAATGACTAAGAGACTTTTTACTATCACAGAGCCAAAGAACCCTTAGAACTTGTATATTCATACATCTATGGTCCTATAGATGTTAAAGCAAAATGAGAGTTTGAATATTTCATCACCTTCACTAATGATTATTTAAGGTATGTGTGTGTTTATTTAATGCAACTTAAGTTTGAAGCCCTTGAAAAGTTCAAGGAGTATAAGGCTGAAGTTGAAAATGTATTAAGCAAAACAATCAAAATGCTTTGATCTGATCGAGATGGAGAGTATATAAATCTGAAATTCCAAGACTATTTGATAGAATATGAAATTGTATTCCAACTCTCAACACCTGGTACACCTTAGCATAATGGTGTATCAGAAAGGAGAAATCGAACCTTGTTAGACATTGTTCAGTCTATGATGAGTTACGCTTCCTTATCTGACTTGTTCCAGGGTTATGCAGTACAAACTGCAACTTATATTTTGAATTCTATTCCATCCAAGAGTGTTTCTAAAACACCTTTGGAGTTATGGAATGGCTGTAAATGTGAACCCCGAATCCTAATTTCTCTACTTGAGTATATTCCCTAATGAGACTAGTGTGGTGAGTAGATTGATGTGGAAACTAGTGTGTGATGGTAGAGAAAAGGGTGGAAAATTAGAAGAAAAATGTGTATTTGGAAGCTTGACTTTTGGGGCAAAATTTGAAAAATTGGCTACGTATAAACCTATATGATGGATGCGTTGGATGTGTTGGATCCGTTGAATAATGGATGCGTTGGATGTGTTGGATGCGTTGGATGATGGATGTGTTGGATGCGTTGGAAGGATGGTATGCGTCCATGTGACTAAAGGAAGGAAAATTGAAGTGATGTGATGGAAGGTTGGATGGCACAAAGGTAGGCGAGGACGCGGGCAAGGCATGCGTTGGAAGGGTGGCATGCATCAATGCATAGCACCCAACCAAGCGCCCATGCGTCGAGCACCTCTGCCAAGTGCCCAGCCCATGCATCGAGCGCCCATGCCAAGCGCCTCTGCCAAGCGCCTAGCCTATGCGTCGAGTGCCCTACCAAGCGCCCATGTGGCCGAGCGAGCCCTATAAGCGATGCCCAGTGCCTATGCCACACGCCCATGCGTCGGTGACCAGCGCCTATGCCAAGCGCCATGCGTCAATGCCAAACGAACCTTGCGGTGATGCTGAGTGAGCAATGCATCGAGTACGAGCAGCCATCCTATGCGTTTGTGGTGGCTGGCTCTTGTGATGGTTAGGACTTGCGGTGACTAAGTGAGTTGGCTTGCTATGCGTTAATTATGAACTATGCATTGAACATCCAAGGATTTGTGGACGCATAAGAAAGATGAGCTCACCTAGAGGACGTCATCAAACATGTGTCTTTTTGGGAGGAAACCTTAAGCCTTAAGCATTTGAGGTGGTTGCATAAGAGGACATGCAATTTGAGTCCCCTTGCGTTGGCTATGTAGGAGAAGGACACTTAGATTACGTTGGTCAAAAGTTGTGTTGGTAGTGTGAGGAAGAAACACTTGAACATGCAGCCAAGTAGGAGGTGTCGACCTTGGAGAGTGTTTGGATGCCTATAAATAGAGCCAAGGACTTCTTTTTCAGATCACAATTCAAAAAGACATTAAAAAGAGTGGGAGAGCTGAGTAAACATTGCATTGAAAGCAAAAAAGGCGTTGATCATAGAGCTTCAAAGAGGACACAGTGGACAGTGAAGTCTGGAAAACAACATCAACTTGGGACGAGGAGTTCTCCCAGTATACTCGTGTGTTTGGAGTGATTCTAAAGCCTCCTGAAAGATCTGAAAGTCTAGTTTTCAGGTAGGGCTGCCGGAGAAAAAGATCTAAAGGATTGGGCTGGAAACTAAGAAGAAGACAGAAGGGTCAGGCTGTTGTGATAAGCTTGGGCCAGTCTTGAAGATTTTGTGATTCCAGCCAAACCACAAGGAGTTATGAGCTCAAATTTTAGGGTAAGTTTCCTGAGACATTTTAGAACATGTTTGTAGAAGAAAGTATCTTAAAATAAGGCCTATAACTATGATTAATCTAAGTTGTAACTTGAATCTGGATTATAGGGGTGAAAAAGGGAGCCCGAGGTAGCAAGGAACTACTAGAGTGAAAAGTTCCTAAGCAATCGAGGTGAGTGACTAAAACATTTGTCTAAATATTTACAATGTTTTAAAGAAATCATGTTTTAAAGAAGATTATTCTCATGCCAGCTAGTTTTATAAAGTAATTTCCAAGCAAACCATGAGTTATGTTTTAAACACATGCATGTGTGGGAAGTTTGTTGAAAAGCTATTTATATGTGTTAAATATACCCAACATGCATTAGTATCTTTAAAGCCATGTTTTTATATGTGTTATAATTTACATGCTTTAAAGAGAAAGTCATTTATGACTAGTTCTACTTAAAACGCGATACCGAAGGACATTTGAGAAGCTATTCGCCCAACTAGATACCAAAGGACATTTGAGAAGGTATCTAACCAACTTGGTACTGAAGGATGTTTGAAAAGGTACCAAACCAACTTGATACCGAAGGACATTTGAGAAGGTATCCTAGCAGCTCGATACTGAAGGATATTTGAGAAGGTATCTGAGCAGAAGTACCTAAGGTATGATGGTACTTAGTATGGCTACGTGCACGTAGGTAGTTAGAGTCAGAGATTGAGCAAAAGGGTTCTCTCTTGACTAGCAGTTGGTGTTGGGATTATTTTTAACCATAGCAGGGTTATTCTCGACTGAGAAACAGTTTTACTGTTTCATGATTTAAACAGCTTTATATATTTTATGCTTGGAAAATGTTTATACTGCAGTACAAGGTACTGTAGAAGCTTATATTTCAGTTTAACTCTTTATTAAGATTTTTGCATGAGAATCAGTTATCTTTCTTAAATCACTCACTGGGCTAGCAAGCTCACCCCATTTTCAAATGTTTTCCTTTCCCCCAGGTAGTGGTCAAATCCTCAAAAGATAGCTCTGCATCCGCTTTACCACTAAAGGATAAAGATATTGTAACCCGTCGGTTTAGGTGGTTATTGTAAATATTGTACACATGTTACTGTTGTTCATATAGGGACTAGGGTTTTGGGCTTTGTGACTTATGAATCTCGTGTTGTAATTACTCTAAACATGTTATGTTTCTGAATTAATAAATTTGTGGCCTATAAGGCATTCCGCTGTATATGAGTTATATATTGGTATCAGAGTTATTCCGCAAGAGTTATTAGGCAATAAGTGTCAACCAAAGGGTTGATAACTGCTGCAGTCACGCCCTTTCCTAGGCTAAGAGAGTGGTCTGGGGCGGGGTGTGACAGTAAAGCTAGTTTACGTTATTTCAGGATCTAGGGTTACCCAACACATGTGCTTCAGGCTAATCCTAAGAAATCGGACCTCGTTCAAAATTATGCCTATTTGTAGGCTACCCAAAAGAACGAGAGGTGGTTACTTCTACGATCCTAAAGATGATAGAATATTTGTGTTGATAAATGCTACATTTTTAGAAGAGGACCACATTAGGGAGAACAAACCACGCAATAAGATACTATTGAATGAACTTTCCAACGAAACTACTGAACTTTTAACAAGAGTTGTTGAAGAGCCAAGTACATCAACAAGGTTGTTAATGTTGGTTTATCTAGTAGGTAACATCCACCTTAATCGTTGAGGGAGCCTCGACGTAGTAGGAGGGTTGTCACCTATTCGTTATATGGATTTAACATAAACCCTAACCGTCATATCTGATGGTGACATTGAGGATCCATTGTCCTATAAGAAGGAAATGGAGAATGTAGATAAAGATGAATGGATCAAAGTTATGGATCTCGAAATTGATTTAATTAATTTTTAAGGGTGCCAAAATATGGTCCAATATTTGCTGCTTAATTTATCATGCATTGGATGTATGTTTAAATTAATGTTTGAATTTGTATTAAATAAGGTATGTCATATAGATTCAAAAATCTCATCTTAGGATAAACATATCCATGCATCATGATTAAGTATAAGTGTTATATTTTATGGATGCATGATTTAGTTAGCATGCCCATGAATCATAATATAAGTGTTATATTATTTTGATGTATGATTAATTAAGCAGTTCATGCATCATACAAAGTGTTGGATTTAATGTCCTACACTGATGGTTTCTTGTAGTTTATAATGATAAATTATATATCCAATAAAAGAAGAGGTATTTTATTAAGGTTTAGACTGCATTAATTCAATCCAATAAAATAAGATCCAAAGTTATTTTATGAAACTTAAACATGTATGTAGAGACATACAAGTGGTTCATGTTTAAGTAATAATATAAATGGTTTGTAGTAAATGTTACAATTGTTGTAAAGTGCTACAAATGATTTGATCATGTTCAAACATGTGGAGACATGCGAGCAGAGGTATTCTATACAAAGAGCTTGTATAAGACATACAGGTGGTTCATGTTTAAGTAATAATATAAATGGTTTGTAGTAAATGTTACAATTGTTGTAAAGTGCTACAAATGATTTGATCATGTTCAAACATGTAGAGACATGCGAGCGGGGGTATTCTATACAAAGAGCTTGTATAAGACCAAACCGCGAAATGAATAGTCTCTCTATATAACATCGTCGCTAGAAAAAACTTACATTTCACTATGATGACCATAGGTGACTTAACCTTAATCCTGCATGAGTTGTGAACTCTTCTCTATGAGGGCAATCCTTTAATTTGTGTGGGTGAGAGTGGCCTTATTAGCCGACTCAACAAGCCTACCATTTCGGGGACTTGCCTGAGTAGGGAGCTGGGAACACAACTACACAAGATGGGATTCACTCCTTTTCTAACATTAGGGAAAGTAGATAAATTGCTCCCTTAATAGCTAATTCTGGGTCTTGAACATTGAGGCCTCAACCTCTCACTGGCCCGAGAGATGTTAGTTTATAATTGGACTATAAACTGTTTGTTCATTAGAGGGATCAGTGGTATTTAAAGAGTTAAATGTAACTATAGGGGTAAAACGGTATTTTGACCCAGCTATAGTTATGAACAATTTGTGAAGGGTCGACTTACTGTTGATTGGTTATATCAATAGACACATAAATTAATGAAAATAATCTATAGGTAAAACGGTATCAATAGACACATAAATTAATGAAAAGAGTGCAGTTATCAGTCTTTAATAGAGTGACCGGTAGTTAATGAAAATTGATTAATTTAATTAAAGAGTTTAATTAATTAATTTTATATCATTAGAACATATAATCTATAGGTCCATAAGGTCCCTTTATTAGTTACTAAAGGATGTATAAAAGGAATGATTTGAATTTTTCAAATCAATTGCATATTAATGAGATTAATATAATATGGTTAATTATAGATGTGATCTATAATTAAGAGAGAAAAATATTTGAATAAGATTCAAATATTAAAGAGATATATACATATAAATATATGATAATTATATGTTGAATAATTTTATATTAAATATGATTTAATATAGTCGTTTAATTGATTAATTAATGGTTAATTAATTAATTTTTTAGAAGTAGAGATAAAAAAACATGTGATGTTTATTTATTTATTAATTAATTATATATATTAAATCCAATTTAATATATGGTTATTTAATTATCGGACTAATTAATTAAATAAAAGTTATTTAGCTAAATTAGAACTAGAGTAGGAATAGGAAAGACTAGGAGAAGGGGGTCACTCGCCCTCTTTATAAATAGGTATTCATGGCTCATGTTTATGACACAATTGAATTGGGAATTCTAAATCCTAGTCTCCCACTACTTCTCTCAAAATCTCTCTTATTTTCTCTTCTACTTCTTCTTCCTCTTTCAAGTCTTGGAGACCAAAAATCCAATTCTTGGAATCTTAGAGAATAACAAGGTTTCACTTACGGTGGTGTCCCTTGATCATGAAGAGACGTTAGATAAATATAATCATTATTTTTTATCAACGTCATTAAATGCAAATTTTAGGTTTTAGTACGACATTAAAATATAAGTGTTATATGTTTAATGTGATAGATTAAAATCTATAATCAAGAATTGCATGCAAACATAGGTCCAAATTACTTTTAAATGGTTTAAAATTAATTCACCTAGACCTATGTTGGAAGTATTTCTATGAGATTAGAGATAGGTTAATCTTTTAATTTGTTTTAATAGGATTAAAATGAAATCCATTAAAAGATTAAATTTCTAAAATAATTTCCCATGAGGGACCTTTGTCTAAGGAACATTCTGTTAAGGTGGGGTATTTAAATTGAGGGAAACGGAACACCTCCACTTGGTAACCGATTTGGGAGGTGAATTGGGCAAATATTTTATAAGTATGCTATAGATGATTGATTTTATTAAAGAGTTTAATAATTGAAATCAAGTATTGTTAAAACATTCAATATAAATGTTATATTGAGAAAATTAAGGATTTAAATATATTCATTAGTCGAAGTTTAAATAAGTATAATAAAACCTTAAAATAGTAGAGTATTTGGTGAGAGAAAATTGATATATGGGATATATCAATTTTAGCTCTCATGTCCCTAAGAGTTCACACCATGAGATCCATGCTTGGCTTCAAGTCGCCTTGGGCGCGGCCTCCCTTCGAAAAGTGTTTGCATGGGTTAATACTAAGGTGAATAAGGAAAGTATTCATAGTAAGTGGGAGAAGGACGTGTGTAAATGTATCCTACGGTCTCCTATATTAGGTTGCACCACGAGAGTCTTATGGTCCGTCTACATGTCGTCTTGGAGTGACCATCCCTTCGAAGGGCCTAATAATAGGATTTGAAACAACACAAACTTCAGTAATGGATAGAGTTTCTTATGGTATTAGTAATTAGCTGAGATTGTCTCAATTTAGGGGAAGGGTAGCTAATGACTCTTCGGTGGCTGTCGCCCTAAACCTCTGAAGTATCGTTACAAAAACTAAATCAATAATTTAACTAGGGTTTTTTTATTACTTGTTTTTGCTAAATTGATTGGATAATTATTTTTGTAATGGGTTAAGACAAATATAAAAAATACGGTCAATTGTTCGTTATTCGTTTCAGCATGTCTTCCACAATCATTTTCTTGCTTAAGAACGAAAAACTAATCGGAGAAAATTATGTGACGTGAAAATCTAACTTGAATACGATTCTAGTTATAGATGATCTATAGTACATCTTAGCAGAGCAATGTCCTCCAATCCCCGCTCGTAATACATCCTAAGCATTAAAGGATGCTTATGACCGCTAGACAAAGACTAGTGATAAGGCCTGAGTTTATATTTTGGCAAGTTTGTCTGACGTTCTTACCAAGAAACATGAGGCCATGATCACTACACTTTAGATCATGAAGTCCCTCCAAGAGATGTTTAGACAACCGTCCTCTCAGATCCGACACGAGGCCCTCAAGTACATTTATAACGCACATATGAAGGAAGGCCAATCAGTTAGAGAACATGTTCTCGATCTGATGGTCCACTTCAATGTCGCCGAGACGAACGACATGGTCATCAACAAGAAAAGTTAGGTGTCCTTTATTCTGGAATCTCTTCTGAAGAGTTTCCTTCATTTTCGCAGTAATGCAGTTATGAATAAAATAGAGTATACCATAATTATCCTTCTGAATGGGTTACAAACGTATCGGTCTCTTATGAAAAGTAAGGGATCGGTAGAAGGAGAGGCAAATGTTGGCCATTCCAATAAGTTTCACAAGGGTTCATCCTCTGAAACTAAGTCCGTCTTCTTATCTTCTGGTTCTAAGAAGATCTAGAAAAAGAAAGAAGGGAACTGAAAGGCTCCCACTACTAGAAAAGGCAAGGCCAAGGCCAAGCTAGCCGATAAGGGCAAATCTTTCCACTGCAATATGGATGATCACTGGAAATGCAATTGCCCTAAGTACCTTTCACCGAGAAGAAGAAAAAGAAGGAAGGTAAATATGATCTACTGGTTCTAGAAACTTGTTTAGTGGAAAATGACCATAATGCCTGGATACTTGATTTGGGAGTCGCTAATCACGTTTGTTCTTCTTTACAGGGAATTAGTTCCTTCCAGCAGCTCGAGGAGGGTGAAATAACAGTCAAGGTTAGAATAGGAGACGCCATTTCAGCTCATGTAGTGGGAGCTGCAAAGTTATTTTTGGAAATAGATGCCTATTTTTTAAAAACTTGTATATAGTTCTAAAAATTAAGAGGAACCTTATATCTATTTCTTGTTTAATTGAACAATCATATTCTGTTTCTTTTTCATTCAATGAAGTATTTATTATGAAAAATGGTGTCATGATTTATTCAGCTAAACTAGAAGACAACTTATATGTGTTAAGACCAATTAATCAGAAGAACTTTTAAATCATGAGATGTTTAAAACTGCGAATACTTAACAAAAAGGTAAAGAATTTCTCCAAGTAACAATAATACCTATCTTTGGCATTTGAGATTAGGTCACATATATCTTGATAGAATCAAGAGACTGGTAAAAATGGACTTCTATGCGAGTTAGAAGATGATTCATTACCTCCATGTGAATTCTGTCTTGAAGGAAAAATGACTTAAAGATATTTTAGTGGAAAAGGTTATAAAACCAAAGAGCCCTTTGAGCTCATACATTCAAATCTTTGTGGTTCAATGAATGTAAAAGCTCAAGGAGAGTACGAATACTTCATCTCTTTCATAGATGATTATTCAAGGTATGGTTACTCATACTTAATAGGACATAAGTCTGAAGTATTTGAAAAGTTCAAGGAGTATAAGGCTGAAATTGAAAACCTGGTAGGTAAAACAATTAAAACACTTTGGTTTGATCGGAGTGGAGAGTACATGGATTTAGAATTCCTTGACTATATGATAAAATAACCCTCTCCTCTGATCTACGCCCTCCTTCAGCTAGACATAAGCCTGGAATTCAATCCCAACTTTCAGCATATGATATACCTCAGTAGAATGGTGTATCAGAAAGGAGAAATAGAACCTTATCAGACATGGTTCATTCTATGATGAGTTATGCTCAACTACCTAGCTCGTTTTAAGGCTATGTAGTAGAGACTGCAGTTCATATCTTGAATAATGTAACTTCGAAAAGTGTTTATGAAACACCTTTCGAGTTATGGAGAGGGTGTAAACCTAGTTTATGTTACTTCAAAATCTGGGGTTATCCCACACACATGCTGGTGAAAAATCTTGAGAAGTTGGAACCTTGTTCAAGGTTATGCTAATTTATTGGTTACCTTAAGGAAATGAGCCTCAAGAAAACAAGGTGTTTGTATCGACAAATGCTACACTCTTGGAGGAAGACCACATGAGAGATCATAAAGCAAGGAGCAAATTAGTATTAAATGAAGCAAAATCAACAAGGGTTGTTGATGTAGCTGGTTCTTCATCAAAAGTTAATGAAGAAGCCAGAACTTCAGGTCAGTCTTGTCCTTCTCAATCGTTGAGAATGCCTCGACGCAGTGGTAGGGTTATATAACAACCTGACTGTTACTTAGGTTTTAACTAAAACTCAGTTTGTCATACCATATGATGCCATTTAGGATCCATTGTCCTATAAACAGGCATGAATGACATAGAGAAGAACCAATGGGTTAAAACCATGGACCTTGAAATGGAGTCTATGTACTTCAATTCAGTATGGGAGCTTGTAGATCTACTGAAGGGGTTAAACCCATAGGATGTATATAGGTCTATAAAAGAAAGACAAATATAACTGGAAAGGTACAGACCTTCAAAGCTCGACTTGTAGTAAAGGGTTATATCCAGAGAGAGGAGGTTGACTATGAAGAAACTTTTTTCCTTATTGCTATGCTTAAGTCTATAAGAACTCTTTTACCCATAGCCACATATTATGACTATGAGATAGGGAAAATGGATGTCAAGACTGCCTTTCTAAATGGTAATCTCAAAAAGAACATATTTATGTCTCAGCCTGAGGGGTTCGTAGCCCAAGGTAAGGAGCAAAAAGTTTGCAAGCTGAATCGATCCATTTATGGGTTGAAGCAGACGACTAGATCTTGGAACATTAGATTTGATACTGCGATCAAATCTTTTTGTTTTGATCAAAATATTGATGACCTTATGTCTACAAGAAAATCATCAACGATGAAGTAACTTTTTTAGTACTTTATGTGGATGATATCCTACTCACTAAGAATAATTTAGGGTACCATACTGATATTAAGAAGTGGTTGTCAGCCCAATTTTAAATGAAATATTTGGGAGAGGCGCAATATATCCTTGGGATTCAAATTATTAGGGATCACAAGAACAGAACACTGACTTTGCCTCAAGCAACTTATATCGATGAAATGTTGACTCGATATTCGATGTAGAACTCTAGGAAGGGTTTATTACCTTTTAGGCATAGGGTTCACTTGTCTAAGGAACAATATGTTAATACGTCTCAAGAGAATATGAGACGTCTTCCCTATACCTCATCTGTGGGTAACTTAATGTATGTTATGCTCTACACTTGGCTAGACATTTTTTATGTAGTAGGAATAGTTGGTATGTACCAGTCCAATCCAGGGTTAGACCACTGGACTGTAGTTAAGAATATCCTCAAGTATCTAAGGAGAACAAAGGACTACAAACTTGTGTATATGTCTAAGGATTTGATCCTTACGAGATACACCAACTTTGATTTTCGAACTGATAAGAATTCTATGAAATCTGCGTCAGGATCAGTGTTTACCCTGAATGTAGAAGTTGTAGTATGGCGTAGCATCAAGTAAGGATGCATTGAAAACTCCACTATGGAGGCAAAATATGTAACTACTTGTGAAGTAGGGCTTAGGAAGTTCCAAAGTGATTTGGAAGTGGTTCCAAACATGGACTTACCTATCACCTTATACTCTGACAATAGTGGGGTAATAGCCAACTCTAAAGAACCTCGCAGCCACGAACAAGGAAAACATATTGAGAGGAAGTATCACCTCATATGGAAGATTGTGCAATGAGGAGATGTGATTGTCACAAAGATCACTTCGGAGCACAACATTGTTGATCCATTTACGAAGGCTCTCTTGGCTAAAGTGTTCGAGAGTCATCTAGAGAGTCTAGATCTGCTAAACATGTACGCTGTGTAATCTAGACCAAGTGGGAGATGTGTAATAGGTATATGGATGCTCTAGTTTATTGTATTTATTTATCATTCTCGTTGCTTTGGATAGTGATATTATGTACATTCCACTGATTAGAGTTTTAGTTTAAGTGGGAGTTCGTTGGGTTATGCCCTAAAACTCGTAGATAGTAAATGTAAATAATTGACCGTCATCAATAAATAGTTATCAATGTTATTTCAATAAATGTTATTGATTGTGTTTGTCATCAATAAAAAGTTATCAATATTATTTCTATTGATTGTGTTGTATTCTATTTTGTCTTAATAACCCTAAATCCAATAAACTAATATCCAAGGTTGTCTTATAAGTCTTGAACAATATGTGGAGACATACAAGGATCAATTTCAAGATACGACCTAAGGGTCTATAGTTAGGGATAAGGTTGGGTACCTTATCATGGTGACACCGTTGATTAGTTAGGTTTCTATTTCAATAGGATGACTTAGGCAACTTAGTCTTAATCCTAAGTGTATTGTGAACTCATTGTTCACAAGGGATTGTCCTGATTTGTATGGGTGATAATGGTCAGTTCGTCAACTCAATAAGCCTATCACTTTAGGGATAAGACCGAGTGGGGAGTTGGGAACATAATAATACAAGATGAAATTCATTCCTTCTTAACTTTTGGGTAAGTAGATGAGTGTTCCCTTAAGTAGTGTCTCCGAAACTTGAACAAATGACCCTACTCTTTCACTAGCCCGATAAGGGTTTTTGTTTAATTGTTGGACCATAAATAGGTTGTTCATTAAAAGAGTACTGATACTTAAAGATATAGAGGTAACCTAAGGGTAAAACGATAATTTGACACAGTTGATGTTACGAACACTCGTAAAAGACTAACTTGCTGTTATTGGTCTATATCCATGGACACAAAAATATATATGCAGTAAGAAGAGTGCAGTTGTGGGTTTTTAGTGGAGTGTACCCTTACTCAATGAATGTTGATTAATTTGGTTAATGAGTTTAACCAATTAATCTCATATCATTGGAGCTTCTGATCTTAGGTCCACAAGTCCCCTTATTAGCTCACTATAGGATATTAATTAGGAATGATTTGAATTATTCAAATCAATTAAGGAAATTGTATATTGATGTGATTAATATATAATTAATTATAGATGTGATCTATAATTCAAATGACGTAAGAGAGATATATTTAAATGAGATTCAAATATTAGATTGGTATGAATTTGATTTCTAAAGAGATGTATATATATATAAATATGTGATATTTATACGTTAATTAACTTAATTGATTAAAAAATGATAGAGAGGTGGAACAATATAGACATGTGATATTTATAAATATTAATTAATTAACTATATATTAAATCGGATTTAATATATGGTTATTTAATTAATTGGCATCAAGGGTAAAAAAGGAAATACTTGGAGAAGGGTTATGTTCATCTTATTAGCCCCATTTAGGAAAAAGAATTGATTTGGTGAAAATCATACACTAGCCTCCAAAATAATTTACTCACTACACTTTCTCTACAATCTCTCTACCTCTTCCTCTACCAAGGGTTGGAGACCACTCATCCAACTCTTTTAATCCTAGAGAATAACAGGTTATTTTTGTGGTAATGTTAGTGATCATTGAGAAGATGTTTGTGCGAGGAATAAGAGAAATTTCGAGGAACTTGGGAAGTTTATAAAGATAAGAACCATTCTTCCATTTTGCTTTTCCTTTATAGTACATGCTGAGTATGTTATTTTTGTTTAAGTTTGTTGTTTTTATTTCATTTAAAATGGAAAAATCGAATGCAATGTGTCCTCATACTTCTGCTCGGGATTCAATCCCTACAATTTGATCTGGGATCTTGTAGATCAACCTGATGAGGTAAAACCTATAAGTTGCAAATGGATCTACAAGAGAAAAAAAAAGGAGCTAACGGTAAGGTGCAAACCTTCAAGGCTAGATTTGTGGCAAAGGGTTATTCCTGGTTGAGGGAGTCATCTATGAGAAGATTTTTTCACTTATTGCCATATTAAAGTCTATCTAGATACTCTCGTCCATTGCCACATATTATGACTATGAGATTTGGCAAATGGACGTTGAGATTGCCTTTCTGAATGCAATCTTGAAAAGACAATCTATATACAGCAACATGAGGGATTCATAACCTAAGGTCAAAGCAAAAGGTTTGCAAGCTAAATCGGTCCATTTATGGACTAAAACAAGCTTCTTGATCTTGGAATATAAGGTTTGATACTATGATCAAATCTTATGACTTTGATCAAAATGTTGATGAGCCTTATGTTTACAAGAAAATCATCAACAGTTCAGTGGCTTTCTTAATCTTGTACGTAGATGATATCCTACTCATTGGAAATGATGTAGATCTATTGACTGATATAAAAAGTGGTTGGCGGCCTAATTTCAAATGAAAGATTCGGGATAAGCGTAGTGTGTTATGGGTATTCAAATCTTTAGGGTTCGAAAGAACAAATCGTTGGCCTTGTCTTAGGAATCATATGTTTACAAGATGATTGTCAAGTATTTGATGTAAAAATCCAAAAGAGGCTTGCTACCTTATAGGCATGAAGTTGTTTTGTCTAAGGAATAGTGTCCTAAGATACCTTAAGAAATTGAGGAGATGAAACAAATCCCCTATGCATCAGCTGTTGGTAGCTTGACTAGACCTGACATCTGTTATGCAGTGGGAATAGTCAGTAAATATTAGTCAAATCCAGGAGGTCTATCATTAAAACCATCCTCAAGTATCTTCGGAGAACGAGAGAACTACATATTCGTGTATGGTCTAAGGATTTAATCCTTACAGGATACACAAACTCTGATTTTCAAACTGATAGGGAGTCTAGGAAATCCACTTCAATCTCGGTGTTCACTCTTAATGGAGGAGCTGTATTCTGGAGAAGCACAAAACAGGGGTACATTGTTAATTCCACCATGGAGGCAAAATATGTAGTAACTTGTGAAACTATCAAGAATGTTGTTTGGCTTAGAAAATTCTTGACTGATCTGGAAGTTGTTCCTAACATGTCAAAGCCCATCACCTTTTATTGTGATAATAGTGGTGTTATGGCTAATTCCAGGGAGCCTATAAGCCACAAGTGTGAAAAGCATATTGAGTGCAAGTATCACATGATACGGGAAATTGTACATCGAGGGGACGTGATCGTTACGCAAATAGCTTCAACGCACAACGTTACAGATTCGTTTACAAAGACCCTCACGGCTAAGGTGTTTGTGGGTCACCTAAAAGGTATGAGTCTACGAGAAAGACCACATTTAGTCTAGGGCAAGTGGGAGATTTTGTACTGGGTGCATATTGTATGCCATAGTTTTTTGTTTTTGTGTACTTTTGTAATAGTTTGACTTTTATGATGTACACCCCACTAGCTTTAAGACAAGTGAGAAATAGTTGGAATTGATGCCCTAAATCTCGTGGGTCGTGTAGTTTGTAATTGTACTATACAAATAATTTATTTATCTAATAAAATATAAGACATTTTATTTGACATTGAGTAGCATTAACCCACAAAACTAATAAATTAAAATCCAAGGTTATCTTATGTAACTTAAACATGTATGTGGGGACATATAGGTGGATCATGTTTAAGTGATAACCTAATTGGTTTGTAGTGGATGAAGTTAAAATGATGAAGCAGTCGAATTCAGTGTTTGAGACAAAAAGATGTTAAAATGATGAAGTTAGGAGCTAAAATGATCAAATGAAGAAGGAAAGAAGGTTTCTGCCCTACCGAGCGTTGCAACGCTCTCATTATACCTAAGTCCAATGCTAGCTCAACATTATTGGACAAAATTCTCGAATGTAGGCCAGCGTTGCAATGCTCTGGAGATGCCCCAACGCCACCATCGCACCGCTTGTTAACATTGCACCTCTAACGCTCTAGGACAGAATAGGTAGTGTTGCAACACTCCCCCCTGAGCGTTGCAATGCTACATGGTTTTACGGACATTCAAACTCAACGCGCGTGCAACACAGCGTCAAGGCAGCACTGTGATGCTCGCCTGACGCTGGACCAATTTGCACTGTAGCATTGCAACGCTCTTCCTAGCATTTAGACGTCGCGACAGTTTTATAAAAGGATTATCTGGGTCAGTTGATTACATCACACCAAGTATACTCGATTTTGAGCGTCGTCGCCTTATTCCAATTTGGTTTTAACCCTATTTTTCACTAGATTCTGTAATAATTCCTTCCCCTTTGAGCTTTGTATCGAGTTTGAACATGTTTTATGGCTAAAGGGTAAGAACTTAGCTTGGATTTGTTAGATTAATTTCGTTCCAATTTGATTCTTGAGACTTGTTATGTAATTCTGCGAGTTTATTACGAATTTATGAGAATTTATTTTGAGCATATTCTTCAATTGTCTTGTATGGGATAATCTGACAAATTAACTATGCATGTATAATTGACTGCTTCGATTAGCCCTAATTTGTAATCGTTAGGTAGTCGTCATCTAGAAGCAATCGTTAAGTTAGTTTATTGTGTTAAATTGGGATTCCATTTAGCAAGCATTTACTTTCTAACTTGGATAAATCTCGCTCAAATAATTGGTTAGATGATTTATTTGGCTTAGCTTTGCCTCATATCTTAATTCCTGTTAATTACCTGATTGAGGATTCTCGTTTTTCCTTTAATTAACTTGATTTTATGGATTACCGGTTAGGATTCTAACCGAGTAGGCTAAGTTTAAATTCAAACATTCTCACGTATATTTTGATTAGTTTGTGATAGAACTGAAAAGGAATGAATTAGACTAGAATTACCCAAGCTAAGTATTTTGTTCAATTGATTATTCACACATCTATTTGCATCGTGCACTTTTCATTTTCTTGCAATTTACTTCAAAATTTTACAACCCCCCCTCCCCTGGTTATTGTCTACAAATGTCAATTTTCGTAGAATCCAAATCGGCTCTCTGTGGTTCGACTCCAGACTTGCCACTTGTACTACTAGTTAGTATAAGTAGTTAGTTCAGTGCATACAAATATCATTTGCGTAGGCGCGAGTTTACGGACGATGGTGAATCCGACGGCTGACCATTGGTTATATCCCATAGACACAGAAATATATCTGTAGTACGAAGAGTGCAGCTATCAGTCTTTAGTGAAGTGATCGGTAGTTAATGGAAGTTGGTTAATTTAATTAAAGATTTTAATTAATTAATCAAGTACCATTAGAGCTTCAATCTATAGGTCCATAAGGTCTCATTGGTAGCTTAACTGGGATTAATGAGAATCAGATTAATTTTGGATTAATCTGAATAGTTTAAATCAATTGAGGAAATTAATTATATATGATATAATTAATATAATGTATATGATACATTGTAATACAAAGTTTTTTTTTTTAGAGAATAAATATTTGAATTTGATTCAAATATTAATTATATGAATGTGATTCATATTAAATACTATATGTTAAATATATATATATATATGTAAGTATGTATGTATAATTGATTTAAATTTGTTTTTAAATTAATACGTTAAAAAAAATAACTCCCCCCTTAATTCTCTCTTGATCGTATGAGTGGGGAAGAAAGAGATAAAAGAGGTTTTATCTTCTTCTTCATGTATTATACAGGATACAAACTCTCTCTATCCGTAGTGTGAAATCTTCTCTGCAAAAATATCTCTTAGGAAGCTCTCCCTCCCCCTCTATCAAAATTAAGAACAAGAAGCCCACAAACTTTCTAATTTATTCTCACCCTTCAGAGACTACAGAGGTTTCATTGTGTTGGTGTCTTTTTGGAACTGCCGTGTTTCTTGGTTATTCGTGTTCAAAAGAGTTCCTGTGAGATCGTTGAGTTCGTGACCAAAGATGAGTTATATAAGAGACTAGTCTTCAAGGGTAATTGTTACTCAAGTCTTTATTTCCTCCATTTTCTGTGTTTAGCGTGTTGTAATTTAAAATGTGTATGATTAGTTTTCGTCCTCTGAATTCCTCATTTTTGTATAAAAATAAAATTAAGCTACATTCGCTTCCACACTGGTGTTCACGCATCCTTCACAAGGCATATGATAAGGTGGAGTGGAGCTCTATTCGTCAGATGATGGGAAAGATGGGTTTTGCCAGTGCTAGATCCATTTGATCATGCAATGTGTTGAGTCTATCTCCTTTTCCGTCCTTTTAAATGGGAACGAGTAAAGACAATATTGCTTATCTAGAGGATTACGATATGTGGATCTGTAACGATCTGAGTTTAGGAGGGGTACATGAATGAACCGAGATCACATCCAAATGAGAGGGATACTGAAGACATGAAAGTATGGTTGAGAAAGGTTTAAAAAAACTGAAAGTTACTACCTATCCCAATAAGGTGCATTTTCCTTTTCAGTGGCTTAATCATAAGACTCCAATGCTCAGTTAGGAGCAATCCTATGTTAGGTGACCTCCTGAAAATTTTCCTAGGATGCATGAAGACGAACCAAGCAGAAGCATGTGGGCATGTAATGACTCGAGTTTAGGAATGGTACGTGAATGAATCGAAATCACATCCGAATGAGAGAGATCCTGAGAATGAAAGTATGGTTGAGAAAGATTTACAAGAATTAAAAGTTACTACATATACCATCAAAGTGTATTTTCCTTTTCGGTGGCTCAATCATAGGAATTGTACATATCTCATATGTAATAATAAATCACAGTCCATTTTCATCCAACATTTCCAGCTTGGTTTTCACTCTATGTTGAGTGACCTCTTGAAAATTTTTCTAGGATGCATATGAGTGAGGACAAAGCATGCTGAAATGACCAATGTTGGCTTGTGGAGACAGCCTTCAGACTTGGAAGCACAAAAGGATAATGTGTTAGGTTGTAGGGAAATAAAGTATCAATTCTAGATTCTGAGTTCTGAATCCTAGGACTGAAGCATTACAGGATCCTCTCTCGCCATATTTGTTCCTTATTTACTTTAAAGGACTTTCAGCTCTTTTAAGGAGGAAGAGAGTGTTGACCATTTTCAGGTTTGTCGATTAACTCTCATTATCTTTCTATTTCTCACCTTTTTTTTTAGTTGGAGTAGAAGGTGATTAGAGCGATCTTGGAGACATATTAGAAGGCTTCATAACTATCAAGAATACCAAAGTAAAGGTGATCCATAAAATTATGGATGATCTGAAGATTAGCTATTCTTTATCTTTAGGGTAATATTTGGGACTCCCTTCCCTAATCTCCCAGACTAAATGTTAGGTTTTTCGGAATATTAAGGATAGGGTGTGGAGAGCTCTATTAGGTTGGAAGGATTTTTTTTTTTTTTTTTATACCTAGGTTATAAAGATTTACTAATTAAGGTAGTGGCGCAAGCTATTCCAACTTACACCATGAACTATTTTCAACTTCTCAGGACTTTATGCGGTGAAACTAGTCAATTGTATGCTAGATTTTGGTGGAGATCATTTAAGGATAACTGTAAAATCCACTAGCACAGCTAGTCCTATCTGTGCTCTAAAAGTAAGGTCTTGGTTTTAAGACATTATTAGCATGTTCAATCAATATATGTTGATCAAGCAAAGTCAGAGAATTTTGAGGTAGCCTAACTGTTTGCTTTCCAAGGTCCCCAGAGGTAAGTATTTCATAATTGAAAATTTCTTGATTGCAGGTCTAGGACATAACTCGTCCCATGCTTGAAGGAGTATTATGTGGAATAGACAGTTTTTTGAGAAAGGTTTTCAATGGCAAGTGGGAAATGAAAAATTAATTCAACTTTTGAGGGATCCATGAATTCCTAGGGAGGAAAGCAGAATCCCGATCCTTGTAGCTTATAGGGCCGAAATGTGGCATGTCTTGTTGAGAGGGAGATGGAATGAAGAGGTGATCCATGCTAGTTTCCTTAAAGGTGATGCTGAGACTATTCTTCAAATTCCTCTGCCTTGACGTAGGGATAGGGAGGAGGATGAGATCATATGGGATCTTGAAAAAAGGGGGAGGTTTTTATAGTTATAAATACGTATTTTCTTGGTTTGCATATTTCTAAGTTAATAGTTCCAAATTCTTTTAGTGAGAAGTCTTCCAACCATATATCAAAATCTTTTTGAAAGGCCATGGCCCATCCAAAGGCCAAGATATGTTGCTAAAAAATTACCCACGGTCTTACCCACTAAAGGAAACCTTAATATATTTAAAAAAAAAAAAAAGGAGTTTTTTTTTTTTTTTTTTTTTTTTTTTTTTTTTTTTTTTTTTGTAGAAAGCATGCGGAATCATCTACCCATCTATTCTAGAAATGTCAAGTTACAAGGGAGCTTTGGCCTATATTCATCAATTCTACCAATTTTGATATCCTTTGTGATGACAGAAAGACATTGAGTAATCAAGACCAATGGTTTTAGTTTCTTGAGAGATGCTCAGTACTGTAGGTTGGCAAACATCATCATCTCTTGGCAAATCTGGGTGGTGAGGAATAAGTTTATATTTTAGATAATTTTGGCAGATTTTAACTCCATCAATATCTGTAGTGAGAAACATATGCATGAATTTGAAGATGTCGTTGTTGGAAAGGGTGTAACAAGGGTCTTGTTTTCTACCCCCAGTAGACTCGATGTCTGGTTTCCTCCTCTAAGGAACACTTGGAAGATGAACGTTGATGCGACCTGGAACCTTTCCACCCCTTATGGGGTATGAGATGGGTAATTAGGGGTTATCTAAGGCATGTTCGTCTTACTGGTGGTATGTGATACATCTTTAAGGACATTACTGAGGTTTCCTTCTTTATTGAAGAAGCTAAAGACATGGTGCAGACTCGGGGGAATATTTCGTTTTCCCATATTCATCGATCTCACAATACATTAGCTCATAACCTAGCATCCAAGGCCACAATTTTATTCTCTTTTGTTGTAAGATGTAATTGTTTTGTTTTTTTTTTTTTTTTTTTAATTTCTTTTATAAGAAAAACCCCCAAATAGTGGAATTTTAAAAATTAACTAAAATTTTTTCTCACGATACGATTAAGAATAAGGTCATAAATATAAGCCGAGTTATAAGGCAGTCCCGTCCCATTCATTAAATATCAATGATTTTCCATTACCACAAACTTATCTTCATTTAATTTTTCAGCCATTTTCTTATCCAAATTATTTGAAAAGTCAACGAGAAATTGGCGCTATTATGCTGCCACACGGATACTAAAAATCTCGGGGGAAGAACGAAGAAACACTATTACGGTACTACCCCTGACCATTCTTCCCGTAGACGGGAAGCCTACTGAAACGGCACCGTTTAGAGGTGGAGGTTTCTGTGAAGGGTGGATTCCAGCGGCCACGTGCTTGTCTTCCTCAGTCTTCGTCTTCCTCAGCTGCCTCTCTCCGCCACGCCGCTCGGTGGCCTCCTCTGCAGTACTCTGCATTTTCTCTTCAAGATTTGTGTTCTCTCAAAAGGGTCGGATTGAACCCTAGAGAGTTTCTTCCTTTTGTAGATTGCTGAGTTGATCAAACCAAGTGGTAATTTTCTGAATTCTCTGTTGTTTTACTCGATTTTGTTTTGGGGATTATATTATACGATGATGGACTCGGATAATCAGGGCTTTGAAGAAGCCCAATTGTATTCCTCTCGTGATGAGATGGAAAATTTGGTTCTCAAGGAGCCGTTAAGCTCCAAATCTTTCTCTAGTTATCGCAGTGCTATGTCCTCGCTCTCTGATTCCCACCATCCTCTGGCTCCCCCGACTATTCTTACACCGGCTGACTCAGATCCCCTTCTTTCGCCGCCGCTCGATCGAGATCTCCGAAAACCTAACGCGTCTGATCATTTTTTCTCTGAACCGCTTCACTTTGGTCCGTTCGATGGGAATCATGTCAGTGATGTTAATGGTGTTGAAAGCCCCAGCAAGAGTTCGGAAAGTTCTGGGGGTTTGTCCAGATCTTCCTCTTCCAACTCCGATTATATAAAAATTACAGTCTCGAATCCCCAGAAGGAGCAAGACGTTTCGAACTCGATAGTGCCCGGTGGGAATTCGTACGTTACTTATCTGATCACTACGAGGACGAACATAGCGGACTTTGGAGGATCAGAATTCAGCGTTCGAAGGAGGTTTAAGGATGTGGTGACGCTATCAGAACGTTTGGCGGAGTCTTATAGAGGGTTCTTTATACCCCCACGGCCGGATAAGAGTGTGGTGGAGGGCCAAGTGATGCAGAAACAAGAATTTGTTGAGCAGAGAAGGTTGGCACTGGAGAAATACTTGAGGAAACTAGCGGGACATCCAGTGATTAGAAAGAGCGATGAGTTTAAGGTGTTTTTGCAGGTTCAAGGGAGATTGCCACTGCCAACGACAACAGATGTTGCATCTAGGATGCTTGATGGGGCGGTTAATCTCCCTAAGCAATTGCTCAATGAGAGCGCAATGGCGCCTCAGGAGGTGGTTCAGCCAGCAAAAGGTGGAAGGGATTTGTTAAGATTGTTTAAGGAATTGAAACAATCTGTGACGAATGACTGGGGCAGTTCAAAGCCTCCAGTTGTTGAGGAGGATAAGGAATTCTTGGAAAAGAAAGAAAAGCTGCGTGATTTCGAGCAGCAGCTCAGTGCTACATCTCAGCAGGTGAGATACTTGTTTATCAGTTAGTCAAACTGTGTATTTGAGAATGTGTATGTTTTTTTATTGTCTTGGTGGCACTGATTATCTCAGGCTGAATCATTGGTCAAAGCTCAGCAAGATATGGCAGAAACATATGGAGAGTTAGGTTTGACATTGATTAAGTTGACAAAATTTGAAAATGAGGAGGCTGTATTCAACGGTCAAAGAGTTTGTGCCGCCGACACAAAAAATATAGCTACTGCTGCTGTGAAAGCAAGCAGATTATATCGAGAGCTCAATGCTCAAACTGTGAAACATTTGGTAATTTTTCTTTATCTTCCTCGAGATTATGAACTGAAACATTTCTATTTGTTCAAGTTATTTTGATAATGGCTCTTTTAAGTATTAAACTGGACAGTTAGTATTGCCCAAGAAACTCGTATACACCATACACTATTCAATTTATCATTTATGTATGTAGACTATGAACCTTATAGTTCATTCATGTACTGATAGATTAATAGCAGCTAACTGAAGACTTGTGCATTTGATTATAATCCTGTAATTATTTCATAGATATTTAATTTATATATTTTCAGGATGTACTTCACGATTATCTTGGGTTAATGCTAGCAGTTCATGGTGCATTCTCAGAACGCTCAAGTGCTTTACTGACTGAGCAAACTCTATTGTCTGACTTGTCCTCATTGAATACAAGGGCTGAAAAGCTTGAAGCCGCATCATCTAAAGTATTTGGCGGTGACAAATCAAGGATTCAGAAGTTAGAGCAGTTAAAAGAAACCATAAGAACTACAGAGGATGCTAAAAATGTTGCAATGCGAGAATACGAGCGCATAAAGGTGTCTTCTCATCACATCTTGCAATGTCTTTCTTTTTATATGATTTTTAACTGTAGTACATGAGATGGGATGTATGCGATGGCATAATTCTCACCTTGATTTTGAAGCTCCGTTGCTCTTATTATCCAGAGTGGAGTTGTTGCTTGTAGGATCCAGACTTTTGTAATAATTTTTCTTTGTAAATGTCTAAGTAAGGACATTTATGTGGAAGATGCTCCCATTATTATTAAGCCTCTCCTTGGGTATATATAGAGCTTATATTATGAACTCAGAAAGTGACACCTGATGCTTATTTTTCACTGGCATCATATGGTAGAGGTGTTACTATAATATGTTCATGTTTAGCTTTTTACCGGCATCTTATTTTTTACATTGTTGGTGAGAGGACTTGGGGTTGCCTTCATCAAAGAGCAAGTGGTTGGAGAATGTCAGTCACTAAAAATAGGCAGCTTCATCAAAGAGCAAGTAGTTGGAGAATTTCAGTCACTAAAAATTTTTACTTCTTTTATTTATTTTTCATTGTAATCATGGACACAACTTAGTTGGAGGAACTAATTTGGCGATACTACTTTGTTATCAAGATTAGGGTAAGCCCTAGTCATTTATGCCTAAGCGTAAATGATTCATTCTTGGAGCCTGTAAGATATGGATAGAGTATCTGTTACAGTCATATTAGAGCATATGATTCAGTGCTTTAAGAGTGATGTAAAAAGAGATGAAATTGGCTTTCTTATCTATGAGGAACCGTAAACTAGGGCTTTGATTAAACCATCAAGAGTTGGCTCAATAGTCAAAGGTGCAAGGTGTAAACCCAGATGTCTTTTGAGGTTGGGGTAAAACCATGGCTAGCTGCCTAGTATATATTCATACGTACATGTAAGCTGACTCATGTACATCTGCTTTCAATTAAAGGAGGAAAAAAGATTCCCACATTTTGGAGATGATTCATAATGAGGAACAATTTGTACTTCGTGCTCATCTGATCTGAGGTACTTAGCCGTGGGATCTTCTTTTCCTTCTTTCCTGAATGGCGTAAGGTTTTTCTCAAGGTGTCAGCTCTAGAAGAATCTTCTTGATGTTTTATTCTGATGTCTTATTTCATATATGAATAATTATCATCATTTTGTGTTATTTTTGGAGTAAAGGAGTGAGACCCAATATTTAAAAAAGGTCATTGAGGCTTATGCCTTGAGGGCTCACCTTGAGATAAGACTCAGATTTTTAGCCTTGAGACTCACCCCACTGAACCATAAGAAGCTTAAGCGTACTGGAGTTTAAAGTCTATGTCTCGTGTACTGATTAGAAAACTAATATTAGTTTGTCTCATTCTTAAAAAAATATAAGAAATTGAGTTGTGAGTCCTGTGACAATTTGAACTATTACCACTTTTACTATTGTGACAAACAAAAGTTTATAGTATAAGTCCATCCATCTTTTTCTTTCATTCTTTCTTCTCTCTTTCTTTCTTGCTTGATAAGAGTGCAAGTCAATCTTATTAATGATTATTAGTGATTATAGTAGTGATGTTAAAAACATACCCGTTTAGAGGTTTTTTTGAGTGGCGATTGACGAGTTTTTTCTTCTTCTTTGTTTTTGTTTTTGTTTTTTGTTTTTGAATTTTTATAAAAAAATTGTATGTATATATACTTTTAGTAGTATTTAGCAGTACTTAGAGAGGAAAAGTTTCAAGGTCTTCTTTGTTTGCGAAATGTTCTAGAGGTTGTATTTCCTAAAGCTCGACTCAGTTGTCATCATTTTTTGTGAATAACACAATGCAAATTCTTGTGTATACCTGCATTTCTTACTTTGGCTTCTCAGTCCTTTTTTACGGTGACCTGATGATGCTGTATGTAATCCAGGAAAACAATAGGAGTGAACTGGAAAGATTTGACAGAGAAAGACAAGCAGACTTCTTGAGTATGTTGAAAGGGTTTGTAACAAATCAGGTGCGTACTTACCATCTTTTCTATTGGGCAGTCATCAGGTTTTAATTCATAATTCATGCTTTGCATGATTGTATGAAGTGTTTTTTCACGTCTCTTTGTCAAGTATGGAGATTTACTCATCCCGAAACAGACAATGTCGTGAAATATTTTGAAAGTCCATATTCTTCTATCATTTTAACTTGTGTTGAAACATGGTTCTGTAAGTTCAGATATTGTTGGTAATTGGTTTTAAAGATTCCTGGAGGCGTCTTTAGTTTCCAAGGGGCCAGGAATCGAGTAGTGGAAGGCGGGGCCCAGATGTTGACTGCAATCAAAGTATTCGGATTGTAAGAATAAGGAAAAGATTAGTGGTGGAATCTGTGACTTTTGTCGAAATTGATATGAATGATTGTGTGAACAGAATCATACGTTCTATGATGAGTTCTCTCTGATTTTTGTGAAGATTGCTATGAATGATTATGTGAACCAAATAGTACAAAAACTGCATGATTTCTTGATCATCCTTGATGTTAAATATGGGAACTTTTGCTGAATAGGTTGGATATGCAGAGAAAATTTCTGATGTATGGGCAAAGGTAGCAGAGGAGACTAGTAGCTATTCAAAGGAGAGCCATTGAACTTGTGTGGCATCAGTTCAAAGCCTCAAGAAGATTCTTTTTTCCTCGTTTTTCTTTTCTTTCTTCTCTTTTTTTTGGTCTCACTAGATTCATTTTTCGTCCATTTTGTTGATATAATTTACCATTTTTAAGGTAATAAAATATAAAGAGGAACACTTGGGAAAGGTTTTTTCAACATCTTATTGCCCAAGTTGTGTCCCTACGAAATGTTATGTTCACACACTGAGCTGTTGAAGTTCATGTGAAACTGAGGTTTGATATTGTAAATTGATCATCTTCTTTTACTTCTTGTTTTTCTCGATCACATTTTGATTGAGCATATATATACCTAAATCAGTTGAGTTTTGTCGAGGTTGGTTGGCCGTTGTTTAAGAAATATGGGTTTTTTTTTTTTTTTTTTTTTTTTTTTTTTTTTTTTTTTCCTGTTTTGTTTTGTTTTTTTAGTGTTCTTCTCTGCAGAAGAAAACGACAAGTCGTTCTTTTGACCCTATCAAAACGAGAGCGACAAGTCGTTCTTTTGACCCTATCAAAATGGCATTTTCTTGGATTTCCCAATGAATAATGCCAAACTATGTACCCAATTGCCCCTTAAATGTGGGTATTATTAAATTTGAATAAAATATTCATTTTTTTCTCCTTTGCTTTAATTTAATATAGAACTGGTCACATATGACCCATTTCTATAATTATTTATAACTTTCACATTTTTTTTAAATTTTAATGTTTACTTTTTATTTCACTACTAAAGCAGCAAAGTGAATCTAGGCAATCATTTTTCTCTAGTATTCTTTGGGTGATTTGTCGTTAGTTATATAATGACAAAAACATAAAGTTTTTTGAAAATATAACCATTGATAGTGTACTCCATGCTAGTTTAATAATTATTACATTGTCTTTTAAAAGGTTTATTATTGTTTATAAAGTACATAATTAAAGAAAATAGAAAGTTAAATTAAATGTTTATGGCGGTGAACTTCCAATCTTCTATTTACTAAATTTTGAATTTTGTGTTTCTTAAATTTTTTGGCGTATCCAATATTTTTATAAATTGATGGATCTATTAAACATAAAATTAAATTTTATGTCTACTAGTGATCGGACATTAAATATTCGATTTTGTATTTAATAGATTTATGATTTTTTTTTTAAATTTAGAATAAATCGATATCTATTAAATACTTTTTAAAGTTAAAAAACATACAAGTTTTCTTAGTTAAATTTGTAATTTAGAATTAGTTAAAGGCTGATTTATCGTAAATTAAAGAAAAGAAGTATAAGTTCTCCATATTTAGAATTGGTATTATGATACTAATTAAAGTCAAATATAGGCTTCAATTAGTAATTAATTAATTTATTATGAATAAATATGATTCAATTCAAAGGCTAATGCATAATGATGATAAATTTGAAAAAGAACACCAAAAAGTCATTTGGGTCTCTTCCTCCTATAGGAAAGAAAAGAAAAGAAAAAGAAAGCATCCTTCTTTTTTCTTTTTCTTTTTTTTCACTCTTTGAATTGTCCTTTCATTTTCTCTCCCACACTTCTTTGATAATCTCCAAGCAATAACTCATTTTGCTCTTGAATTTCTTGTGTACTTTAACTTTGACTATCCCCTTCCACTTTACTTTGGACACACTTATTTGTAAACTTTATATTATTCCCATAAATCAAGACAAAATTTAGAGTGATACTTAGAGATTGACATGTTTCTTTAGCTATTGATGTTATGAATTCATGTTAGAATTATTATTTCAATTTCATTCATCTTTTGGTTGCTTAATGTTTCTTTCCCTTTTTTTTTTTCATCAAGAGACATCAAGATTACATTGAAAAAAAATAAAAGTTATAATGAACCTAAATTCATACAATCATCCCTAAATTATAATGTTGTTGCAATTCCACAAACAACATATGACCTATAACTCTCATGCTTTTCTTTTTCTTTTTTCCTTTTTTTTTTCCCTTCCAAAAAGGAATCGAATATGTCATACTTAACCTTAATAGTAGGGGAGCAAATTACAACAATTAATTACGCATTTGCAAAAATGTATACAAATATTATAATTAATTTAGATCCATTTTCCTCTCACATTTGCAGCATATTTCAGCTAAGTTGATATTCCTCAACAATAACAAGCAAGATTTAAATAATAAAAATAAAACTACAGAAAAATACTTAAGTACGTTTTAGAGAGAAAAAATAATCTAGTACTATCATAGTAAATACTACTCCATTCATCAATTGACATGTCATTAAATGAATTATTAATTTATTTGGTGGAGTCCACATCATTCTTAAATGCTACTTATGTGGCATGCAATGAATGGAGATGGTACTCAAATTTTTCTTACTATCATAGTACTAGAAAATTTCTCCGTTGTAGGTTCATCTATCTTTATACATCATACTAAATTGTTCAATTATAATTTGTCATGTGGCAAATATGAAGAGTTGGGTTAGAGGAGGGAGTTTGTAAAGTGAACTCCACTCCTTATTTAGTCCAAAGAATTTGTGGACTTGAGGATTAAAAAACATTGAAGTAAACGTGGTGAGAAGTAATAGAATTGTAAAAATTTAGTTGGGTAGATGTGAATGAATGGGTGGAGATAAGGTGAGTTATAAAGATTTAGAGAATTATTTTGATATTGATGGAGAAGAAGTGAATAATGTAAAGAGTTGGATTAGTAATTAAGTGATCGAGAATTATAGAAAGCGCGTTACCCATTTTTTCACTTTTGGTTTCTCTTCTTCAATCACTCTTTCTTCCTCAATTTCCTCACCTTCTTTTTCATTTTCTTTTTTTCTCTCTCGCATTTTCTCAAACAGTTTCTACCCCATTTCCAATGCTTCCTCCCCTTTGATTCTTCTTCTTCCTCCATTTCAATGGTTGACAACGGCGAGGAGAAGCTGCTGGCTATGGCTCGCCACATAGCCAAGACCATGGGTCGTAACGAGTCCATGGCTGATGATATTCTCCAGATTTTTTCCAATTTTGATGCTAGGTTTTCCCTCGATAAGTTGTCTGATAAACCCGATGAGCTTGACCCAAGAGCCCCCGCCGCGTTGCAGCGCTCTCTCAAGTCTTTGGACCGCCGGATCTCTCAATACTTGGCCGCCGACCACCCCATTTGGGCTGACTCCGCTGATTCCTCTGCTTTTCTTGACGCTATCGATGAGTTGATGGCTATCATTAGGGACTGGGCGCCTATGTCTAGAGATAACTCTGTTGCCACCTACCTTGCTCGCGCCGACGATCTGATGCAGCAGGCTATGTTCCGTGTGGACCAGGAGTTCCGGTCCTTGATGGACCGTGGAGGTGAGTCTTTTGAATTGACTCGCCATTTCAGGAACGGCGAGTCAACGGGCGATTTCTGCTTCGATTCTGAGGAAGATGACGAAGGAATTCTTGGCGATGGCGATGCTCTCCAGATCCCTGTGGCGCAGCCGGTGACGGATTACAACATCGTTATTGATGCGCTCCCGTCCGGGACTATCAGCGATCTCCATGAAATAGCGAAGCGTATGGTGGCGGCTGGGTTCGAGAAAGAGTGTTCCCACGCTTACAGTAGTTGCAGGAGGGAGTTCTTGGAGGAGAGTCTTTCTAGGTTGGGGTTACAGAAGCTGAGTATCGATGAAGTTCAAAAGATGCAATGGCAAGACCTTGAAGAGGAGATTGAACGGTGGATGAAAGCGATTACCGTCTCCCTTCGAATTCTCTTCCCAAGCGAACGACGCCTCTGTGAACGCGTCTTCGTCGGCCTCTCCACCACCGCCGATCTTTCTTTCATGGAGGTGTGCCGTGGATCGACTATTCAGCTATTGAATTTTGCAGATGCGGTAGCCATTGGCTCCCGCGCCCCGGAACGACTATTCAAAATCCTCGATATGTTCGAGACCTTAAGAGACTTGATGCCGGAGTTCGATTCAGTATTTTCAGATCAGTACTGCTTGTTGCTTAGAAATGAAGCAATTACAATCTGGAAAAGGTTAGGCGGAACAATCAAAGGGATCTTCATGGAGCTTGAGAATTTGATCCGCCGTGATCCGGCTAAAACTCCGGTACCAGGGGGCGGCCTTCATCCAATCACTCGATATGTGATGAATTACCTTAGAGCAGCTTGTAAATCACGGCAGACTTTGGAGCAAGTTTTCGAAGAAGCTTCTCTTCCTTCTAAGGATTACACCAAGCTCGACGACAGAGCCGCAGCATCATCTTCCTTATCCGTTCAAATGGATTGGATCATGGAGCTTTTAGAGAGCAATTTAGAGGCGAAGTCAAAAATATACAAGGATCTTTCCTTAAGCTCTGTGTTTCTAATGAACAATGGGAGATACATTGTTCAGAAAGTGAAAGACAGTGAATTAGGATTGGTTTTAGGCGACGATTGGATTCGAAAACACTCGGTTAAAAACCGGCAATACCTTGGGAACTACCTGAAAGGCTCATGGAGCAAGGTGATCGGAGCATTGAAAGTGGACAGTGGCACTTTAGCTCCGGCCGTGATGAAGGAGAAGCTTCAATCATTCAATATGCAGTTTGAAGAAATCTGCCAAACTCAATCCACATGGGTGATATTTGAGCATCAGCTTAGAGAAGAAGCAAGAATCTCAGTTGCCAAAATCCTATTGCCAGCATATCAAAAGTTCATAGCAAGGTACCAGAGTTTGCCAGAGTTGTCAAAGCGAACAGACCGGTATTTGAAGTACACGGCGGAGGATATGGAGGCTCGAATCACTGAGCTGTTCGAAGGAGGAGGCGGCGGCTCAGGCAGTGGAAGGAGGTAAAAGGGTAAGTCACCAATGTTAAATATTTGCTTGTATATCTATACAAATGCCATGTTTCATAAATCTTTTGGCTTAGAGAACTGGGCAAAGAAATTTTTGGCTAAGTTGTAATTGGTTTGATCTGGGTATAACTGCAATTGCAACTGTTATGTGTAGGGGCCATTCTGAATTATGATTAAATTTCAAAGCTTTGAAGCTTTTTCTTGAATGATTGATAATGGTGGATTAGAAGAAATTACTGGGCTTTTGAAACTTCTATTGCTCCTAAAACTACTGTTCAGACTGATCTAAATTAGCCTCCTCCGTTCCTAGTTTTGTTGGATTTCAAGTATGGTGTAAATAACTTCCATCTCAAATGTTAAAATGTTACATTTTAACTTTAGATTATGTTTCTAAATCTTTTTTAGAATGGATTTGATTTTTGAATGGGGATTTGAACATTAACCCAGTTACAAATACTTCAGCTTGACCTATGCTATGTTTCTATGAGCATTTTGTTTCTGGTTGAAGTTCATGGACAAAATTACACTTCAGCCAAAATGAACATAGTTTTTGAGTTGATGGAGCTTGTAAATTAAAATTGCTTTAGTTTTAATGCAGTTTTTTTTTTCTCCGTCTTCCCCCAAACTGATCAATTAAAAACATGAACATATTAATCCGCCAAAAGTAATTGACACCTCGTCTCCCAAGGTTGAATATTCAAATCTGTAAACTCCCACTTATATTATTAAACATATATATACACAGTGATTCGGTGAGTTGGATATCTCTTCCAAGTGATTAGCCTTCTAAAGAGTTGGTGCCTCGTTTTCCTTATATTGACATATTAATTTAGATAAGAATTTAAACTGAGCTGACGAGTATATTAACGATTAACTTGAATGATGGACTTAAAGATCATATGTCCAAAGAAATCAATAGTCGTTTGAAATAATACTAAAATAATATGCACTCCAAATATGGATTATTATAACTCGCACTAAAATAGTTTGTCTCCAAATATCTACTTTTGATTGTTGTATAGAATATCAAACAAATTGAACTAGATTGCTATAAACCACCATCTCAATTGACAACAATGGCAACGATGATTATGATTTAGTTATCGAACAGAGTTGCAACGCTCACATGAGTAATGACGAGGTGACCAATTTTAATATTACCAACAATTACAATTTACAATAGTGAGGAGTCTATGATAATGGCAGTGGTATACTCTGTACCTCATCTCCTCACAAAGGTATTGGTCATCCCTTATATACACACAAAAGTATTAATGACGACATTATCCCATTTCTACCTATCATTAGTTTGATCCATGGTTTAAAATTTCCACCCAATTTTCCAAGTTTCCATCGGAACTTCGAGATTTTAATGACCTCAAAATTTCAATCGGAACAAATTTCGTTTTTTTTTTCTCAAGTTCTACAAGTTTCGAGAATATTCCAAAAAAATTCAACTTGAAAAAACCACAGAGGATTAAGCTTTTTTTATGTGTTACTTTTTCTAATTTCCATATTTTCTCAATTTTTAGTTTTATTTTCTAAAGAAATTGAATTTGAAAAAACCAAAAAAAAATAACATAGATTTATTTTTAACCTCATTCAAATTTTTTTCATTAATTTTCACATCATTTTTAACTTTTATGTGAGTTTTTTTTTCTTTAACCATCCAAAACTTTTATAATTTTCACATATTTCACTTCAAAATATTTCTAAATTTTATATTGAAAAATTATTCTTAATGAAAAAATTGTTGAAAATATTTACAAATAATAGCAAAATATCATAGTCTATCTGTGATAAATAGCGATAGACGACTATCTATGTTTATTATGATAGTAGTCATCGCAGTCTATCGCATATAGACGAAATTTTGCTATCTTTGTAAATATTTTAGTTCATTTTCGTATATTTGAAAATAACCATTTTACATTATTTTGTAATTATTTTCTATTATTTTTTTAAATTTATGTTCTCGTATCAACATTTACATAGACATTTACAATAGACATCTAAATGTTGTCTTACTTTATATAAATTATGATGAATTATGGTCAATTATAGTCTAATTAAGTTATACAATCAGAGTTTCATTAAATAATTATAATAATTTCCACAATTTTTTTCTTCAGAATTTTCATAGATATCGATATTTCCATAAAATCGAGACCTCGATGTTTCGAATCTTGATTAGATTATTCTTCATCAAGAAATTTATGTACGTACGTGTGTATATATATATATATATATATATATTATTAAAAAAATACCTTTTTGGTTGTCTCTAGGTTTTGGGTTTAGTTCCATTTGGTTCTTAGGGTACAAAATTATTACACTTTTAGTTCTTAAACTTTAAATTTGATTTCAATTTAGTTAATATGTTTCAAAATGTTACAGTTTTAATTTATCTTTGAATTTTGAGTTTTATTTCAATTTGGTCATTAAGTTTCAAGATCTATTTTTAAACTCAATTTTCACTAAATATTCATTTTAGTCTTAGACGTTAATGTCTATTAATTAATTTAAATTATAATGACATAAAATTTTCCAATTAATTTTAGTGAAAATAGAGGTTAAAAGTGTAAATCTTGAAACTTTAATGATCAAATTGAAACAAAACTCAAATTTCAAAGAAAAATGGTTACATTTTAAAAATCTAGAGATTGAATTGAAATCAAATTAAAAATTTAATGATTAAAAGTATAACTTTTTGAAATCTATCAACCAAATTAAAATTAGACTCAAAATCTATGAGCCAACAAACAAAGTATTATTTTTCCAAGTTTTTTAACTAAGTTACCCTATATGTAGTTTACTTGGTTATTTTATTACTTTTCTAAAAACCTATGCTATTTCAAAATAAAATTTGAAAAATATATTATTATTATATATAGCATATTTCGAAGGTCCAAAAAAAAAAAATAATAATACTTCGTGATATACAGCTGAACTCAAACTCCATTTGATGTTGAAAAAAAAAAGAGTAAGGAATCAGAACAAATACAGAAAAATAGAATCTTGTCCAATAGAATATTTTCTGCACTCAGTTGTGGCAAACTCTAGATTTATTTCTGACCTAATAAAAAAATCATCTGGAAATTTGATACATTGAATTTTATGCCAAAAGACATAAAGTGAAGATTTGTGAATCTTTTAGAACAAATCTCAAATTTTTTTATAAATTGTTTTACTATTTTTATTATTTTTAATTAAAATTTTAAAAAATTTACTATTTTTCTTGCCAATTCTTATTATTTCAGTTTAAAAATAAATAATTAAATATATACTAGATTACTGATATCACGATTTGTGTGTCTAATATGTAGTACCAGACATTTTTTTTTCAAAAATAATTTAACTATTGAACACAAAATTAAATTTTGAAATTCAATTAGAAAAAATAATTAAATTTTTTGTCTAATACTAAATTGAAAATTAATATGTCTATTAGACATTTGTAAGGGATTTATTAGAGTTAAAATTGAAGGTTTATGTCACGTTTGGTAACCATTTTATTTTTTGTTTTAGTTTTGAAAATTAAGTGCATAAACACTACTTCCACCTTCAAATTTTTTACTTTATTGTCTACTTTTTATCAATGGTAAAGTTGAATGTAAATTTAAAACAAGGGTAAAGTTGGTAACCAAAAACAATTCATATGTGAAAAATAGTGTTTGTATACATTAATTTTAAAAAAAACAAAAAATTAATAACCAAATGTTACCAAAATGAACTTATAATTTTAAAAGTATTTATACATAAACATGAACACGTATGTGAAAAAAAATAAAAGTGGAATTATATATATACATTAAAGAAAAACATTGCAACCCAGAATGTTTCGAACTCTGATCGTCAAAAAAAGCAAGTTTCGTTTTTATACAACTTAAGGGCACGCTTTATTATAATATATGTAATATACAAATAAATATTTTTTCATATTTAATAAAAAACATATATATATATATATATATATAACGACATGATGTGAGGGGTGCACATGTCCACCAATCCTTTCGTAGATTTGCTCTTGATGAGACATGTTCTTGTTTAGTCATTGTATTATTAGTTTATTATCGGAATTTTCAAATAAAAAATTTGATCTCCATTGATCTTTTCTCTATAAAGTTTGGAACATATCCAACGTCAGTTTTTTTTTTAATTATTATGTGACCAATTTTAATAGAAATTAACTTAAAAACTTAGCTTAAATTTTATTAAAAGTATGAAAACTAAACTTGAACATTTTGAACTGTAAGAATTAAATAGAAAGAAAACATAGATCAAAATAATACTATGTGAGATTCAATGAAAATAATTTAATAAGTGTAGTAATAAACTTGAATTTGTATTTTTTCTGTATGCAAGTATCTCATTTATTTGTTTTAAGGGCTTTTCATGTTGTTCTCTATGTTGATTGTCTCAGTAATTTTGCAACTTAATTGTTTTCTCTTTTGAAGCCATATGATCCTTTGAAGTGGTTTTGGTTTTCAGAGAGTAATATGATCTTCAACTCTAGAGTTTTTTACTTTAAGAACTTCCAAGAATCTTATAATCTTATACTATGGAGTTTCCAACTTCAAGTGCTTTAGAGAGTCTGGATTGTCGTCATCTTGAAGTCTTTTGAGTGCTCTCAACTCTTAATTTTCTAGACATGTGACATCGTCGGGATATGTTAAGTTCTTTTCTTCAATCTCAATTTCTTTAGCACAATTGGAGGTATGGGGATTCAAACCATAAACCTCGTGATTACTAATTAATACACTTGTATGCCAATTGAGCAAATGTCGATTTGGCTCTTCACTTTCAATTTGGACACATGTTGACTTGTAATTAA
The DNA here is from genome assembly GCF_027475165.1 of Benincasa hispida. Lineage (NCBI taxonomy): Eukaryota > Viridiplantae > Streptophyta > Magnoliopsida > Cucurbitales > Cucurbitaceae > Benincasa > Benincasa hispida. The sequence continues at coordinate 16,476,256 of NC_143485.1, forward strand.
CCTCAATTTGATCATTTTAATTTCGTCATTAATTTAGAAAATGATATAGCAATTTGTGATTAGTCTTAAATTTCTCATTTAACAAATATTTTAGCATACATATTTTTAAATGCATGACTCTACTATCATAACTTTGTCCAATCATATTGAACATTGTTGAATACATTTTTTTCCCCATTTGTGAGTATCTAGACAGGCTTACACATACACCATGTATTAAAATAATCTCAAGGGTGTCAAAAAAATCGTAGGATATTAAATCTTTGGAATGTGCAGGCTACCATGAATTGAACTTATTCCCTCATCTTTTAGTTTTCTTTTAGCATGCATTCACAATGTTGTGTTTAAATTAAAGTTTGCTATGAAAATGAAAATTAAAGAATATAAAAGAACGTAAAGGAATTGACAAATAGATATACGTGCTTTACTAATTGTGTGTTAACTACGTCCACAAGGCAGAGGAACCGGAGAACAGTATTATTAGGGAGAATATTTTTTGAATACACAAAATGGTGTCTTTAGGTTTAGATAGTTTATATAGCACATTACTCTAAACTCTAGGTGAAGGAACTCTTATACAAGAGTACCTATAAGCGAAAACAGATCTTTCCAATTCATTGTGACAGAATTTCTACACATACATTCACATATACAGATATGCATTAACAACACTAAATTACTGGCATGCTTAAAGGATAAATGACAAGAGAACGAGTAAACATACCAGTTGAAGACTTTCTTCTCGGCAAGACTCACTCTCTCCGCGAACGAACTCCTCTGGCTCTCGCTAGACCAGCAAGCAATCGTTCAGCACCTCCAATCGTCTACAACGAACGGTTTCGCACGAACCCTAGGAAATGGAGACGACACCACCACTTGGAGCCCTCAGTATTCTCAGAGTGAGAATCCAAAGGGTGGGATTTGTTCAGATTTGGTAGAGGTGAGGAGGAAAGGCTATCGTTTACAAAAGATCAAGCAAGTGAGAGAAGAAAAAGACTATCGTATAGTCAGGTGCTTGATCATTTAGGCGAGGTACACGATCATGTAGGAAAAACTGGACGATCGTCTATACGATCGTTTAGTTAGACTCGGGTGCTAAGCGATCATTTAGGAAATGGTAAGCAATCGTTTAATGAATGTGCGTGCGAGTGTGCGATCGTTTAGTAAACGCGATGCTCTGTCGTATAGGCTCCTAAGTGCTATGCGATCAAATGCAATCACACCGTGAGCAATTATGCGTATATCATGAAAAATGAAAACCATTTTCATTTTATTCTTCAGTTATGAAAACCGAATTGAACTTCCCACTAACGCATGAATTCGGAGAAAACGTCGGGCAATTATCTCATAACTATCAAATTAATAAAATAATAAATATAATCATATTATATTCATAACCTATAGTTTGATATCATATATCAACCATAGTGTTTTCTCCTCTACTTGATATAAATCATATTTATATCCAGTTTTCTCCAATTTAATGTATCTTATACATTTAGTCAATCATATCATATATAATTAACCAGTTCAATTATATCATATATAATCGAACTCCCTCTTGTTAATTTGAACATTTCAAACTAATCCAAAAACTGATTCTCAACTTGTATATAAGCTATCAAGGGGACCTTATGGACCTATGGTTCGAAGCTCCAATGATACGTGAATAGCTTACTAAACTCTTTAGTCACGAGATCCACCATCCGTTAACTGCCAGACATTCCACTAAAGACCGACAGCTGAACTCTTCTTACCATAGATATATTTCTTTGTCCATCTGATATAACCAATCATGAGTACGATAACCCTTCACAGATGCTCGTAAGTACAGCTAGGCCAATTTACCATTTTGTCCCTTTAGTTACATCTCACTCCTTAAGTACCACCGATCCCTCTAATAAACAATACAACATAGTCCTACTATGTGTGAACACATCTCGGGCCATGAGAAGGTATGTGGGGCCACATCGTTCAAGTCTTGGATCAGCCCTTAAGGGAGCTATCTATCTACTTACCCCTGCTTCGGAGAAGAAGTAAATTCCATCTTGTGTAACTGAGTTCCTAGCTCCTAAATCAAAAAAATTCCCAAAGTGGTAGGTTTGAGTCGATGAACTGGCTACTCGCACCCATGCAAATCAAAGGATCACCCTCAATGGCAAGAGTTTCCAACTCACTCAGGATTGAGGCCATGTTACCTATGGTCATCCTAGTGAAGTGAAGTCTCTATCATAAACGACGTTATATAATGAGACATTAACACTTCGTGATCAGGTCTTATACAAACTCTTTGTATAAAACACCCCCGCTCGCATGTCCCCAACACGAATAATCAGCCTCACCCCTTTTACACTTCTTACTTTTCAGCAAAGATTGGTATGTCTGCAACTCGTTGAGGAGAGTTGTAAGGGTATATTCCACTTTGTTAAGAATTGCATTACTAACAAAGTGGAGGAAACTCTTCAACAAAGAACACAGGATGATGCTAACCTGACTGCCCTCATCGATTTTAGACCCATTCATCTCTGTCACATTGAATTGACCATCATGTTAAGCACATGTTCACGAATAGAGGTGTCTTCCTCCATTTTGGATTTGAAGATGTATTTAAGAGCCTCATGCTTGAACTATCTAGACGGTTGTCCGAACATCCCCCGTAGGGACTCTATGATCTCACGCGCTGAGACCATGGGCTCATACTTCTTGGCCAACACGTCACTAAGACTAGCCAAGATATAGGCTCGGGCCTTCTCGTTTGCCCGTGTCCATCGCTCGTACGCCTCTCAAACATTTCAAGTGGTGTTGAGAGCTGGAATAGAAGAACAGGCCTTTGTAAGGGCAAACATTAGATCCTCGATGAGAAGCATCATCGTGGTCATATGTTTCCAACTGAAAAGTTGTCGCCAGTAAGTTTTTCGGCGCTAAGCAAAGCAATTGTGGCTGTAGCCATTTTAAAAAACCGTTACTAAAAAAGAAAAAACTTTATAAGACTTTGTTAAATCACATTTTAACCAATTAGTTTTAGCAAAATAGTTTCCAAGTACCCTAAGTGATAAGACTTCTATTTTGTAATGATGCCCCAGTGGGGCAGGACAAACGTCACCGGTGGGGTGATTAGATGTCCCTTCACTGGGATGAGATATTCTCAACCATTAGGTAGAATCAACTCTTGGAATTGAACCTAATAGCCACCATTTATTTGGTCCAGAACTGTTAACCGTTAACAATTCCACGTAAGTGTAGCCCTTCGTTTTTGGCGCCAGAGTCCCATCCTAATGACCCCACCGTAGGGAAGAAGCAGATTAGGACAAGAGGCTAAGTAACCTTATCCTCTTACAGGAGATCAAATAAAGAAACATGCAAAACTTCCATCCTATAGGTGGACACTTCCAGGGTGCCTCGAGGCGATGCGCAGAAACTTTATTCAATCCAACGAGAGAGACCGTGGGATATGCTGTCGCACTTCCCGCTGCCAATTACTATGTGTTGGGGTTGATGCCCTAAAGTCTCGTATCCTATAGTTTGTAAACAGTTTGTACGAACGCTTGTGTTGTTAATATATGATATTTATTTTACATCTTATATTTTGCTCAGTTGCTTGTTTTATTTGCTTTACCACAAACCAATAAACATAAAATCCTTGGTTGTTTGTATGTGACTCAAGCATGTATGTGGTGACATACAAGTGGATCATGTCTTGAGTGATAACCAAAATGGTCTGTAGTATATGGATATAGGAGGGAAACCTTATCCTGATAATGCTACGGATGCAGCCCGCTTTGTAGAATGGTCACAAGTGATGTGACTTGTCACAGATGGTCTGATCCTAATCATTCGTGTTGGGGACATGCGAGCAAAGGCGTCTTATACAAAGAGTTTGTATAAGACCTGACCACGAAGTGTTAACATCTCGTTATATAACGCCGTTCATGACAGAGACTTCACTTCACTAGGATGACCATAGGTAACATGACCTCAATCCTGAGCGAGTTGGGAACTTCTACCATTAAGGGCGGTCATTTGATTTGTATGGGTGCGAGTGGTCAGGTCGCCGATTCAAACCTGCCATTTTGGGGATTCGTTTAATTTGGGAGTTGGGAACTCAGCTTCACAAGATGGAATTCATTCCTTCCTCGAGGCAGGGGTAAATAGATAGATAGCTCCCTTAAGGGCTAATTCTGGGTCTTGAACGATGTGGTGCCACACATCTTCTCTTGACCTGAGAGGTGTTCACATATAGTTGGACTATTTTGTATTGTTCATTAGAGGAATCAGTGGTACTTAAGAAGTGAGATGTAACTATAGGAGCAAAGAAATAATTTGGCCTAGCTGTACTTACGAGCATCTGTGAAGGGTCATCATACTCATAATTGGTTATATCCGATGGACACAGAAATATATCTGTGGTAAGAAGAGTTCAATTGTTGGTCTTTAGTGGAATGCCTGACAGTTAATGGATGGTGGATTTCGTGGCTAAAGAGTTTAGTCAGCTATTCATGGACTGTTGGAGCTTCGAGCCACAGGTCCATTAGGTCCCCTGGATAGCTTGGATAAAGTCGAGAACCAGTGTTTGGGTTAATTTGAAATGTTCAAATTGATAAGAAGAAGTTCGATTATGTTATGATATAATTGGACTGGTTAATTATATATGATATAATTGGCTAAATGTATGAGATACATTATTTTGAAGGAAATTAGATATAAATATGATTTTTATCAAGTAGAGGAGAAAATACTATAGTAGATATGTGATATCAAACTATAGGTTAAAAATATAATATGATTATATTAATTAATTAAATAATTAATTAGTTAATTATATGATAATTAAGCCAATTTTTACGTTTGGACGTAGGATAGTGGGAATGAGCCAGTTATTGTAACCGATGAAATAAAAAATGAAATCGTTTCATTTTTTAAGACCCCGTTCGTCAAACGCCCCGAAGAAAAAAAAAGAGAGCGCGCTGGTGAAATTGTAAACGATCGCTTAAGTTTTTTTGAGAGCCTATACGATAGCACTCTCCACCTAAATGTTCGTCTACCTCGTGCCTAAATGATCGCATAGCTTCTCTAAACGATTGTATAGTGTGCCGATTTTGCTAAACGAGCGTATAGCTTTTACTAAACGACCGTTCAGTAAAACCTACATGATCGTGTAGCTTCTCCTAAACAATAAACAGTCTGCTAGCGATAGCATCTTCTTCCTTCCCACTTGCTTATTGCCTACACGATCTATGCTTCCTCATTCCTCTACCAAATTCACCAAAGACCACCCTTTGGGTTTTCACTCCGGGAATATCCGGGGCTCTTTAGTGGTGGTGTCGTCCCCATGGTGTTCGTGTTCACGGTTGTTCGTGTTACTGCAGTCGACGATTCTGCTGGGCGTTGGTAGATCGCTTGGAGGGTTCCACTGCATTGAGTTCCAAAGATTGAAGATTGTCTTCAAGTGGTATGAAACTTTCTCTCTTGTTATTTATCTTGTTCTTAGCATGTCGATAATTAGTGTTTGTTTGTATAACTGTGCGTTGAATGTATATTGTTGTATTTCGGTCACTGTGAGATCGGAGCTATCCGAACGTGCTCATGGAACTCTTAGATAGGAGATCCTTCACTATGGACATTCTCTCCATCCACCTTGATATTGATCTACCCAAACACCATCCTTTAGGGGGACACTCCCAGGATGTCATGAGGCCGAGGGTAGATCTCACGGTGTGGACTATAAGGGAGAAATGTGAAAGGTTTAAATGAAGCATCATATGCCCCAAGTACCTCCTACTGAATGTTCTACCTAGGGGTTCATTAACATATACAATCCGACTACTGATTTTAGCCTAAGTCATTTATTAAGTCCGCTAAAAAACAACTTTTTGAAATAAAACAAGTTCAAGTAGTCACATTTAAACTCTTTAATGGACTGTCCTTAACTTGCATGCATGCATCAAATCTATCTAATTCACCTTTCTAGGTAGGTTCCCAAGTAGGGGTGTTACGTTTTCGTCAATTTAAATACCCCAGCCTAGCCAGAACCCGCCTTAGACAAAAGGTCCTTTATAGATAGATTTGCTACACTTTAACCTTTTATTAGTCAATTTAATCCTATTAAAATGATTAAAAGATTAAAGCCTCAGGTTGCTAATCATATTAGAACCGTGATCTTAAGTCTATTTTAAAACCATGAATTAAACCTAAGTGAGCATGCATGTCTTTCTTATTGATTTTAGTTCTATTTTCTCTTTAATCTTTAAAAGAAGCAATAAAAACACATTGCTACACAACAAGGTATTTATAACGCTTATAAAATAATTTATGTGTCATGCTTCATATAATGTCGGGTCATTACTATACATAACTTTTATATACAAGTAACAACCAAGCAAACATGTTTTTCATACACCCTTATACTATAACAATTACAATATAAAGATGATGCATGTCAATGCTATTTATGCATTCATAAATATAATTCTTATATTATATGATGCATGAGCATGTTCTTACGTAATTTAAATCATGTTTCTCTAAATCATAACATTTATAATAAAGAGATGATGCATGACCAATGCATAACCTAAGGTGGGATTTTTCTATATGTGCATACCATATGACATATAAAAATGAGCATACATCTCATGTATAAAACCACAAATTAATGGATCGGGATGAACCACCTCTAAACCGGAATGAGAAAACTGCTATTACATTTTTCCACCGAGCAAACCGATTCACAGGCGAACAGGGTCTTGAACTGTCGGGCAAAGCTCTCATCGTGTAGTAAAATGCCTCTAGGTAAACGATCGTTTAACGCACACTAGACGATAGCACGAATGTTACATGATCGCTTAGACAATAATGAGGCTGCGAAGCCTGATTTTCTAGACGATCGTTTAACACGCGAAAGGTAAACGATTTACTACGTGATTTACTCCGCAATCGTATAGTCAGTAACTAAGTGATGAGGCTTGTTGAGCTATACGATCGTCTAGTGCGAGCGCGTTAAACGACTCTCGAGCATCCAATACTCAGTGATCATCTACCCCATCGTCTACACGACCCGATCAACACTTGATCGTCTTCTTCCTCGAAGAACAACAACCTTTGCGACGAAGCCTCTTCACGAAGGGCTCAAAACTCAAACTAACTTTGAAATTACAGACTCGATAGCAATTAATTATGCCAAAAAATGCAAGAGCCTTTACAATTAACTGAAAATGTAAAAGAATTTAAACAAACCAAGGTTTCATCCCAGAAAACTCCATTAATCAACACATCCACAAACGAATTAACAATTAAAACAGAGAGTAGACATGTTTCACCCACCGAGAATGTAAATGCAATTCTTTGCAGCAATGAATTTGAAATATCAGTAACCTGGCTCTGATACCAATTGAAGGAACTCTTATACAAGAGTACCTGTGAACGAAAGCAGATCTTTCCAATTCATTGTGATAAAATTTTCACATATACATTCACACATACAGATATGCATTAACAATACTAAATTACTGGTATGCTTAAAGGATAAAAGACAAGAGAACGAGTAAACAAACCAGTTGAAGTCTTTCTTCTCGGCAAGACTCACTCTCTCTGCAAACGAGCTCCTCTGGCTCTCGCTAGACCAGCAAGTAATCGTTCAGCACCTCCAATCGTTTACCATGAACGACTTCGCACGAACACTAGGAAACAGGGATGACACCACCACTCGGAGCCCTCAGCATTCTCGGAGTGAGAATGCAAAGGGTGGGCTTTGCTCGAATTTGGTAGAGGTGAGAAGGAAAGGCTATCGTGTACAGAAGATCAAGCAAGTGGGAGAAGGGAAAGACTATCGTACAGTCGGGTGCTTGATTGTTTGGGTGAGGTATACAATCATGTAGGAAAAACTGGATGATCGTCTATACGATCGTTTAGTTAGACTCGGGCGCTAAGCGATCGTTTAGGAAATGGTAAGCGATCCTTTAATGAATGCGCGCACGAGTATGCGATCGTTTAGTAAATGCAATGCTCTATCGTATAGGCTCTCAAGTACTATGTGATTGAATGCAATCACACAGTGAGCAATTATGCGTTCATGCAAAATGAAAACCATTTTTATTTTATTCTTCAGTTACAAAAACCAAATTGAACTTCCCACTAACGCATGAATTCAGAGAAAATGTCGGGTAATTATCTCATAATTGTCCAATTAATAAAATAATAAATATAATCATAGTATATTCATAACCTATAGTTTGATATCATATATCAACCCTAGTGTTTTCTCCTCTACTTGATATCAATCATATTTATATCCAATTTCCTCCAATTTAATGTATCTCATACATTTAGTCAATCATATCATATGTAATTAACCAGTTTAATTATATCATATATAATCGAACTCCCTCTTGTCAATTTGAACATTTCAAACTGACCAAAAAACTTATTCTCAACTTGTATCCAAGCTACAAATGGGACCTTATGGACCTATGGCTCGAAGCTCCAATGGTACGTGAATAGTTGACTAAACTCTTTAGTCCACGAGATCTACCATCTGTTAACTGCCAGACATTTCACTAAAGACTAACAGCTGAACTCTTCTTACCATGGATATATTTCTGTGTCCATCTGATATAACCAATCATGAGTACGATAACCCTTCACAAATGCTTGTAAGCAGTTGGGTCAATTTACCGTTTTGCCCCTGTAGTTACATCTCACTTCTTAAGTACCACCAATCCCTCTAATGAATAATACAACATAGTCCTACTATGTGTGAACAACTCTCGGACCATGAGAAGATGTGTGGCGCCATATCGTTCAAGCCCTAGATCGGCCCTAAAGGGAGCTTTCTATCTACTTACCTTTACTTCGGAGAAGGAGTGAATTCCATCTTGTATAGTTGAGTTCCCAGCTCCCAAATCAGGTGAATCCCCAAAGTGGTAGGTTTGAGTTGGCGAACTGGCCACTCGCACCCATGCAAATCAAAGGACCATCCTCAATGGCAGGAGTTTCCAACTCACTTAGGATTGAGATCATGTTACCTATGGTCATCCTAATGAAGTGAAGTCTCTGTCATGAGCAATGTTATATAACGAAACGTTAACACTTTGTGGTCAGGTCTTATACAAACTCTTTGTATAGGACGCCCCCGCTTGCATGTCCCCAACACGAATGATCAGGATCAGATCATCTGTGACAAATCACAATACTTGTAATAATTCCACAAAGCGGGCCGCATCCGTAGCATTACTAGGATAAGGTTTCCCTCTTATATCCATATATTACAGACCATTTTGGTTCTCATTTAAGACATGATCCACTTGTATGCCACCACATACATGCTTTTGTTACATAAAGACAACCAGGGATTTTAGTTTATTGGTTTGTGGTAAAGCAAATAAAACATCTAAATGTACAAAGTCAAAAAGTGAAGTAAATATCATCCCAAAAATGGGTCATAATGTAATAACTACCAATAAATAAATATGCTAGATACAAATTTGAATAGGTTTAAGGGGAATTGCCCCTGAACTCCCACAAGGGCGCGTCGTCCCTGGACCCCGGCAGACTGACCGGGCATCGATACTCCTGTACTTGGTTGTTTGAAGTGCCAATAAATAAATTCAAGGCATTCCAACAAAGTTTTTTTAGACATGAGAATATATTAGGCACCATGTTTTCCAAAATAAAATATAGCTTAAATTACCCATTCTTACTAGTTTGGGTTTGCTTCATTTTTCATAGTATTAAAAATTTCTATTTGGTCTCTAGGTTTTCGTAAATCTTCCTTAATTCATATTTTATCCGTTAAAAAATACTCTTTTTTTAATCAACCCTAAACTTTGATATGATTAGCGCTTTCAATCAACCAACTCTCAAAGTATGCAGAAGTTCGAGAAACTAGAGCATGGTATATGGATATATTACTTGGTAATTGTTCACAACAATCCGTGTCGAAAAAATCATTTATAAAGGTTGATTAAATATTAAAGATAGATTAAAGTATAAAACTCTATGAATCAAATTAAAACTCATAAAAAATCATAAAAACCAAACTAATAATTAACCTGATAACTTTTGTTTTTGGGAAGTAAATATATTTCATGGAGTTTGTTTTGGTTTAGATTTATAAGTACATTATTTAGCTAATAATTAAACTAATGATAGATTTAGAATCTTAGGTATGGTGTTGTGGGCTTAGGTTTCCTTAATTAATCAAATTACATTATATATATTATAAGTTTAATGAATTAAATTAATCCCAAAGGATGCCTCAGTTGTGTTTGCTTAGGCTTAGGATTTGGATTAATCAATGGTCGGTGTCTTGTCTTATGTTAGGGTTTAATTAAATATCTCTGGCTAGAAAATTCTAAATTAATTAAGAAATAGCTAGGAAGCTTCGTTTTAGTTTGTAACATGGCTCGAGAAGGCTAATCACAATTCTGATAATAATGTTGAAGGAGTTTTTGTCTCCATATGTTTGCCAAAACCACACCACTCCCTATATTTATATTAATCAATTCCTTTAAAACTTTATTTTAATCTTCATTTTATTTACATATTTTATATACTTTTATGTATACCATCATGTGTTCTCTATTTTTTTCTTACTAGTATATTTGTATGAATATCTTTACCAAGTTTTCAAACATCACATTTTTTGTATTTTCAAAACTTTCCATTTCACAAATATATAATTGTGGGTGAGGGAGATAACTAGTATTGTTAATTTGCAAATTTTTTAGGTGTTTGTATGTTGCTTATAATTGTTTATGTGTATTTTTTAAACTTCAAGTTTCAATAATAGACATATTGTTGATGGTAAAATCCAGCTAAACAAATTTACTTGATCTCCATACGTCGATGAATTTGTGATTTTAGAAGGACGTGATCCGAAATGGAGCGACACAGGATGAGGTGACTCGGGATGAGGCGATCTACAAAAGAGAAAGAGTTGCGCATTGATGTGGTGCTTGATACAAACACTCTGATACTTAGTCAAGAGTGAAGAAGGTAACAACTTTTTTAGGAAAGAAGATAAACTTACCATGTGAAGTTATAATAATGTATTTATGAGGGAGTAAGCTTAGGTTTTCTCAATCTCTTTATGAATTGCATTTAGAAAGGCAAGATCGAGTCAATCAGAGGAGAAGGAGTTAGGAGCATGTAAAGAGTAAGTCTTGCAGAGTTGTAGGCAGACACTGACCTCAACCTTAGAGTCATATGTCGACCCCAACCTTAGAGGTTGAGATCAAGTTAGGCGGTGGGCTCGAATGACCCAATTGCCTCCTTTTATGGAATCTCTTAGAATCTTGTTTGAGTGTCTCAAACCTATCTTCAACATGTTTCGAGTTTGGATAGAGTTTGTCTATCTTTGTCTTGATTTTATCCCGAATGTTTTTTTTTTCATCATGCAAGACATAAAACAAGCAGGTTAGCTAAATAAAATAGGAACAGAAAATAAATAAGATGATTTTGTTAGCTCATTTTGGTTTGGTCTATAGTGTCATATCATTTCGAAATTTTCACTTATTAATCCAATTAACCAGATGTCAACATTTCAATAGTAGGGTCAATTATATGGACTTATATAGCATAATTAGGTAGTTGTGACAAATTATTATATTTAAAAAACTAAAATCTAGCTAGCTTTGGTCCTATAGTTTACTTTTATTTTAAATTTGATTCTTAAAGTTTAAAACGTTATACTATAATCCTTCAAGAGAACAAGACTAATTTGTTATTGATATAATTTGAATAAGAAATTTGACAAATAAGAATATATTAATCACTCGAAAAGAAATATAGAAAAATGGAATTAAAGATTGTCCAAAGAATAAGTCCTAAAACAAGAAAATAAATTGAAATAAAATTTTGATCACCAAAAATTGTAGATATTAAATCAAATAACCAGAAAATGGACCATATCACTGATTTATAAAAGATTTAAATTTTTAAAATTTTTAAAAAAAAGTTAAAGAAGAAAATAAAAATTTAAAGGGAGGAATAAATAGATAAAGAGAAGTAAAATTGAATAATAATAATAATAATTCCGTACGTAAAGGAACTTTAATCCCTTCGACTGTCCGATGCCTATATTCGCGTTCACTCCTTAAGCTGTCATGTCTCCCATCTCCTCATTCATCATGTTAATCATTTTTCTTTTTAAAATAATGTAATTATTTATTTTTCTTTTTTTTTTTAATACCTAGCACAAATTCTTATGTATTTTTAATCTTATATTTTCTTTTACTTTTAGTGGAAATATCTCACATTAATTTTTTTTTTTCTAAATTATGATTTCAATCTATGAAACATAGACACATATACGGTTACACAATACGGATACAATTGAATACGATAATTTGTCAATTTCTAAAAACGAGGATACTTATACATTAAACATACATTTTTTTTAAAAAAAAAAAATCTAAGATATAGATAAATTTAGCATATAAGTTAATAACAATAACACAAAATAGAATACAAACACTGAAATACAATACAAAAAAAGCAACATCTGAGATGTTGAAGTACAATAGTTAATAAAATATAATAGAAAAGAGACTCATATTACAAAGAAGAAGAAGAAGATTAGAGGGAGAAATAGAATATAAACGAAGAACTTCTCCAATGAATTGTTGAAGATATTCAAATGGTTTATATTTTGGTGGACTTTGTGGGGAATCAAACGTGAAGATGAAAATTAGATGGTTCTTGGACTCGAATAGTGAGCTTCTTAAATAGGTTGTCTAATTTTAGATTGGGAAAGATTAGATGAGTTGCTTGTCTTTTTTCTTTAAAAAAATGTATGTGTAGAAATAGTTATGTCAAATCGCGTGTTAAATACGTATCTGGAAAGTATCGGTATCTGACACGTGATACAGATTCTTTGCTTTACATGAAATATCTGTGCTTCATAATCTTACTAAAATTTATAATGAATTCTTTTAGTTCTAGAATGAAGGATTGAATGAATGACTTATTAAAACTTAATTGGTGTCTTATCCGTTGAATTATGCTTGAATTAGCAAAAATTATAAAGAAATTAATTGAGTTCTCTCATTTTTATTGACGTCCTGATATGGACTTAAAATATAGTTTAATTAGCAAAGACATTGACAATTTTCTTTAAAAACGGTAAGTTAGAAGTATCACGTAACTCATAACACACAAATCCAACAGTAATATATGACATAACCATTACTAAAGTATATTTCACACGTGTCAAATGTGGTTTTTGTATGGAAAAAATAATAATTTACTTAGTCTCAAAGTAAATTCAAATTAGAATAAGATAAGATGGAATCAATTACCTATAACATAGTAGCCTTCTCATAGAAATTATTTTAGTCAAAATCTCTTTTGGTCTACAGAAACAAACTTATTTAGTTATTGAGTAAAAAAAATACTCTACATTTGTCCCTACTTCTAAACAATACACCTCATTATTATAAACAATAAACGTACATTAATTATAAGAGCCCTAACCATAACATAAACAACTCAAATCCAACACAATTCTCTAATTAACCAAATCATAATGCATAACTCATCATGAATTATACCAGTGAAACTATGATGCAAAATCTATTAATAATTCTATCAATTATACACTCAATAGAACAATTAATTATTAAAATTAAGAGTTTTGCAAGACAAAATTAATTTGACACAAAATTATAAGTCAAAAATAAAACTCCACGATCTATTATATATTATTAAATTGCCATAGCCTGCAAGCATAACAAGAAAAAAAAAAAAGGCATATATATATATATATATATAGTCAAACTCAAATTAATTCTAAACTTTAAATCAACTGATTTTTGGGTGTTTTCTTTTTAGTTTTTGGACATACTAAATAAATAAATAACGATTGATTATTGACAAAGGCAGCTGGCGAAAAATGTTTATTTAAATAAGAAATAATAGAATATTTATATAGGAAATAATAATAACGCGTAAATTGGAAGAAACCAACGCCAACTATTTTTTTTTTTAAATTTAATTATTTATTTAAAATTAAGAAACCCCACTTTCAAAAGGACAGTTTCGTACTTTCAATTCCCACAGCCTTTGCTTTTGATTATTCTTTTATTTTTGTGTTTATTATATAAATCTCATCTTTTTTCCTCTTTTCTTTCCCCCTGCATAATTTTCAGTTCTTCAATTCTTCTTTGAGAGCTTTGGAAATACGGTGTCGTTTCTATGGGTAATAGTTTAAGGAATTGTTTAGGTTGTATTCTTCCTTGTGGAGCTTTAGATTTAATCAGAGTCGTTCATCTCAACGGCCAAGTCCAAGAATTCTCTCCGCCGCTCTCCGCTGCCGAGATCCTCCACGCCAATCCCGGCCACGTCCTCACCACTCCCTCCTCCGAAGACCACCGCCTCGTCCGCCGTGTCACCATTCTCTCCCCTGAATCTCACCTCCGACGAGGCGGCATCTATTTCTTGATTCCTGCTGATTCCGACCACCGGAAGGCTGCTAAGAAGCCATCCTCCACCAACTCCGGCGCCGGCGTTTTCCCGGAATCTGACGATCTTAGTCACGGATTAGAGGATGTCATTGTCTTGAAGAAGGCTAAACCCAGCCGACGAGATCGTCGGAGGAGCCGCAGCTACGGCGGCACGTGGCGGCCTCATTTACATAGCATTAGTGAAGATTAATTAATACCCAAAACACCCTCCTCTTATCGACATTGATTTATTTTTTTAAATTAAAAAAATAAATATGTCGTAATTCTTGTAATATGTCCCTGTTTTTTTAACCATATGGACTTCGACGGCGGCGGCCGATGAACGGGGAATTGTGATGATCATGTACAGGAATTAATGATTGGTGTTTGTGGATAGAAAAAAAAAAAATTATTAATATTCATTTGCAATTGTGTAGCTTAATTAATAAGAAAAATAATCTGCTTAAAGTTTTAGCTTTATTCAAAATTCCCATTTTATTTTAGGTTATTCCTAAAAAAAGAAACTCCAATAATTTCCACTTTTTGGATTTACGTTTTATTAGTTTCATTGAAATAATTTCTTTTATATATATAAATATACAAAAAGATACATTAAATCGCCGCAAAATTAAAAACCAAGAAAAATAACTAAATGGTTTTTTAAAATATTTTGTAAATTAAAAAAAATAAATGCAAGGAGGTTACCACATATTTAGTTTAATAATTGTGAAGTAGATATTCAACATCAACTTTGAAATTATAATTTGTATTTTAGTTACTAAGATCTAATCGAATTTTTTATTTTATCTTTTTTTTTTTCCCATAAAGAACCGTATGAGTGTTGATGTGAAGGAAAAAATGAAAAGAAAAAAAAAATTTACAATTGCATACATCTTCGATTATATTCCATAACTTACTCAATTATCAAATTACAATTTGTCATGGGATGATTCATTTTTCTGGTCTTAAAAGATATTTTAATTATTTTTAAAAGTTATCTTAATTTTTTTTATTGTATGATTAATTAAATGACGAGGATTGATACAGTCGCATTCAAATTTTGCTAAAAGAATATAATCCAAAAAGTGCATGGATTTAGAGTTCATGGGAGTGCGTGTGAAGAACTAATAATTATATTATAAATTTATAATATGCATGAATTCTCAGTTCATCAACCAAGAAACTCAATTCAAGCCAAAAAAAACAGAACCGGGTAACATGGTTTTGTTTCAATTTTAAAATAGGGAAAAAAATATTTTTGTTGGGTCCACGTTTCATTTTGTTTTCACGTTTTAAAAATCTAAGTTTTGAGTTTGATTTCAATTCAGTATTTAAATTTTAAAATCTTATCATTTTAATTTTAAAATTTGAATTTTGCTTCAAATTGATTCATAGATTTTAAGATCTATATTTTTAACCTTGATTTTTCACTAAATATTCTCACTTTCAGTCTTTGACGTTAATATCTATTAATTAGCCAAACCAAACATAGCTATTTGGTATACGAGTGTGACAGTAGCCACGAGGTTTGCGGTTTGAATCCCCTTATTAATTTTGTATCTATTATAGAATAATTGACTTAATTAGAATACATTATAAAGGCGAATAAATAGACACCAACAAACACAACAAAAGAAAGAAACAAATAAAAGATAAAATACATAAAAGAAAAATTCTATGAAGGAAAATACTAATTAGGAATGAATCTCTAACTTACTTTAACACCCTCCCTCAAATTCAAGGTGATAGAGTAACAACCAACTTGAGTTTGTGAAGGGACCAACTAAAGCTAATGATGGAAATCGAAGAAAACTCTTGAATCAAATCATGGCAGATTTGAGTTGGAGACAAAACCCACGAAGAACTAAAACAGAGAACTTCTGGGCTGGAAAAGATATCTTCATAAAGAGATCTAAAACAAAATCCATGAATTGCTAATTTGAAAACAGAACAGGAACCTTGAAAGATCAGAAAACATAACAGAGGTTGAAATTGGAAAAAAAAAATGCATAATCAACTAAGCAGGTGAATCAAATTTGGATCTGCCACTATAGCTCATCGACGGAGGTAGAGATCGGATAGAAGCAGTGGCTAAAAAGTATAAAACCTAGGACTTATGACTCTAATACCATGTTAATTTTGTATCTATTATTGAATAATTGACTTAATGAGAATACAACACAAAGACAAATAAATAGACACCAACAAACACAATAAATGAAAGAAACCAACCAAGGAAAATTACATAAAAAGAAAATACTAATTAGGAATAAACCCCTAATTTACTTTAAGAACCCTATACTCACTACCAATATATTGGTTGTGTGTATATATATATATATATGAAATTCTAAAATTAATTTAATAGTGATAAAAAATAATAAAATTTAATTAATTATAATTCTTTGAAATTTAAATAAGTCACCCTGAGCATAGCAATTATCTCATATGAATAATTTCATCATTTTTATTTAATCTTATAGAATTGCTCTTTTTTTTTATTATTATTTAAACAAAAAAGATTAATTTGATCGATCATTGAATAAAACATAAACACAAGTTGAGTAAGGATTTGTTATTGCTCATCTACAAATATCCTAATATCTCATAGATAGTTTGAACTGGATAGCAACCATAACCAATTTTAGTTTGAATGATTTGTCTAAGAATCCAAGTGAGTGTTTAATGAATATTAGGTTAAAAGTGTAAATGTTAGAATGTAAGAAACAAATTAAAATAAAACTCAAACATATGATAAAATTATAACATTATGAAAAAAAAGGAAAAATCTAGGGACTAAAAAAATTATTTTTTCCTTTAAAATAATAATAGTAGATGCGTTGTTGAACTTTTTTTCTTTTTTGGCAACTGCATATTTTCATACCTATGTGCTTTTATACTGTTTAAAATTACTAGTAAATTAAAAATTTTACATGCAAACTAGAGTGAGCTAATTGCCACCATCTTTATTCTCTGGAAGTCGAAATATTTAATTTTCCATTCTTGTAGTTTGTATTGAAAAAAGAAATTTAAATGGAGGGAGGTTAACCTCCAAGATTCGAAGTTATAGATTCTGATCTTTGATCTTTGAATCTTGTTCTATTTTAATCTCTAAACTTTAAATAACAATCTTTTAGTCTTTAAACTTTTACAAAGTGTTTATTTTGATCTATACTATTAAGATTTTGTTAATTTTTATATGAAATTGCGTTTAACATGTGTTGAGCAAGATGAAAATAAAGCAAAATGTCAACAACCAACGTGACAAAGTACTGAATGACCAAAATCTTGAATGCAAAATGACTTTTGAAATTCTATAAAAAATCGTTCTACCACTTAATTCAAAATTGAAATCCTAAAAATCGTTCTACCACTTAATTCAAAATTGAAATCCTACATTTCTTTAGCATGACTAATTTATTTGATAGCATAGTCATTTAAAAATAAAGTCATCTCGTCATTTTGTTATTAAGAGTTAACAAAAATTTAATAGCATTAATAGTAGGGACCAAAGTAATCACTTTTTAAAGTTGAGCGACTAGAATAAATGTTTTAAAAAGTTTAGGGACTAAGAGGAACCAAAAGAGGCTTTTTTTTTTTTTTTTTTATTTAATATTTGTGGGGTCTATATCAAACCATTCACTTTTGGAATTATATTTCTTATTTTATTTACTAAGATCCAATCGTTTTTTTCCTTTTTTATTTCAAAAGAACTATATGGGTGTTGTTGTGAGGAAAAAAAATAGAAAAATACTTAATTGCATCTTAGAATTGTACACAATAAGTCACTCAATTATTCAACTACAGTTCGTCACATGATAAATTCATTTTTTTTCTTTTGTTTAGATATTTTTATTTCTTTATTATATGATCAAAGTGATGACATAAAGATAGATGCAAACTAACATACATTCAAGTTTTGTTAAAAAAAGCAATCCAAGCATCCAAGATACATTTTAATTTAAGTATTTTTTTTTTTTATATAAAAGCACCTTAAAATAAAACACGCATGCGTTTAACAACTCTTTCTCGAAAGTGTTTTTATATTAAGTTCGTTTGATTTGTTATATATTAAAAGTGTTTTTTTTATTAATGTAAAAATAGTATAAAGAAAATTAATGGTGGCGGTCATTGGAGTTTGATGGCGTAAACCACTGAAGATGGTACTTAGAGTTTGGCCAATAGAAGCGGTGGCATAAGTTGACTGGCAACGATATTGGAGGTGGTGGTTAGAGTTGGCCAACAGGCTGTGGATGAATGTTATGGCTAGAGTTTGTTAGCGGTGGTGGTCAGAATTTCTCATACAAATTAGAGAGTGATTAACCATTAAGTATATGTTTGTCTTTCACTTTTCAAGTGTTTAATTTTGAAAATAAGTCATTAAAAAAATTGTAGCGTTTGCCAACTACTTAAAATAGAACCCTTTCCAAGTGTATTTTAAATAGTTTTTATCAAAAGCATTTAAATAAAAATGAGTTTGTTTGAAAAACAATTTTTTCCCCTAGCTAGTCAATTCAAACATACCCTAAACATTCAAAATTCATTTTCCTAATTTTACAAACTCCTTTTTTTTTTTTTAAGATCCATTTTAGGTGGTTGTTAAAAACTTAATTTTTTTTTCAAAATGACATGTTTTAAATTGATCACTTGAAAAGGGATTCCAAACACACCCTTAGATGCATGGAAAGTGAATTTGACCAACTGGTATTGACATTCAATCTCCCACCCATGATCGTTGTACTGAAGAAAAAAAACATAATAGGATAACTTGGTTTTGTTTCAATTTCAAAATAGCGGAAAAAATATTTTTATTGGGTTTAGCTTTCATTTTGTTTTTAGATTCTATTATTTAAGTTTTGAGTTTGATTTTAGTTTAGTCTCTAAATTTCAAAATATGAATTTTAATCTTAAATTTTGTTTCAATTTTGTCCCTAAATTTCAAAATTTACACTTGTAACATCGATTTTTTTTTTACTAAATATTCCTACTTTCAATCTTTAACATTAATGTCTATTAAATAATTTAAAACTATTATAAAATCACATTTTAAATTAATTTTGATAGTGATCGAAAAAAAATACTAAAAGTTAATTAATTATATTTCTAAACTTTTTTAAAGAAGTAATTGATAGATATTAAAATTAAAGATTGAAGGTGAGTGTTTAGTAAAAAATTGAAGATAAAAGTGTAAATCTCAAGATATAACAAACAAATTAAAATGAAACTCAAATCTGAGATAAAAAAAATGGTAACATTTTAACTGTTAGACAATTTATTTAACAATTGAATCTTATTAAATTCTAGAAAATTATAATCTAAAAAACTCAATACTAAAAATTAAATAGACTTGATTAATCGATTTTTTTTAAATAATAAGAAAAATAAATAGATACGTCCACTACACTAAACTTTTTAAGTGGAAATTACGAAAACAAACTTTGCTAAATTCGATGCCAAACTATGTTGGTATTTAAGTGGAGAGAGTATATTGTCAAGTTTTGTTTATCCATTAAATAAAGATAAGAAATAGATTAGATTGAGTTTCTATAACACTTTATATAATTCCATCACCAAATATTATTCTACGTTCCTTATCAATTAATCACACACAAAAAGTTGTCTAGATTCTGAGGTTAATGTGAACCTCAAGATTTTTTTTTTCTTCTTTTCCTTTGTAAATTTGCAGTGAGTATTTAAGGTCTGTTTGGTAATTATTTTATTTTTTTTTTTTTCAAAATTAAGCCTATTAACACTACTTTTTCTTCAAAGTTATTCCTTACTTTTCATCAATGGTTTAAAAAACTAAGCCGAATTTTGAGAACTAAAAAAATAACTTCTTTCAATGAGTTTAATTTTCAAAAATAAAAATGAAAAACCAAATAGTTACCAAAGGTGTCTAAACTTTTTCATAAAAGAAGGAATTGTACATTATTGTGGGTCAAATAATGGGACAGTTGCAACAGTTGCAAGAGTAGCAAAAAAAAAAAAAAATTGTAATTTTAGCAATGAATTTTTTGAAATTTAAAAATATAGCAAAAATATCAGATATGGTTTTCATTTTTTATTATTCCAATTTTATCCTCTTTGGTGTATCAGCATATATATTAGCAATATACTTGATGTATTTTATATTTGGTGTATACTGGTATACTTTATGTTTGATATATTAGTTAGATACAAAATTGATAAACAAAATTTACCACTCATTATGTCAAACTTATTAGTCAATAATTGCTCATGCATTTGTTATCATTTGTGGACTTGATTTTAATCCTTAGTCATAGGTTTCAAAGTATTGTTTTTCTAATACATCATCATAATGAGGGATTGAACGCTTCGATTCCACAGAAGTAATGAAATCGCATTCGTTGATTTCTTAAAAAAATTAAAATACATAAAACATAAAGAGGATTAAGCACCAATAATCTCCTTAATATGATTCTGGGATTTGTGCGAACCTCTATTGAAAGATGTTCGGGGAAGAATTTTAGAGAACCCTCAACTAAAATTAGGAGAACTTTTTTCCAGAAAAAAACCTATAGAATGATTGCAAAAGATGTGTAGTTGTGTGTCCCATAAGGGCTCCCTGGAGCCTTTTATATAAGACTCAACTAGGTTACTCTTCTATTATGATAACCCTTATTTAATTATAATTATCTATATTAATATCTCAAATTAAAAATAAAATTGTAATTATTCCTTTTAATATCTCATATTAAAAAGATTTAAATATTTGAGTCATACTCAAATCTTTATTAGTTCTCTAATTATCTCTTTAATTTAAATTTCAATCAAATTAAATAATCTATTTATTCAAATAAATTAATTCTCTATATTACATAGTTATATTTCCATTCAAATAAATTTTATAAAAATGTATGTTTTAATCATATACAATACAATTAATATTTTCCCTCATAAATTTGAATGTTTCAAATTTTCTTTCGGTTGGTTTACTCTATAATTAATTAATTTTCATTCATTAACTACGGGACAAATCACTATAGATAATTGAACTTTTATGCAGTAAGACAAGTTGTATCCATGGATATAATCATTATAAGCAAATGGATCGTTGGTCAAAAATCCGTTTTACGAGTATCACCTATGACTCTCTAATAAACAATTTATTCATAGTTCAACCATAAACCAAGTCCCTTTGGAACTACTCAAATTCCCAAAAATGATAAACATATTGAATAGACGGCTCGGGCCGGTCTTGCCTCACTACAACAAAAATAGGTTTTTCATGACTAAAAAATTGCCATAAACACATTTCTTGACTCTTTTTTTAGTCCTTGAATCCACCATCAAGGAAAGAACATAGATGAGACATCTAAAATTTGTCATTATTGATTTTTTCATGACTTTTTAATATAGTCAACGATAAGTATTTATTGACATTTATTACCTATCATGATAACGCTTTCTATGACAATTTATTATGTCAACAAAGGATAAAAAAATTGACTTTTTCTGTCAATTAAACCTCTATATTGAGGTTGAAAATATGTTATAAAATTACATACATTAACATTTATTTATAATCATGGAATGCTATTCCAATGTCAAACAATACCTTTCATGACATATGTGAAATGTCAAAAAAATGTTTATAATCCTGGATAATTATTTGTTTCAATCCTATCATTACACCTATGTTTCCCTCCAATTTTGACACTTACAAACATAAATATGAACTTTCATATCTAACAAGATTGGTAATATTTATACAAAGAAACTATATATAAAGAAACTAGTAACTAAATTTTGGAAAGTTATTTACAAAGAACTAAATACAAGAAGTGTAACAAGTGTTACAAAAAAAAGTTTGGCACCATCCCAACAAAAATAACATAAATACATGACTTGCATGAGAGTTTCTTCACTTCAATAGATTTGTGAAAGACCTATTAAAAAAGACAACATTCATTTTAGAACTCAACCCAATATATCAATATCAACAATAATAATTATATTTGCAATGTTTATAATCTCTTAGCCTACACTCAAAGCAATCAAAACCACACTTTAATAAAATAAAGAGTAATAGTAACAAATAAACCTACTTTACAAATAATTAGCAGAGACTAGCCTGGGTGAGAAATAACTTATCAACAAAAACTAGAGGTTAAAAGTATGAATGGTGTCTTAATGTAATAGGGGAATAGAGGAGGAAAGCCTACTGTGAAAGGATAAATTAAGAAAGAGTAAGGAAGAAAGGCTTGTAATATATGGATTGACATTTCACCAAGACAACAAAACTGTTGATAAAAACTTTAAGGTGCGAATTTTATTGTCATGATGGTGCAAACTTGATCATTTGAAGGCAATGCCAAAACCATAGAAACAATTGCTATGGTTTCAGCTCTACCCTCTTTAAGGGGCAGGGCAATATCTATTGTTGTTGAATTTATGAAACTTCAAAATACCTTTAAGCTATAAGCAAGTGACTTAAATTAATTAGAACGACTGAAAAAGTGTAGAAAGTAGAATTTTATACGTCAGTTTCCTTGGCTATGCAAAACCAACAATCGAAAATCTTTGAGTTATGAACGATGAGTATAACCATCAAGATTTAAGTTGAATATCCATATTACATTTGGTTATATAACTTCTTGATTCATTCGATCACAACTTACAACCATCAACAATAGGTAACAGGACAACTTCAGTACTAAAAGTTTGCAAAATTTAAGGAGGTAATAAAGGGATACCTGAATATTGCAACAAACGTGGTTTTTCAAGTCAGGCTCACGAACAATGTACTGATGGCAATACCACAGTCGATACAGAACACATTCTTTTCATTTTTCCTATTGTTTTGATGATAAACACAAGAACCCAAAAAAATTGTTTTTCAAAAGGGAATTAAGCCAATCTGTTTTCCTTTTCTTCAAATAAATCTTGCATCCTACCTGCAAAATCCATATCCAAACAATTCAATTCATTGATGATTGCTTGTGAATAAGTCTAGTCTGCCAAATGATTAGAGAATCCAAACATAAACCAAACAATGCCAAATTGGGCATCCAGTAATAGAACAGATGAAACCAAAAAAAAAAAAAAAAACAAACTACATAAGCTACAAATTATGAACATGGTAACCCATAAAAAAAATAATTTCAGGAGAGACTTCTTCAGATTAATCTCCAACTTCTATACATATTATACTAGGAGCTCATGATAAGAATGTGACACACTTCTCTGTAAAAAGAGTAAGATACTACCTGAAACTAAAATTTTACTTTAAGCTAATTTACAACTCAAAGAATAAAAGGGAGAGATTAAGAACGAAAGCTCTTTTCCAAATGATTTTTCAATCCTATGACACATTACATAAAGTAAGGAATATATTGATTCACATTTCACCATGACATACCTGTTTTATAGCCTACAGCCTGAGTGAGAAAGGATTTGGAACAAAAACCAAAGGAAAAATGAAGTAAACAACTTCAGTTGAATATGGAAGGATCAAACAGACCCTTATTCTGTGCATAGTTTCAGATTAGGTTGGGAGCCAAAGATCTACAACATATACCATATTTTAAAGAAATTTATGGTATCTTTTCTCTTATGCATTAAAAAATTTGAAGATATTGCCAAAAATTTAACTCCATTAGTAACAGAAAGGAAAAAGTAGCAAATAGATGATAATCCCTCATGAGGACCTCCTGGATTGTAAATCATTTCCATAATTTAGGAACAAACAAGTCAATGAGTATAACAATATGTCGAAAACCAATAGTCAAAATGTTCAAAACGAAAGCCCGTTAAGAAAAAGGGAGAAACCGTACAAGAATAAAAAAACAGAGGAAGCACTTAAATCTCCTCCTAATTGACAGAAAGCGAACAAGATCTAACAGCTGAACTAAAAAATAAAAAATAAAAAAGAAGCAATGACATCGAAGAATATACACAAAATTCAACAAAAGGAATATCAAATATGCATGAGGTAGGAGTGAGAGAAGCCTAGGGTTTTGAAGGAGAAGAAATTTGAAAGTGGAAGTGGAAATTGAAGAAAAGAAAACTTACAGATGCATTGGCGAGTGGAAGTGTTGATATGGACTCAATTCCAAATATCTTGTGGATGTTGCTAGCTTTGTAAGACATTTGCTGGAAAACTAGGGTGTTGTAGTGAAAATATCAGTACAAATAACAAGTGAATACATTTAAAAAACAACGAACAAAAATGTATAAGCAATCTTCATGAAGACGCCGCCCACTACCCTAAAACTTACATAATTCTTCCCACAAATAGAGTAGGAGGCTGCTGGTGATTGGCGGTTCTGTGAATGGATGGTGGCGCGAGGATTGGTCAGAGAAGGGAGCTATAGCGACGGTCGTGGGCGACTAGCGGCGCTATAGCAAAGGTGGATCTGAGAAAGAGAATAACGCAGCAAAATTACGAGGACGTTTGAGATTTACCAGCGGCAGCGACCAGTCACCGATAATGCACGACGTTCTGACGAGGTTTTGTTGTAAACGAGAAGACCATCAGACACGGCGAACAGGACCGCCGCAAATGGTCAGAAAACGGCGGTTAGTCGAAGAATGTAACCTGCAAAATACGATGGGCCATACACATAACAAGTTGAGTACAAAAAGGGAGACTTCTTTTTCAAAATTCTCAGATTCTCCAACTAAAGGTCTTCATATTTTTGAAAAAAATAAACTCTCACCCAACAGGTTTCCACGGCAAGGACGGCGACAGGCGGTGGAATGGCTAAGCGACGGCGGGTGGTGGTGGGACTGTGCGTGGAGGGTTTGAGAGAGAGATCAATTGGTGGGTAGAGATGCACGGGACGGAGCCGAGCCGGGATGCTATTCTCCTCATTTTATTCTCAGTGAAATTCTCGGAGGCGCTCATGGAGAATCGGGATTACTTCTTTATATGAAACATTTGAATTTAAAGATAAATTACTCAAATTTTAACCTAAAAAGCTAATTAATTTTTTAGTAGAAATAAATAAATATAAATCAAATTATTTAAACATATTCATTAACTTTTTCAAAGAATAATCAAATTTGAAATTTAAATGTAATATTTATATAATAATAAAATTTGAAATTTAAATGTAATATTTATATAATAATATTAGATAACTATACTATATAAATATGTAAAAGCTAAACGGGCCGAGGCCAGGGCGGGAACCCGTCCCCGTCCCCGTTTAGTTCACGGGAAATTTTTTTCTCCACTCCCTCCCCTTCGAGCGGGGTCTTGGTACCTGTCCCCATGGGAAAATTGGACATCTCTATTGGTGATGGCCTTAAGTGCGAAAAAAAAGAATATTTTTATTTATTTTCTTAAACTAAATATATATTGCATAAATATTAGGCTAAATTATACTAAATGCTCATAAACTTTGTACTTTATGTCAAAATGTTTTAAACTTTCAAAATTTTAAAAAATGCCTTTAAACGGGCAAATGCAGTTAAAAAATATCCCAACCATTAGTTTTGAATGAAATACTGTTTTGTTTAAAAAATATCACTGAACTTTCAAAAGTCTAAAAAATAACCTTAAATTTAAAGAAAAATTCAAAAAGACCTTTACTATAAATATATGAATAGAAACTGTTAATACTCGTTTAAAAAATATTCTTGAACTTTCAAAAGTGGCATTAATACTTTTAGCCTTAAAAAATTTAAAAATGATCATATTGTCAGTATAATGATCAATTTGTTTGAAGACTTTTTGAGTTCGAAAAAAATCACTTCTAAAACAAATTATATAGATATCATCTTTTTTATATAAATACTCTCATTTTCCTCCAATTTGTCCAATTTTCATACAAATTTTATTACAACAAAATATACATTGAAGCTTAAGTTGAAACATAAAATCCCATAAAATTTCACAAAATTTCAAAATCAAAATCTTCTCTTAAAACTTACTGAATAACTAGTCAAATATAAGTCTGAAGCTCACCTTGGTGTGGTGCTTCCATTATTTGCTTTCTTTTCATTATAATTTATATATCTTAAATGAAGATAATTTTTTTATTAAATAAGATAATTTTTTTATTAAATAAATAAAGGTGAAACAATTAACAAGAAGGAGAGTAAGAGGAGAGAAAAATAGAGAAAGTAGAAAAATGTTAGGTCATAGATTGAAGTAGATGAAAGGGAGGAAATAGAAGAGGGAGGTAATGAGGTGTAAATAAACGGTAAGAGCATATTTAACTATTTTTTTAGTAAAAAGTTACTAATGCAACTTTTTGAAAGTTTGGAAGTATTTTTGCAACAAGGTATTAACGGTTTTTGCTCATATATTCATAGTAAGGGTACTTTTAAATTTTTCTTTAAGTTCAAGGGTATTTTTGAAAAAAGCACTAATGATTTCCATCCAAAACTAAGGATGGAGATATTTTTTAACTATTTTTTAAAGTATAAAGGTATACTTGGACCTTTTGGAAATTCAAGGGTATTTAATATTAATTTATTTTGGTTCATATAATTAAATTACATAAATTTAATATTAATTTCCTAAACATCGTAACTAATTTCTTTATAGTTTAAAACTAATATTTATTAAGCGTTATTAACATTTTTCCAATTTAAAATTAATTAAGATAACACCACAACTAGTTTTCCTGTTTAATGCTCTTTAATGATAATTAATATAGTCAAAGATTGATGACACCAAAAAATAGTCATAAAAGTTTTAAAATTCAAAGTTTCTCATCTTTTCCCACCAAAACTATTTTTTTTTCATTTTTCAATTCAATGATTCTAAAAACTTGTCGCTCTTTAACGACGGTTAATTCTAGTCATAAATTGATAGACACAAAAGAAAGTCAAAATAGCTGGAAACTTCCAAATTTTCATGTATTTCCTTGTCAAAGAGCTTTTTTTTTTTTTTTTTTTTAAAAAAAAACATTCAATATATGTTATTTTCAGTTGTAAATTAGTGGCACAAAAAAAGTTGTATTGAATTTCAAAAAATTAAAAAAAAAACTCCATTTTTCCTGCAAAAAAAACACGTGATTTTGGCTTTAGTGACTGTTTTTTCTCTTTTCTATCTACTTTTGCAAGCGTTCATGAGTCAAGAAAAGCCTAATTTGTTGTAGTGTCTGTGCAAATCAAAGGACGAGACCCCACTAACAAGAATTCATAACTCACTTAGGATTAAAACTGAGTCACATATGATCATCATGTGAAATATAATTTCATCAATTAACAAATTTACAAAGAGATTAATTATTTTTCGGTCTAGTTTTACACAAGCTCTTTCTATAGGAGACTTCCACTCACATGTCACCACATGAACGGTTTGGATCAAACCATTTGTAACTATTACAAAGTGGGTCGTGTACATATTGTCACTAAGATAAGACACCCAACCTTATCCATATACTATGGACCCTTAAGGTTATTTCTTGATCATGATCCACCTTATGTCAACTACATATTGTATAATACTACATATACCTTGGATTCTCACTTATTGGATAATATTACACAAAATAATAACACAAGATAAAATGATATCTTATTTTATTAAAATCAATAAATAGTTTATTTACAAAACTACGAACTCTAGGTATATAAACTCCAATACATATACTTACTCTACAAGAAAACACCCCTTTCTGACGCTTTAAATCGCTGGAAAATGGTAAAAAAAAAAAAAAAGTGTCAGGAACTCCCAACGACTAAATAGTCGTTGGACATTTGGTCGGGATATACCCATCGAGAGACCATCTCCCGACATGCATATACACATTGTCTAGAGTTGGGATAACTCCCGACGTCTCATGTACAACGTCGCAACTCACCCCACACAACATTCAAAATTCATAAACTTCCGCAAACAAACAAAAATGAATCTATAATCCTACAAAACAAAGAAAATCAACACACTTCCAAGAGTACATGTTCTCAACCTTAAACCCCCACAAACACACAAAAATCATAAGTTGAACTCCAAAAGAAAGATAGCTAATCTCAATCCATCCCACACAACATTTGAAATTCATAAACATCAACAAATAAACAAAAACCATAAAATGAATCTTATAATCCTACAAAACAAAGAAAATCAACACACTTCCAAGAGTACATGTTCTCAACCTTAAACCCCCACAAACACACAAAAATCATAAGTTGAACTCCAAAAGAAAGATAGCTAATCTCAATCCATCCCACACAACATTTGAAATTCATAAACATCAACAAATAAACAAAAACCATAAAATGAATCTTATAATCCTACAAAACAAAGAAAATCAACACACTTCCAAGAGTACATGTTCTCAACCTTAAACCCCCACAAACACACAAAAATCATAAGTTGAACTCCAAAAGAAAGATAGCTAATCTCAATCCATCCCACACAACATTTGAAATTCATAAACATCAACAAATAAACAAAAACCATAAAATGAATCTTATAATCCTACAAAACAAAGAAAATCAACACACTTCCAAGACTACATGTCTCAACCTTAAACATCCACAAACACACAAAAACCATAAGTTGAACTCCAAAAGAAAGATAACTAATCTTAAGTCATCCCACGCAACATTCAAAATTCATAAACTTTCACAAACAAATAAAAGCCATAAGATGAATCCTACAATCCTCTAAAATAAAGAAAATCAACACACTTCCGAGACTACATATTCTCAACCTTAAACTTCCACAAATACACAAAAACCATAAGTTGAACTCCAAAAGAATAATAACTAATCTCAACCCACCCCACACAACATTTAAACTTCATAAACCTCCACAAACAAACAAAAACCATAAGATGAATCTTATAATCCTACAAAATAAAGAAAATCAACCCACTTATAAGACTACATGTTCCCAACCTTAAACTTCCACAAACACACAAAAACCAGAAGTTGAACTTCAAAAGAAAGATAACTAATCTCAACACATCTCACACAACATTCAAACTTTATAAACCTCTACAAACACACAAAAAATTCCAAATTGAACTCCAAAACAAGTACAACTAATCTCAACCCACCACACATAACATTCAAATTTCATAAACCTCCACAAACACACAAAAACTCCAAAAAAAAACACATAAAAATCCAGTTATTTGGCTACCATAACTGCAGGATAGCCAACAATTCATTATCATAAAGCTACTAGTAAGACATAACTACTTTGCTACCATAACTACAAGATAGCAACATATTAGCCAACTAGATAATGAAGTAATCATACCTAATTCGATGGCCATTCTCTCTGTGATCGTATCATATCTTCAATCATTTTTTAAAATTTCTTCCATGATCTTCTCTCATTTGTTTTTTAATGTCATCGAGTTCCTTAATCTTCAATTGAGACTGTTCGACATTGGCTTTCAATTTCCTCACCTCCCTATTTTCCATTCCTTGAGTAAATGACGAACTCGATGAGCTGCTATTCCTCATTGACATAGGTTTAAGGCCCCAACCTAGGCCTTTTACATGACTGAGTCATCTACCTAAAATCATCTAAAAAATTTCGTTCCCTGCTAGTGGTTGGGAACGTTCTAGAGTGGGGTTGGATTGTAATTCTAACATTTTTTCTGCACATATTAATTAAGTGTGTAAGTACGAGTGACTGAACTTACAAATGAAAAACAAAATGAAAATAAAACAAATTGATTACATGTGCATCTTCAGCTGCCTGATTCACAAACTTGCCACTTTTAGAATGTGTTTCTTTAAATAGGTCAACACGTCCTACTTATCGACCTTGTTTTTCCTGTAGCTTAAATTGAATTTGCAGGAACAACTCCGATCTGCCTACATGATTGAACGGTAATTTCTATCTATTCTTTCTATTCGTCTCCAAAATTTCCTACATTCAAACAAAAAAAAATTAAAAGATATTCCATAATAGTAAATGAAGTAAATGATAGACAACCTTAATTATTATAACCTGAAATTCTTCACTTTGAAAATGGTCACACAAAAAATGTCTATCTTCTAATCTATTCTTAAGCTAGGTAGGCTGGTTAGCACGTGCTTGTTGAGAGTTGCTATGTCTTCTGTAATGTCTGTGTGAATATGCTCTAAATTCTTTGAACGAATTTTGCATTCGATGTTCGATAAAATTATTAAGTGTTTGGTTTGATAAATCAAGCACGAAATAAGGCTACAAAATAATTAAGGAATAATTAACATATATGATGTTTATGACAATCTAAAAAAAACAACTTATAAACTTACCAACAATTGACTCTTAGTCAATTCTACAATTTTTTTTAGAACGCTAGTGAAAGTATGACATCCTACTGGAAATGTAGATTTGACGGTAACACCAATTGCATTACTAAATCATACAGAATGTTAACAAATTGGCTTTTTCTCCCCTTTTTTTGATCACGATTAGAATTCTCCCATATTTTTTAACGTATTTTTCCAACTTGATGTTTTGCTAGTACTCGCGTTTCCTCCAAGTGGATGGAGAGCTACCATCTGAGGATTAAAAATTAAAAGAGGTTAGGATATATTTCAGTCAACAGAATGTGTGTACGATACTAACTTGAAGTATCACCTATAGAAGATATTGTGTGAGCATATGTCTCCATCTCCTGGAGTTCTTCCTCTACCTCATGTTTCTTGTTAGGGGTTGACATCACATTTATAAATACACAAAAAAGACAAAACAATATAAAATCAATATTAAATATGTGTAAACAGAGAAAGAGAAGTGAGTAGATACATTTAGTCATCATGGTCATCTAAATCAAAATATTCGTCAGCATTTAAACTATTATGGGGAGATAATTGCTCTTCATCATCATTTATGAAGTCACCATCAATATGCCGAATAATTGGTCGTTCCACAGCTGTAAGATCAACGTCGACTTTGCATAAAGTTACCTCTTCAATGGATTCATCCACTCGAACTCCACTGATAATTTCTAGTAAATCCAGTTGTTCATTTTCAACATCCCCCACTTTGGTACATCCCAAATTCGCTTATTTTGGACTACTTTAACATCTTTCAAATTGCTACCATATTTTATGTCGTTGAGGTAAAATATTTGTTATGCTTGAATAGAAAAAATGAAAGGCTCATCAACATGCCAAAAGCAAGATGAGTTGATTGATTTGTATCCTAAATCCACGTGTATCCTATTACTTTTGTCGATGTCAAACCATCTACACTTGAACATAAAAATACATCTTCTGTTTGCATATTGGAAATCCAATACTTCGTCTAAGACACCGTAGAAATTTTTATCAACACTTCCATTCCCATTTATCTCCCCGGCCACTCGGACTCCATTATTTTGTGTAGGTCGATGATTATCACACTTTACAGTGTGAAATTGTGCCCATTAACAATGCATCAATTGTAAGAGTACACCTCAGACGAAGGTCCCATTGCAAGTGAAAAAAAATCATCAGAGAGATCTTTCCTCTCACGCACTTGTAGAACCTGATAATTCATCATACGTTAAAAATGACTATAAGAAATGAATCACCTCTTAACTCCCAATGCTATGTACACCTGAAATCTGAACCAATCGAAAAATTTGTGTTGATGTCTTATATATAAGCAAGAGGCGCTTTGAGCTTCACGATGAATTACCTCAAGTGTTACTTAGAATTGATTACTAGAAAGTTATATTAAAGAATTTATCTTAGAAGTTTAAAAATTATAAAGTTTAAAACGTATTTGTGATAATATGTTATTTCTTTACAATTGTTGAGAATATACCAATATGCGATACGATTTTCCTTCATTGATAGTGTTTATAAAGTTGACGCATCTAATGATCATACCCTTTGCCCAAATAATTAAAATTCACCAAATATCTCATAATCGGGACTGTTATCATCAATCCGTTCATCTCTATTGAATCTCATTTCAATCCCACTTAGATATCGTGAACAAAAGTTCTATGATTCATTCATTACATATGCTTCAACTATAGACCCCTCAGGACGTGCTTTGTTTCGTACAAATTGTTTTAATGTTCGTAAACTTCTTTCAATAGGATACATCCAGCTGTAACTAACTGGACCCACCACTTTGGTTTCATATGGTAGAAGAAAAATAAGGTATACCATTACATCGAAGAAGGCAGACAGGAATATTTTCTCCAACTTACAAAGTATGAATATAATGTCTGCTTGTAGTCGGTTCAAATTGTTGGGGTTGATGCCCTAAATTTCGAAGGGTCCTATAGTTTGTAATTATAATGTACAAACATTTTAGTTATGGAAAGAAATATGTGATGATTTATTTAGTTGCATTAACCACAAACCAATAAACTAACATCCAAGGTTATCTTGTAGCTTAAACATGTACGTAGAGATATACGGGTAGATCATGTTTAAGTGATAATCTAAATGGTCTGTAATAGATGGATAAGGCTGGATACCTTATCTTGACAACACTATGAGTATGGCTCGCTTTGTAGATGTTACAATTGTTGTAAAGTGCAATAAATGATATGATCCTGATCATTCATGTGGAGACATGTGAGCGGAGATATTCTATATAAAGGAGATTGTATAAGACCAGACTAGACCACAAAATGTTTAGTCTCATTATATAACGCCGTTCAAAATTAAGACTTACATTTCACCAGGATGACCATAGGTAATATGACCTGAATCCT
The DNA here is from genome assembly GCF_027475165.1 of Benincasa hispida. Classification (NCBI taxonomy): domain Eukaryota; kingdom Viridiplantae; phylum Streptophyta; class Magnoliopsida; order Cucurbitales; family Cucurbitaceae; genus Benincasa; species Benincasa hispida. The sequence continues at coordinate 16,509,287 of NC_143485.1, forward strand.
GAGTGAATTTTGAACAAGCCTATGAAGGCGGTCCTTTGATTTGTATGGGTGAGAACGACCAAATCATCGACTCAATAAACCTACCATTTCGGGGATTCGTCTAATTGGGGAGCTGGGAACACAGCTACATTGAAGGAGTTAAATCATTCTTCAATATCGGGGTAAGTAGATAAATTGTTCCCTTAAGGTTTGATTCCGGGGCTTGAACAATGTGGCGTCACACCTTCTCCTGACCTGAGAGGAGTTTAGTCATATTTGGACTATGATTTATTGTTCATCAGAGGGATCAGTGGTACTTCAAGAGTTAGATGTAACTACATGGGTAAAATGGTAATTTTGGCCCAGTTGTACTTACGAGCAATTTGTAAAAGGTCATCATACTATTGATTGGTTATATCCAGTGGATACATAAATATATAGTGCGAAGAGTGCAACTGTTGGTCTTTAGTGGAGTGTCCAAGTTAATAGATGGTGGATAGTTTGATTAAAGGAGTTTAATTAATTATTCACGTACCGTTGGAGTTTCAAGTTACAGGTCCATGAGGTCCTCTCGATAGCTCAACGGGAATAAATGAGAATCAGTTTTTGGATTAATTTGCATTGTTCGAATTAATTGAGGAAACTAATTATATATGATATAATTAATTTAAGTTTAATTATATATGATATAATTACTATAATGTATTTGATACATTATATTATTAAGTATTTATGAGAGGAAATAAATATTTTAATATGATTCAAATATTAATTATATGAATTGGATTCATATGGTTAAATTTAATATAAATGTGATTTATATTAAAAGCCATTGGTGAGAGAAAGGAAACTATAGGTTATATTGTATATGATACAATATTAAAACTATAGGTTATATGTTATATTTGATATATCATATAGTTTAATATATATTATATGATAAGGTAGTTATCATATGAATATATATTAAATTATTTATTAATTAAATTATTTTTTTAAAATTTTTTTAGGAGGGTGTTGTAACTCCCTTCCTCTTCTTTCTCTCCAAATCGTGTAAGTGGGGATAATTTTTTTTTTACGATCATTTTTTTCCTCAATGGTGAAGGGGTACATAGAAAAGAAAAAACTACAGAGAGTTTTGAGATCAATATATACTCCTTCACCTCTCATATTCTCTCTAATTCATCTTCCCTCACCAAAATAGCCAAAGCCCTACTCCTCCTAGACATCTAGAGAATACCGAGGTAGTCATTCGTGGTGGTGTTCGTTCGAGGGAATTTCATGTGAAGATTTGGTTTCTACAAAGGTTAGGGTTTTGAACCATCCTTCTTTCTCTTCTTTATTTTTCAAGCATGTTGTATTTTATTATTAAATGCATATTTTTGTTCTGTCTCTGTAAAATTTTACGTTATGTGAAATTTGGAAAAATTGGGACGATCCGCTTCCGTTTGAGATCCCTTCACAGGGTCCCTTTACAAATCACTTACATGTATTGTATTTGCACATAAGTCATGAAAAAATGTACATAATTCAACAATTGCAGTGGACACGTTCTTCGTTAGGTATGCTCGAATACCAATAGGGAGCAGTCTATGAAGCAAAACATGACAGTTGTGTGTTTCCAACCTTGATATTTTTCCGTTTTTATCATTCATACATTGTGATATATTAGACACAAATCCATTAGGAAATTTCATTGATTTCAAAAACTTACAAGACGAAATCCGCTCACTATTAGTTAATGTGTACGTTGCATGTGGCTTTACAAATCTGTTATTGACCTATATCATGTGTAAGTCCTTTCTTATCTTCAAATATTGTAGGTATAACTGAATGTTTGTTGTATCCTTTATTTTTCCTTCAATATTTAACAATGTGCCAACCAAGTTGTTACATATATTTTTTTCAATATGCATTACATCCAATTTATTTCGTAACAATAGTCTGGACCAGAAGTTGAAAAAATGCCCAACTTTGGCATCTAAAATTAGGATGCATCAATCTCATAGGATTGAGAGATTGGTGAAGAATGGACTTCTAAGCGAGTTAGAAGAAAATTCTTTACCAGTGTGGGAGTCATGTCTTGAAGGCAAAATGACTAAAAGATCTTTTATTGGAAAAGGTCACAGGGCCAAAGAACCTTTAGAGCTAATACATTCAGACTTCTGTGGTCCAATGAATGTAAAAGCAAGAGGAGGATTTGAATATTTCATCACCTTGACTGATGATTATTCAAGATATGGGTATGTTTATTTAATGCAACATAAGTTTGAATCCTTTGAAAAGTTTAAAGAGTTCAAGGCAAAAGTTGAAAATGCATTAAATAAAACAATTAAGACATTTCGATTTGATCGGGATGGAGAGTTTTTGGATCTAACATTCCGGAACTATTTGATAGTGTTGGGGTTGATGTCCTAAATCTCGTAGGGTCCTATAGTTTGTAAACCTTGTATGAAAAAACTTGTATGTGATTAATAATATTTGATATTTTATTCACTTTGTCTATGAAATATATGATATTTTAGTGGCATTAACCACAAACCAATAAACTAACATCCAAGATTATCATTGTAACTTAAACATGTATGTAGAGACATACAGGTGAATCATGTTTAAGTGATAACCTAAATGGTCTGTAGTATATGGATAAGGTTAGACACCTTATCTTGGTGACACTACGAGTATGGCACGCTTTATAGGTGTTACGAATGTTGTAAAGTGTTACAAATGATCTGATCCTGATCATTCATGTATTAGACATGCGAGTGGGGATATTCTACATAAAAGAGTTAGTATAAGATTGGATTACGAAATGTTTAGTCTCATTATATAACGCCATTCATAATAGAGACTTTCATTTCACTAGGATGACCATAGATAACATGACCTTAATCCTGAGTGAGTTGTGAACTCCTGCCTATGAGGGTTGTCCTTTGATTTGTATGGGTGAGAGTGGTTAGATCGCTGACTCAACAAGCCTACCATTTTGGGGATTTGTCTAATTAAGGAGTTGGGAACTCAGCTACACAAGATGAAATTCACTCCTTCCCCAAAGCAGGGGTAAGTAGATAAATTGCTCCCTTAAAGATTGATTTCGGGTCTTGAATAATGTGGTGCTACACCCTCTTCTGGCCCGAGAGGTGTTTAATCATAGTGGGACTATGATTTATTGTTCATTAGAGGGATCAGTTGTACTTAAGAAGTTAGATATAACTACAGGGGTAAAACGGTAATTTGGCCCAACTGTATTTACAAGCAATTTGTGAAGGTTCATCGTATTGTTGATTGATTATATCCAATGGACACATAAATATATCTGTAGTGCGAAGAGTGCAGCTGTCGGTCTTTAGTGGAGTGCCTGATAGTTCACGGATGGTGGATAATGTAATTAAAGATTTTAATTAATTATTTAAGTACCATTGGAGCTTTAAGCTACAAGTCCATAAAGTCCCTTGGTAGCTCAAAAGGATTTAGTTGAGAATAAGTTTTTGGGTTGATTTGAAATGTTCAAATTAATAAGAGGGAATTTAATTATATATGATATAATTAAATTAATTCAATTATATATGCTACAATTGATATAATGTATTTGATGTATTATTTTTTAATTGGAGAAATAAATATTTGAATGAGATTCAAATAATTGTTAAATTTAATATAAATATGATTTATATTAAATGACATAAAATAGAGAAAAAGAATTATAGGTTATATTGTATATGATGCAATATTAAAACTATAGGTTATAAATATAATATGATAAGTTGGTTATCATATTTATTTATATTATTAATTATTAATCCCTTTTTCTCTCTAACCACCTTAGTGGGTGGTGATACTGGGGTATAGAGTATGCCCTAATTTATTGTATATTGTACTTGTTTTTCATGTATTGTACATTAGTCTCCCGAGGCATTAGGACAAGTGGGAGATTGTTGGGATTGGTGTCCTAATTCTCCCAGAGTCTCGTAGTTTGTAAACATTGTACACATTGTTATTAATAAAATAAGAGTTATTTTATTTTCATTTACTCATATCCAATAAACAAAGATATGTAGTTATTGTATATAAACTTAAGCATGTATATGAGATATACGAGTGGATCATGCCTTAAGCAATAACCTAAATGGTCTGTAGTATAAGGATAAAGGAGGGATACCTTATCCTAGTGATACTACGGATATGACCTGCTTTGTAGAGGTTCATGTGGAGACATGTGAGCGGGGGTGTCCTATACAAAAAGTTTGTATAAGACCAAATCACGAGATTATTAGTCTCTTTATATAACATCGTTGATAATTAAGAATTACATCTCACTAAAATGATCATAGGTGACATGACCTTAATCTTGAGTGTTTTGGGAACTTCTGCCTTTGAGGGCGGTCCTTTAATTAGTATGGGTGAGAATAGCCAGATTGCCAACTCAACAAGCCTACCTTTTTGGGGATTTGTCTGATTAGGGAGCTGGGAACTCAATTACACAAGATGGAATTCACTTCTTCACCAAAGCAGGGGTAAGTAGATAGATTACTCTCTTAAGGGCTGATTCCGGGTCTTGAATATAGTGGCCACACCTTCTCTTTGGAAGAGAGGATCCAGTCATAGTAGGATTATGACTTATTGTTCATTAGAAGAATCAGTGGTACTTAAGGAGTTAGATGTGACTATAGGGGCAAAACGGTAAATTGGCTCAGCTATACTTACGAGCGATCTGTGAAGGATTATCGCACTGTTGGTTGGTTAATATGGAATAGAAATATATTTGTAGTGAGAAGAGTGCAGCTATCGGTCTTTAGTGAAGTGCCCAACAGTTAACGGATGGTGGATCTCGTGACTAAAGAGTTTAGAAGTTATTCACATACCATTGGAGCTTCAAGGTACAGGTTCATAAGGTCCTCTTAGTAGCTCAATGAATTCAAGTTGAGAATCAGATTTTGGGATTGATTTGAAGTGTTCAAATTAACAAGAGGAAATTCAATTATATATGATATAATTGGTGTGATGTATGAGATACATCAAGTGGAGGAATTAATATAAATATGATTTACATTAAGTACCATAAAATAGAAAAAGAACTATGGTTTATATGTTTCATGAGATGAAATATTAAAACTATAAGTTATAAATATAATATGATAAGTTGGTTATCATATTTATTTATAATGTATTAATTATATGATAATTAATTCTTTTTCTCTAATAACCGATTGAGTGGGAGGTTATTGGTGGTTTTATGGTAACCGTGAGATAAAAGGAAAATTATTTTCCTAAATTTAGTAGTGACTTTATTCGGAAAGTTCTAACAGATAAGCTATCAAGTGAAAGAGTTTCACTAAGCGATAACATTTAGAGACTACATGATCAGCTAAGAGATCGTTTACTTTTGACTATATGATAGTTAATCAGCTGATTGTTGCTACACGATCGAGTGGCTACGTCGATGCGATAGGCTACTGTTTACTAAACGATCGAGCACATCGTCTATACAATAGACAGTGTATTATCTCCCATTTGCTCGATCGTCTAGTCGATCGTAGACCTCCAGTCTCTTCCTCAAGCCAAAATCATACAAAGCCCACAACTCCTAGATTCTCACACCGAGAATACCAAGGTAACCATTGTGGTGGTGTTCTCACTCAATTTATGGATCGAGTTGGACTCGATTGGGTTCAAGGAGCTATTAGTTGTTCGTTATGATATACCAAATTACTATTTCTGTATTGAACTTCTTTTACAATTGTAGTGGGTTTTAAGTTTTTTGCACTACGTTTAAGAGTTAAATGCGTTTGTGGATGTGTTGATGAATGTTTATGGGATGGTTGTCTCTGTTTAAAGCTTTCTTTAAGATTACAAAGTTTTAATTTGTAAGGGCCCCTGCGTTTTTGGGCATAATTAACAAGCAATCGAGTCTATATTCAAAGTGTTTAAGTTGTTTGAGTTTTTTGTGATGAAGTTTCGAAGCATAGAGATGCAGTTCTCATTGAGGAAGAAGACCAAGGGTTGGTCGTATTGTGTAGCCTAAGGTAAACGATCGTTGAGATTTAGCTAAACAATCGTGTAGAAAAGTTATGCGCGATCGTATAGTATTTACTAAATGGTCATTTAGCTAATGCTAAACGATGGGGTAAAGTGTTTACTCTATCGTGTAGCGATGGTTGCTCGATCATGTGGACGCTGAGGGCAAACAATCGCATAGAGCATTTAATGCTCATTGTTTAATCAAAGGCGCACGCACTAAACGATCATGTAGTTTAGCATGCCTCATCGCATAGTCACTGACTATATGATCACGTGGTATACGATACTTTACGTTTGCTCAGCGATCTTTTAAACAATTATGCTTTACCACATCGTTGTCGTTTAGTTGATCGTTTAAGGCTTGTGTTGCACGATCACGTGCCTTCATGCTTCATCGCATAGTCAAAGGTACACAATCGTTGCTAAACGATCATTTAAACTTAGGAAGTGTTGCTAAACTATTGAGTAAAGGGTTTACTCTATCATGTAGGTGATCACAAGGATTTGGTACATGATCAAGGAGACGTGTTTCTTCACCCGGACGATTCAAAACCCGCTTCGCCTGTTTGAACTGGAGACTCATTGTGCTTTGTAATAGTTAGCTTTGTTTTTCGAGGATTTGAGGCTAATTATCCCGGTTCATCAAATTTTATTTAATATACATGAGATGTATGTTGGTTTATATGCCATAGTGTATGACATATAGATTTGAAACCCACCGTAGGTTATGCATTTTATTCATGCATCATATATTATAAGTGTTGTAATATAGTTTTTGGCATGATGAAATTACAAGAAAGCATGCCCATGCATCATGAAATATAAGAGTTATATTTATGCATACATTAAGCATATTCATGCATCATCTTTATATTATAAGCATTATAGTATAAGGGTGTATGGAAGCATGTATGCCTTGTTCGTTGCTTAGTTATATAAGTGTTATATACAAGTAGCAATGAATGAACAATGGATGGAGCATGACACTTAGGCTTTTTTATAAGAGTTATGAATGCCTTGTATGTGTAGCTTCACATTGTGTTGGTTTTAGTTGTTTCCTGTTATAAGAGTTATAATGGAAATTAAAACTAAAATTGATAAGAAAGAGTTGCATGCGAACTTAGATGAACTCATGTTTTAAAAAGGTTTTAAAATTGGATTGAGATAGACTTAAGTTCAAGGTTCTAATGAGATTAGAAACCTAAGTTTAATCTGTTGAATCGGTTTAATAGGATTAAATTGATTTCCATAAAAGATTAAATTTGTATTAAATCTATCTATAAGGGACCTTTTGTTTAAGGCGGGTTCTATCTAGGCTGGGGTATTTAAGTTGACGGAAACGGAACACCCCTACCTGGGAATCTACTTGGAAAGATGAATTAGATAGATTTGCTACAAGCATGCGACAGTTGATCAAAGACTTCGTTAAAGAGTTTAATGAATGATGATCAAAAGTTGTTCAACTTTCCAAAGTAAGAGTTACCTTTGGGCAAACCTAAAAGTCACTTAGTTAAAATTCTTAGCCATGTTTTTTCTAAGTGGGAGGAAGAGATATATATGACATGTCATTGATTCCACTCACGTTTCTCCCTGAATATTCACACCGTGATATTATGCTTGGCCTCGTGGTGCCCTGGGAGCATCTCCCTTCGGATGGTGTTTGCATGAGTCAATATCAAGGTGGACGAAGAGAATGTTTCTAGTAAGTGGGTGAAAGGTGTGTGTCAACACGTACTACGGTCTTTTTCATTGGTTCGCACCGTGAGATCTTCTTGCACTGCCTCGTGGCGCCCTGGGAGCGTCCCGCTTCGGATGGCTTTTGTGCGGTTGGTCAATATTAAGGTGAACTCCAGAAATGGATAAGGTCACTTTAGTTTTCGCCTTAATCGGATTTTTTCCTTCAGATTGGCTGCTTGGGGCAAAACTCTAGGGCCTAAAATGATGGGTCACACTTAGGGAAGATTGTTAAGCAAGTTAATGATTTCTTGACCAAATCAATGATAGCTAGTTGTTATAGGAACAAAGTTGTTCTAATATTAATGGTTGAGAATGTCTCAATTTAGAGGAGGGATAAATTGACTACCATTTGGTGGCTTTTGTCCTAAACCTTTGAAGCGTCATTGTGAAACTAGATGTCACACAGGGTTCATTTCAGTTTTGCTAAACCGTATTGGATTGTTTTTCAAAGAGTATTTGCTAAAACCTAACGTAGGTCAATGTGTTTGTTTTTTAGCAACATGAATGATTTTTCGTTGGTTGCCTCATTTTTGACCGATTACATATATTGGAAAGAGTCCGTTAAAACACATTTCATGGTAAACGACCTCGAGTTTGTCATGATTAAGGAGTCCTCAATTCCCGACCCTTGCTGCATCGTGAAATGTTCGTAATGCATATGAGGTGTGGATGAAGGCTAACTCGTTGGCCCGACTTCACATTTTGACTAGCATACCTGATGCATTGGCCAAAAAGGTTGAGAACATGGTCATTTCACGTGAGATCATGGACTCGTTGCAAGAATTTTTTGAACGTCAGTTCTTACTTTTTTAGCACAAAGGGATGGATGACAGAGAAACTAGTAGTGTCAGTTCCTAAGATAACCTCTAGTTAGAGAAAACAAGTGTTGCTGACTCTGATGAAGTTCACCGACGATAAGTGATCTCTGAAATTGAACTTGGAGTTTATTTAGGTTTTGATACTAATCCCACTACTCTCCAGAAGAGGAAGAAGTCTAAAGACAGTAAATGTGATTTATTTGTCTTGGAGACGTGTTTGGTAGAGAATGATGATTCTGCTTGGATACTTGATTTAGGTGCTATTAACCATGTTAGTTCTTCTTACAAAGGATTAGGTTCCTGGAAAATGTTGCCACAGGGAAAGTTGACTCTTCGAGTCAGTATTGGTGAGGTTGTTTTAGTTGTTGCTGTAGGTAGGCTAAAGTTATTTTTGGACAAGAAACGTTATACTGTCTCCTTTTCTGAGAGTAAAGTGTTTATTTTCATGAATGGTATGTAGATTGGTTTTGGTTCAATGGAAAATAACTTGTATGTACTAAGGCTGTTAGTCATAAAAGCCTTGCTTAATACTGAAATGCTCAATACGACGACAACTGCAAAAAGACCAAAGGTTTCTCCTAAGAAAAATGCCCATATTTGACATCTAAGGTTAGGTCACATCAACCTCAATAGGACTAATAATTTGGTGAAATATGGACTTATAAAGAGTTTAGAAGAAAACTCCTTGTCGGTATGTGAATCATGCCTTGAAGGCAAGATGACCAAATGACCTTTTACTAGAAAAGGTTATAGAGCCAAGGAAACCTTTGAGCTTATACATTCAGACCTCTGTGGTTCGATGAATGTTAGAGCTCGAGGTGCGTATGAATATTTCATCTCTTTCATAGATGATTATTCAAGATACAAGTATCTATACCTAATGCAACATAATTCTAAAGCTCTTGACAAGTTCAAGGAGTATAAGGCTGAAGTTGAAAACTTGTTAGGTAAGAAGATAAAAACACTGCGATTTGATCGTGGTGGAGAGTATATGGACTCGAATTCCAGAACTATATGATAGAACATGGAATTACGTCCCAACTCTTGGCCCCAGGTACATCTCAGCAGAATGGTGTATCAAAAAGGAGAAACGGAACCTTGTTGGACATGGTTCGGTCTATGAGAGTTATGCTTATCTTTCAGACTCATTTTGGGGATTTGCAGTGGAGACTATATGTTACATTTTGAACAATGTTCCCTCGAAAAGTGTTTCTAAAAAATGGTTTGAGCTGTAGAGAGGCCGTAAAGGTAGTTTACTCCACTTCAAGATTTGGGGATGTCCGACCCACATGCTTGTGGCTAACCCAAAGAAATTGGAACCGCATTTGAAAGTTTGCCTCTTTTTAGGCTACCCCAAGGAAACGAGGGTAGATACTTCTATGATCCAAGTGAGAACAAAGTGTTTGTGTCGACAAATGCTATCTTCTTGGAAGAAGACCACATAAGGGAACATGAACCACAAAGCAAGCTTGTTTTACATAAGATTTCTAGTGAGACTACTGAGGGTTCAATAAGAGTTGTTGAACAGACTATTGATGTCGATTCATCTAGTCAACCATCTCAAGAGTTGAGACTGCCTCGACGTAGTGGGAGGGTTATAAACCCACCGAAACACTACATGGGTTTGACTGAAGCCCAAAACATCATTTTTGATGATGGGGTCGAGGATCCATTGTCTTATAAGCAAGCAATGGAGAATGTTGACAAAGATGAGTGGATTAAAGCCATGAACCAGGAGATGGAGTCTATGTACTTCAATAATGTCTAGGAACTTATAGATCAGCCTGATGGGGTAAAACCTATAGGGTGTAAGTGAATCTACAAGCGAAAATAAGGTATAGATGGAAAGGTGTAGACCTTTAAGGCTAGACTTGTGGCAAAAAGGGTTATACCTAGGTCGAGGGAGTGGACTATGAGGAAACTTTCTTACCTGTTGTCATGTTGAAGTCTATCAGGATACTCCTGTCCATAGCCATATTTTATGATTACGAGATATGACGAATGGATGTCAAGACTGCCTTTCTGAATGATAATCTTGAGGAGACCAGAGGGGTTCATTGTTCTAGATTAAGAGCAAAGAGTTTGCAGCATTGATGAGCCTTGTGTTTACAAGAAAATCATCAACAGCTCAGTAGCTTTTTTAGTACTATATGTGGATGATATCCTGATGTAGGTTTTCTGACTGACATTAAAAAGTGGCTAGCCGCCTAATTCCAAATGAAAGATTTGGAAGAGGCATAGTATGTTCTAGAGATTCAGATCATTCAGGATCGTAAGAACAAGAGGTTAGCCTTGTCTCAAGCATCGTACATTGATCAAAGCTGATCAGGTACAAGATGTAGAATTTCAAGATGGGTTCATTACCCTTCAGTTATGGAATTGTTTTGTCTAAGGATCAATGTCCTAAGACACATCAAGAGGTTGAGGAGATGAGAAGAACTCCTTATGCTTCGGCTGTTGGAAGCTTAATGTATGCAATGTTATGTACTAGACCTGACATTTGCTATGCAGTAGGGATTGTCGGTCATTATCGGTCCAATCCAGGATTAGATCACTAGACGACAGTCAAAATGATTCTCAAGTATCTTCGGAGAATGAGAGACTACATACTCATGTATGGAGATAAGGATTTGATCCTTATAGGATACACAGACTTTGACTTTCAGACTGATAGAGATTCTCGGAAGTCGATATTAGGGTCAATGTTCACTCTGAATGGAGGGGCTGTAGTTTGGCGAAGCATTAAGCAAGGATGCATCGCGGACTCCACTATGGAAGTCGAATACGTAGTCGCTTGTGAACCTGCTAAAGAGGTTCTTTGGCTTAAGAAGTTCCTTACAGATTTGGAAGTTGTTCCAAATATGTATTTGTCGCACTCTATTGTGATAACAGCGGGGCTGTGGCAAATTCAAAGGAACCTTAGAGTCATCATAGAGGTAAACATATCGAACAGAAATATCATTTGATCAGGGAGATTGTACATCGCGGTGATGTGATAGTCACTAAGAACGCATCGTAGCACAACATTGCTGATCCATTTACAAAGGCCCTCACGGCTAAAGTGTTCGAGGGTCATCTGGTGAGTCTAGGTCTACGAGACATGCGACATCTTGTCTAGGGCAAGTAGGAGATGATACTGGGGTATAGAGTATACCCTAGTTTGTTTATATTGTACTTGCTTTTCATGTAATGTACATTAGTCTCCCAAGGCATTAGAACAAGTGGGAGATTTTTTGGATTAGTGTTCTGATTCTCCCGGAGTCTCGTAGTTTGTAAACATTGTACACATTGTTATTAATAAAATAAGAGTTATTTTATTTGCATTTACTCATATCCAATAAACAAAGACCCGTGGTTATTGTATGTAAACTTAATCATGTATATGAGATATACAAGTGGATCATGCCTTAAGTAATAACCTAAATGGTCTGTAGTATAAGGATAAATAAGGGATACTTTATCCTGGTGACACTATGAATACGACCTACTTTATAGAGGTTTACAAGTGTTGTGAACTACTACAGATGGTATGATCCTGACTATTCATGTGGAGACATGCGAGTGAGAGTGTCCTATACAAAGGGTTTGTATAAGACCGGACCACAAGATGATTAGTCTCTTTATATAACACCGTTGATAATTGAGACTTACATCTTATTAAAATGACCATAGGTGACATGACCTTAATCCTGAATGTTTTGGGAACTCCTGCCTTTGAGGATGGTCCTTTGATTAGTATGGGTGAGAGTGGCTAGATTGCCAACTCAACAAACCTACCTTTTTGGGGATTTGTCTGATTGGGGAGCTGGGAACTCAGTTACACAAGATGGAATTCACTCCTTCCCCGAAGCATAGGAAAGTAGATAGATTGCTCCCTTAAGGGCTGATTCCGGGTCTTGAACATAGTGGCCACACCCTCTCTTTGGAAGAGAGGACCCAGTCATAGTAGGATTATGACTTATTGTTCATTAGAGGAATCAGTGGTACTTAAGGAGTTAGATGTAACTACAGGGGCAAAACAGTAAATTGGCCCAGCTGTACTTACGAGCGATTTGTGAAGGGTTATCGTACTGTTGATTGATTAATATGAACATAGAAATATATATGTAGTGAGAAGAGTGCAACTATCGGTCTTTAGTAGAGTGCCTGACAGTTAACCGATGGTGAATCTCGTGACTAAAGAGTTTAGTCAGTTATTCACGTACCGTTGGAGCTTCAAGCTACAGGTCCATAAGGTCCCCTTGGTAGCTCAATGGATTCAAGTTGAGAATCGAATTTTGGGGTTGATTTGAAGTGTTCAAATTAACAAGAGGAAATTCAATTATATATGATATAATTAGTGTGATGTATGAGATACATCAAACGGAGGAATTAATGTAAATATGATTTACATTAAGTACCATAAAATAGAAAAAGAACTATAGTTTATATGTTTCATGAGATGAAATATTAAAACTATAAGTTATAAATATAATATGATAAGTTGGTTATCATATTTATTGATAATATATTAATTATAGGATAATTAATTCTTTTTCTCTAATAACCGATTGAGTGGGAGGTTATTGGTGGTTTTATGGTAACCGTGAGATAATAGGAAAATTGTTTTCCTAAATTTAGTAGTGACTTCATTCAGAAAGTTCTCATGGATTTGCTATCAAGTGAAAGAGTTTCACTAGGCGATAGAATTGAGAGACTACACGATAAGCTAAGCAATCACTTACCTTTGACTATACGATAGTTAATCAGCTGATCGTTGCTACACGATCGAATGGCTAAGTCTATGTGATAACGGGCAGAAATGTATGTTATTACAGTGCTAAGTTATTAAAAAATGAAGGTTTGCGTTGATAAAATATGTTAGATTGCGTCCAAAAAGGATTAAGTTCATAAAATTGCGGTCGCATGCGTCCATCGCATAAAAACAGTTAACTTTTGTATTTTTAAGCAGAATATGCGTTGACACAAGGTGGAAAGCACGATCACAAGAAATCAATGGACGAGTGCAGCATTACCGCAAGACTTTGTGGTGATTTGTGCTCGCAAACATCTGCTCAAGAAGGATTGCCTCATTGAGCCGGTGCAACTTAGTGGGCGCATTTGGGTGAAAGGCATAATTAATCACGATGGGATAGAAAGATGATAACGGTTGAATCCGAATTAAGTTGACAAGCCGCTAACGATAACAAGTACGCTCAGCTTTTCGGTGACAAATATTCGGCGCATCAGTTAGAGAATTAAAGCCATCTCATCTGTTCAATCATAAGAGAGAAACCGCCTTTCACCTCGAAGCTCTATAAATACCGAAGGCAACCTTCAAAAAAGGGGTTCAGTGATAACTTGTAGAAATACAAGTTATTTATACTACCTTATTTAGATATTGCGGCCAAAAGAGAGTAAAGTTGCATCGATTGTATGAAAATTAGCTAAGGAATGAAATAATTATCATTTATCACAATTACACCCACTAAGACCATTAAAGTGGTAGAAAGGGATATTTCAAGTCTGTTTTGCAGGAAACCAAGTCACCGTATGCACTCATGGCTCAAGAGAGAAAGATTAACGCATCTACGTCGCATTGCGCCCATCATTCAGGAATGAATAGACGATCAATGTAATGACGGCGCAATGTGACAGTCGATCCAGAGCTGACTTGCAACTGCATGCGGTAATAAAAACAACACTGCATGCGGGCACACGATCAAAGATGCAAATGAGCAACGCAATCACAGAGGATTGTGACACGTGTACAACTAATCGTTGTGCATATTCGACGGACTGATTGCATAACAGAAGGAACATTTATTCCACCATTTTTGGACTTTCCATAACAATAAAGTGGGGACCATAAGTTAAAGAGTCAAAGCCTTCAGCCTATAAATACCTTTAAAGAATTTACTAAAAGATATACTTGATACGGGGGATAATTGATACGAGGCTATTGAGAGAGAGCTGATCTGAGTGCCGATAGGAGAAAATCCGGAAAGAGAAAAGACAAGGCCGAGAGGTGAGTCTTAGTGCAATTCTGCCAAATCCCTGTCGAGAAGCTCTGTACTTAGATCCCTTCTACCGGTTGAGCAAGCCTGAGAGGGAAGCTCATTCTTCCATTCACTCCATCAACGCCGGCAAGCGATTCTCCATTTCAGATTTGTGCCAAGACATTAGTGCTTATTTGTATTTGTTTTTAACTCTCATTCATTAATATTATTTCATCTTCTTAATCTCTTCATTCGCAACCATGTATTAGACGCTAAATAGTATTATTGAATGTCTCGATCATTTCCATTTACACTTCTCTATCTATTTCCGTTCCTCCATAAATCATATTCTCCATGATGTTTTCTTAATCCCTTGGTGATTAATATGAATTAAACAAGTAACTTAATTTGTACTAAAGAAATAAAGATGTTTAGCTAAAGCATGCTAGACGACATCTTCACCTGTGAGAGCAGAAGTGAAGATGCCATTCTGATCTGTCGAGAGAAGGTTAGAAGAATGCGTTAACTAAAGCAAGAAATACTTCCAGAGATGGAAGCAACCTTGCGTTCATTATGTTCGTCCCTGTTTCACCACAGAGATGTGGAAATGCGACCAATCACCGAGAGGTGTACGCCAAGGGAAAAGTGGAACCGTACTTATGCCTTTAACGCAATTAAGGAACTTGCAATGTTTGCACTAATTATCTTTTCTCTTTCTGTTCCACACATAAGATTTGCCACCGCATAACACGATCTTTATATAATCTTCACAGTCAGTCTCAACTTCAGTATCTTGTATCATGAAACGTGTCTCTTATATCATCATAACTTAGGTTTATTTTACAGCAATTTACTTTATTATCGCATTTTATCGCTGTCTTTACTTTATTATCACATTTTTAAATACTTGTACAAACAACCTTTTGATAAATTGAAAAACCCCTGATCGCATATATCATAAATATAACGAAATTAAACCTAAAAAAATCCTTGTGTTCGACCTTGGATCACACCGAGAAACTTGCGGTGAAATTATACTTGGTTTCAACGCAAGGAAACTTGTGACAACGCACAACATACTACAAGAACATTCATTAATAACGCACATCTACAAGTAGTATCGCATATCATTGCAATCATCCATGCGTGGTCTTACATCAAGTTTATGGCGCCGTTGCCGGAGAACTAGTAACGGGGACATGGACTTGTATCATGCATGAGATATCATAGTGTGTGTGCTTAGAATAGAAGCATAAATTTTTATGTCATCAAGTTTATGGCGCCGTTTCCGGGGAACTGGTAACGGGGACATGGACTTGTATCATGCATGAGATATCGTAGTGCGTGTGCTTAAAATAGAAGCATAAACTTTTATGTCATCATTCAGCTAGTTCAATAAGTTCAGATACTTAGAGAATTTTCCCTTAGATTAGCCTTGTTCTTAGTTTTTCTTTTATTTTAATGTGGAGCGAGAGAAGGGAAGAGACGCCAGAAGATCGCTCAGGGCAACTCGAGAGAGAACCCGGAGAAGTGGAAAAGCAGAGAGCGGGCCGAATCTTGCAAGAGCGAGACTATCTTTTGAACAGAGTAGAAAAGGCAGTGTAAAAGCCTTGGTAAGCAAGAGATTGCTACCAGGCTCTTTATTCTCTTCTTGCATTGTTATTTTGTATTTCAACTCTATATTTATACAATGGAAGTTCTTTATTTACATCTGTTCACTCTCTTAGTACGCATGAGTAGCTAAACTTATCGAATAGGTTGAGAAGAACTAAGCTAACATGACCTAGGATCTTCATTGCATGCGATTATCTTATTTTATGCTGTGCCCAACACCCGTTTAGAGCTACTCGAGAGAAAGTCTAAAGAAAGAACCTAAGACTTGAGAGATCTAGGTTAGAATCTAGAATCGAGAGAGCAAGATTAGATATGCATAAGAAAGAGATCGGGACTTAGAGATAAGCTCTGTTTGTCAACTTGCATCGCATGCACCCTGCATTGGCGTATTCTCTTTTCACTTGCCTCCGTCTTTTAAGTGTATAAAATTATAGACTACGACTATATAAGTATATGGTGAAGAAGAACTCTAAATTCTGAATAGCGGAACCCCTTTAACGAAGGTAGCCTTCGGTATTTCTAGAGCTTCAGGGTGAAGTGCTTTTCTCTCAAATGATTGCACTGATGGTATGTCATTAATTCTCTGTCTGATGCGCCGATTAATTGTCACCGAAAAGTTGAGTGTATTTGCTACGTCGTTAACGACTTGTCAACTTAATTCGGATTCGACTGTCGTCAGCTTTATGTCTCGTTGTAATTTATTAAGCTTCCACCTTGATGCACTATCTCTTTGCAGCCACCTTCTTGGGCAGATCTTTGCGAATGCATATGATTGAATAGCCTCGTGGTCTCAATCTTTTAATGTGCTCGGACGCTGAATTCCTCGGATCGCAATTATGCCTTGCACCAATGCATTTTCCTGCACAAAATATGTAAATTAGTTGTTTTAATGCAATGGACGCATGCGATCGCAATGTTTTCAACGTAATGCTTTTGGACACAATTTTATATATTTTTACCGTCGCAATCCAACATTGTTTTATATCTTTGTGTTGTAATAACATGCATTTTTCCCATTATCACAGCCCCAAATTTAAAACAATGCTTATCCTCAAGCATAAACTAAAGATTTTCTCTAGAAAGTCTGCCGCCTTCTTCTTTCCTAGATTTCTCGAGGTGCCTTATTCAAATCTTATGTACCAAAATCTTCTTAATTCCTATCCAAGTCTCTTCTAAAATATTTCTAAAATTTAGGGACCGCAAGTTTAACTTTCAAAAGGACTTTACTAGTTTCTAGGGCATCGCATGATTTATTTCATAAAGAAAAATTTCAACTGGGGTGTTTTCAAATAATTTTTACCCTTGCGTAGTGTATATATATATATTCTATGACCTTGCACTGATCCAAGTGCCTAGCCTTTGTTTTAGCTTGCCCCCACATGTGTCATGTGAGCATCCAACTACAAGTAAGGTGCACTTTCTCATTCTAAACTCATGCAATCATTTTATTTATGCATTGATCACGATTCCTACCTTCGTTTTGGCTTGCCCCCACGGGTGTCATATGGACATCCAATTGCGAGTAGGATCCGATCGCAACGTTATGATTTTTTTTTAATGCCTAAAAAATAGCAAGGTTGAAAATAAATACCGCACCCCCAAATTTAAATGCACCAATGTCCTCATTGCTGAAAGATTGAAAGAATTCATACGATGCTCTTAGGAGATTTCTTAAAAGTCAGTTTGAAAGAAAGCTGGTGGACCATTAACTTCTAGAAATATTTCATGAATCTACTATCCTAAAATTAAGTTGACTCTAGTGCATGTGATGAAAAATAGAGGCATGTGTTTCATCATTGAAATCATAATTGGCAAGAAAAACAATGCAGTGACTTACTAAATTAATCAATATCTAATGATTGCACCGGCTAAAAAGGATGTGATGATAAAATTATCAAAGTTAAAATGAAATGCGAGAGTGTAAAATTTGGAATAGACAAAGTCAAGGAAAGATACAACCCCCAAATTTTCTCTGTCGCCCGCATTATTTGTGATCGCATCCTTCTTTGCGGCGAGCCTATTTCTTCAATTGTGGTGGCTGAATAAACTAGTCGCGTCTTTTGGTTATCGTGTATTTCCCTCGCAATCGTTCACCACGATCGTTGCAAAAAATATTGAGAGGGTAAAAAATATAAACGACAGAGTTAACAAAATTTTTCTTCTTCTTCTTCTTCATTTTTTTTGTATGCAAGGATTAAAGAAAGATAAAGAAATGATAACAAATATAAAAGAAGGGTAGTGTGAGTTCATGAATCAATGATAGAAAAAAGGATACTCTAACAGAATTATGCCCCTGATGAGTTTCTGTCGCATAACAACACATGGACCGTTCAATTTTTCTTCATTAGGATTTCTCAGGTCTATGGAGGTATTTTCCCGATGAAAGTCACCTCGGTGATATATCTTGACTCTTTGCCCGTTGACCTTGAATGCGCGAGTCCCTTTTTCATTAGTCAATTCGACCGCTCCATGCGGTAATACTTCTTTGATTATAAAGGGTCTGGACCAACGTGACTTTAATTTACCGAGAAAGAGTCGTAGCTGCGAATTGAATAATAAGACCTTTTGTTCGACGTGGAGATTCTTTTCACATAGTTGTTTGTCATGCCAACGTTTTGTGCGCTCTTTGTAAATTTTGGCATTCTCATATGCTTGCATTCTCCATTCATCGAGCTTGACCAATTGAAGTTTCCTTGCTTCCCCTTTGGCCTTAAATCGAAATTAAGCTTTTTCACTGCCCACATTGCTTTATGCTCCAGCTCAAGCGGTAAATGTCATGCCTTTCTGAACACCAATGCATATGGGGACATGCCTATAGGTGTCTTATAGGCGGTCCTGTATGCCCACAAGGCATCGCCCAACTTCATTGCCCAATCCTTTCGTGTAGGTTTTACCACCTTCTCTAATATCAACTTGATTTCCCTGTTGGACACTTCAGCTTGATCATTTGTTTGTGGATGGTATGCGGTGGCCACTTTATGAAGGATATTATATTTAAGCAGCAAATTGTTGATGATGTGATTAACAAAGTGAGAGCCTTCATCACTTATTATGGCACGTGGAGTGCCAAAACGAGTGAAAATATTTTTCTTTAAGAACTTCGAGACTACCGCCACATTGCTTGCGACACACGATACCGCTTCTACCCATTTGGAAACGTAGTGACAACCATAAAATGTATTTGTGGCCATTTGATGGTGGAAATGGTCCCATGAAGTCTATGCCCCAAACATCGAATAATTCCAATTCTAAGATGATGTTCATGGGCATCGCATGCTTCCATGAAATGTTTCCCGTGTGTTGGCACCAGTTGCATTTCATTGCATAGTCTCATGCGTCCTTAAATAAAGTTGGCCAAAAAATTCCAATTTGTAGCACCTTTGCTGTTGTTCGTTGGCCTCCAAAGTGTCCTCCATATGGCGAGTCATGGCATTGTGATAGTATGCGTTGGTGAGCAGCGTCTGGTATGCATAGGCGCAAAATCTGGTCTGATCCCCTCTTAGAAAGATTTGGCTCATCCCAATAATATGACTTACATTCATGTCTGAGCCGCCACTTTTGGTGGGTTGTGTAGTCTTCGAGAAATTGTTCGCAAACCAGAAAATGGATCAAGTCCGCGTACCATGGTAATTCTTCAACTTTAAATAGTTGCTCGTCTGGGAAGGTTTCATTCATCTCTGACTGGTTGCGGTCGACTTCTGGATTTTCTAATCTTGACAAATGGTCCGCAACCTAGTTCTCCGTCCCCTTGCGATCAATGATTTCCATGTTGAATTCTTGGAGGAGGAGAACCCATCAAATCAATCTCGGCTTTGCATCTTTCTTTGTCATCAAGTACTTGATTGCCGAGTGGTCAGTGTGAACGATCACTTTGGATCTTAGCAGGTAAGCTCTGAATTTTTCCAACACAAATATCACCGCAAGCAATTCTTTTTCTGTGGTAGTGTAATTTGTTTGAGTAGGGTTCAAGGTTTTACTTGCATATGCGATGGGGTGTAACATTGTTTTCTTTTTTTGTGCCAACACCGCCCCCATCGCATAACCGCTTGCGTCGCACATTAGTTCAAAGGGCTGTGTCCAGTCCGGTGCGATCAACACAGGTACGGTTGTTAATGCATTCTTCAGTATCTTGAATGCATTGGCATTGGTCATCAAAGTCAAACTTTCTTTCTTCCTCTAGCAACGCACTCAATGGTCGTGCAATCTTTGAAAAGTCTTTCACAAATCGTCGATAAAAGCCAGCATGTCCTAAGAAGCTCCTGACAGCCTTCATATTTGCTGGAGGTGGGAGCTTTTCAATCGCCTCAATCTTCGCCTTGTCCACCTCCAACCCATCCTTGGAGACTTTGTGCCCGAACACAATACCTTCCTTCACCATGAAGTGGCCTTTCTCCCAGTTTAGCACAAGGTTCATCTCCTCACATCTCTTTAGTATCTTCTCTAGATTGTTGAGACAGAATCTGTTTGTTTGCCCATACATCGAGAAGTCGTCCATGAAAATTTCTACAGAATCTTCAAGATACTTCGAAAAAATGGCCATCATACACCTCTGAAAAGTGCTCAGCGCATTACATAGGCCAAACGGCATGTGTCGAAACGCAAATGTTCCATAAGGGTAGGTGAATGTGATTTTCTCTTGATCTTCAGGAGCAATCATGATTTTGTTGTAGCCGGCATATCCATCCAAAAAGCAGTAGTAATCATTTCCTGCTAGGCGGTCTAGCATCTGGTCAATAAAAGGCAAAGGGAAATGATCATTCTTTGTCACTGCATTGAGTTTGCAGTAGTCCATGCAGATCCGCTAACCAGTGACGGTCATCATTGGTATTAGTTCATTATTTGCATTTGGGACTACCGTCATCCCTCATTTCTTCGGTACACACTACAGGGGCTGACCCATGTGCTATCGGCGATTGGATAGATAATCCCTGCATCCAACCATTTGATTATTTCCTTCTTCACGACCTCCTTCATCGTACGGTTGAGTTTTTATTGATGTTTGATTGATCCTTTTTTATTGTCCTCGAGACGTATCCTGTGCATGCAATATGCGAGGCTGATTCCTCTAATGTTTGCTAGCGTCTAACCAATTGCTTTTATGTGCTTTTTTAGGATGCTCAGCAGCGCATTCTCTTA
The DNA here is from genome assembly GCF_027475165.1 of Benincasa hispida. Taxonomy (NCBI): domain Eukaryota; kingdom Viridiplantae; phylum Streptophyta; class Magnoliopsida; order Cucurbitales; family Cucurbitaceae; genus Benincasa; species Benincasa hispida. Next base: position 16,530,567 of record NC_143485.1, read on the forward strand.
ATCTTGTTGAAGTGCAGAGGAAATTATTACTGGTAGCGTTTATTCTGTCCCAGAAAAGCATACTTCAGGTGGTTTGGAAGGGTTTTCATCTCTACTGTCGTTGGTTGTTTCGAGGATGGTTTTCATTTTTCTTTCTTCATTTATTGTCAGCCTTTCTTCTTTGGTTCTTGTTTCTATGATCGCATTGCAGGCTACTATGGATGCGGTCGCATCCTCATCTTCATTTTCATCTTCAGAATTTTCTTCTTCATACAAACTGGGTTTATCATTGGACTCAGTGAGGTCTTCTTCTTCTGGATATTTCATGGCTCTGATAATATCAAACCTGATCTTTTGTCCGTTCATGCTCAATGTGATCTATCCCTTGTACACATCAATCTAAGCGCGACTAGTGGATAAAAATAGTCGTCCCAGGATGATGGGTACATCCTTGTCTGCTTCATAATCCAGGATGATGAAGTCTACTGGTAATATAAATTTGTCAATCGTGACCAAGACATCCTTCACCTTCCCTTTTGGATGAACAAGGAACCTGTCAGCTAGCTGGAGAGTCATCGTCGTGGGCGCCAGCTTCCCCACATTCAGTTGCTTAAAAATTAAGAGGGGCATTAAGTTGATGTTGGATCTGAGATCGCAAAGCGCTTGACCAATATATAACCCTCCGATCAAGCAGGGTATTGTGAAACTTCCAGGGTCGCGCATTTTCGGTGGAATAATGGTTTTTGCTCTTTGCATCAATGCCATCGTTGCGAACTTACCAGTGCTTCTTTTCTTCGTCACCATGTCCTTCAGAAACTTCACATACTTTGGCATCTGTTCAATCACTTCAGTGAAAGGAATGTTGATATGCAACTTTTTCAGCATGTCCATGAAGCGTTGATACTGCACTTCATCAATTTTCTTCTTTTTAAGTCTCTAGGGGAATGGTGGCAGCTATATTTTCACGGTTCCTTGTTCTTTCGGCTTCGAAGTGGATGCAATCTCCGGTTCCATCGTCTTCTGTTCTTCTGTTTCTTCTTTGAGTCAACTGGGTCTATGGTTCCATCACAATTGGAGCAGTCCTGCTTGGCTTCTTCTTCTCCTCCACCACTGTCTTTTCACTTCATAAATTCACAACTTGACATTGCTCTTTTCCTGTACTCCCTGGGTTGTGCAGGAGTTTAGTAGAACTCAGCAATGCCTCCTGTGGTCTACTTTTGAGTTTGCTCGCAATCTGTCCTATCTAAATTTCAAGATTGTGGATAGACGTTGCTTGATTCTGGAGCACTGTTTCATTATTTTTAATATACTGCTTCAGTAAGCTCTCTAGAGATGAAGATTGCGGTGCCTGTGAACTACTAGCTTGATTTTGCATTTGGCCGTTTGTTCGCGGGAAAAATCCTGGTGGCCCTTCTTTTTGTGCCATTGGTTGAAAATTTTGTTGTTGATTTTTCCACGCAAAGTTAGGGTGGTTTCTCCACCCAGGGTTGTAAGTACTGGAAAATAGATTATTCTTCATGAAATAGACAGACTATGGGTTCCACAGACACTCTTCCATTTGATGGCCTTCATTGTAAGTATCACAATTTGCGCTCGCTTGGTCGATTGCGTTGACCTGTCCCCTATGCGTTCCTGGGCTACTGATTGTGATTCCTTGTATTAAATTCATCATCGCAGTCATTTGGTTTTGTAGGGATGTGATGGCCCCATTACTCGCGTCACTGTCTTTAATTCTCAGTCTTTGATCGCTTTCTCTCTAATCTTCAGGATTCTTGGAAATGCGATCAAGTATATTCTTGGCCTCGTTGTACGTTTTGTCAAGCAGACCTCCAACTGCTGCCGCATTGGCAGTCGTATGCGATGCAGGGTTCAAACCATGGTAGAAAATTTCCATTTGTAGACAATCTGGTTAGCCGTTATGCGGATAATCTCTTACCAGCCTTTTAAACCTTGCCCAGGCGTAACTGAGCGATTCATCGATATCATGTTCAAAATTAGTAATCAGCTTCCTCCTTCTGGCGTTTTTTGTCGGGGGGAAGTACTTCATGAACTTTTCCACTACCTGTTCCCATGATGTAATCTCCCCTAGTTCGAGAGAGTAAGCCCATTTCCGTGCCTAGTCCCACAATGAAAATGGGAACAACGTTAATCAAACCTCCTCAGCGGAGATGTTTGGGAACACAAACGTATTGCAGATTTCAATAAAACTCCGGAGGTGGGGATGCGGATCCTCGCCACGCCTACTGTCAAACTGTCCGACAGTTTAAATCATCTGCAGCATCATCGGTTTCATCTCGAACCTCGATCCGTCAAGAGGTGGCATCATGATTTCTGGTGAGAAATCATAGAGGTTGGGTGACGCATAGTCCCAGATGGGCCTATTACGGTCGTTCGCCAAGAGGATGAGGTTCGCCATATTATTTGCATTTGGTGCTCTATCTTCTAGTTGCTCCGCCATGTTTGGATCTTTCTCTTGTTGTCGTTGGCGGCTGTTCCTTCTTCTTTTTCGGAAAGTTCTCTCAATATCTGGGTCGTAATTAGGCTCAGAATTTTGTCCTTCGCTCATACGACGCCCGCTTCTTCCCTTACCTAAGGAGAGGTGGTGCATAGAGATGGAAAGTCTACAAAGAAAATAAAAAAGTTACCGTTAGCACAATGTATTGCCGTAGTCCCCAGCAACGACGCCAAAAACTTGATGCGTGGTTAATGTGATGAAATAATGGTGTATAATGCGATGGTGGTGTATGCGTTGTGCATGCAAGTTTTCCTAGCAAGACCCAAGTATAAATCCTACTAAGTTTCCTGGTAAGTCTAGAGTCGAACACAGGGACTATGGAGACAGTATACAATGGTGATTTCAGATCTCTTTGTGGTGACAAATAAAACAATGTGTTGTTGGTATGTTTGTTTAATGTATAAGTTCTATGCGGCAGAATTGAGGGAGTTAATAACAACGAAAGTTACAATGAGTATGCAGGGGAACGAGTTGAGAAGGTATTTAGCTAGCGCTTCCTGAGATTGCGTTCACGCTATGCGATCATCCTACACACATGCAACAGCAATTCATCTTCCAATGAAAATGCAATAGCTCCTAGTTTTAGGACGCATGCGATATATGCGATGATGTCTATAGGACTTATTCCTAAGTCTCTATTTCTTGTCTATGCGATGATGAATGATGCACACAGATACAAGGTGACCGTATACCATCGTATCCTATCTCTAGGGTGCATGCGATGCGTTAATAGCAAACATAACTTATTCCTATGTTTCTATCTCTTGATTATGTGGTTCTAATCTGACTTTCCCGAGCTTAGATTCTAATCTGACTTTTTCAAGCCAAGATTCTATTCTTAGACCACCCTTCCGAGCATCTCTAATGGACGAATGATGCATATATAATACAAGATGATCGCATAAAGTGAAGATCTCAGGTTATGCTAGCTAAGTGATTCTTAACCCATTCGACAGTTTAGTTACTCATGCGTAATGTAAAGAGAGTGAACAGATGTAGAGATACAAATTCCATTTTATAAATAAGTTCAGAATACAGAATGACAATGGAAAATAAGGATAGAGAGCCTGGTAGCAATGTCTTGCTTCCCAAGGCTTTTACACTGAGTTTTCTCTACTCTGCCCAAAAGAATGTTCTTGCTTCTACAAGAGTCGACCTTCTCTCTGTGCTCAATGCCTCCCGGCACTCTTTCGAGTTAACCAGAACGATCTTTTGGCATACTCTCTCTTCACTTACCTCCGCCTTCTAAGTGTATAAAATTACAGACTACGACTATCTAAGTATATGGTGAAGAAGAACGCTAAATTCTGAATAGCGGAACCCCTTTAACGAAGGTAGCCTTAGGTATTTATAGAGCTTCAGGGTGAAGAGCTTTTCTCTCAAATGATTGCATTGATGGAATGTCATTAATTCTCTGTCTGATGCGAAGATTAATTGTCACCGAAAAGTTGAGTGTACTTGCTACAGTGTGTCGTTAACGACTTGTTAACTTAATTCAGATTCAACTGTCATCAGCTTTCTGTCCCATTATGATTTATTAAGCTTTCACCTTGATGCGCTGTCTCTATGCGGCCACCTTTTTGGGCAGATCTTCGCGAACGCATACGATCGCATTGCGGTCGCAATTTTTTAATGTGCTCGGACGCTGAATTCCTCGAATCGCAATTCTGCCTTGTGCCAACACATTTTCCTGCATAAAATACATAAGTTAGCTATTTTAATGCAATGGATGCATGCGATTGCAATGTTTTCAACGTAATGCTTTTGGACACGATTTTATATATTTTTACCTTCGCAATCCAACATTGTTTTATATCTTTGAGTTATAATAACGTGCATTTTTTCCCGTTATCACATCCCCAAATTTAAAATAATGCTTGTCCTCAAGCATAAATTAAAGATTTTCTCTAGAAAGTCAGCCACCTTCTTATATCCTAGATTTCTCGAGGTGCCTTATTCAAATCTTATGTACCAAAATATTTTTCATTCCTATCCAGGTCTCTTCTAAAATATTTCTAAAATTTAGGGACCGCAAGTTCAACTTTCAAAAGGACTTTACTTGTTTCCAGGGCATCGCATGATTTATTTCTAAACTTTTTCAATTGGGGTATTTTCAAATGATTTTTATCGTTGCGTAGTTTATATATATATATATATATATATATATATATATATATATTTCCTTCTTTTCTATGACGTTGCACTGATCCAAGTGCCTAGCCTTCGTTTTGGCTTGCCCCCACGTGTGTCATGCGAGCATCCAACTACAAGCAAGGTGCTTTTTCTCAGTCTAAACTCATGTGATCATTTTATTTATGCGTTGATCACGTTTCCTACCTTCGTTTTGGCTTGCCCCCACGGGTGTCATGCGGACATTTAACTACGAGTAGGATCCAATCGCAAAGTTATGATTTTTTTTTTGAATGCCTAAAAAATAGCAATGTTGAAAATAAACACCGCACCCCCAAATTTAAATGCAACAATGTCCTCATTGCTGAAAGATTGAAAGAATTCATGCGATGCTCTTAGGAGATTTCGTAAAAGTCAGTTTGAAAGAAAGCTGGTGGACCACTAACTTCTAGAAATATTTCATGAATTGACTATCCTAAAATTAAGTTGACTCTAGTGCATGTGATGAAAAATAGAGGCATGCGTTTCATCATTGAAATCATAATTGGCAAGAAAAACAATGCGGTGACTTACTAAATTAATCAATGTTTAATGATTGCGTTGGCTAAAGAGGATGCGAGGATAAAATTATCAAAGTTAAAATGAAATGCAAGAGTGTAAAATTTGGAATAGACAAAGTCAAGGAAAGATATAACCCCCAAATTTTCTCTGTCGCCCGCATTATTTGTGATCGCATCCTTCTTTGCGGCGAGCCTATTTCTTCAATTGCGGTGGTTGAATAAACTAGTCGCGTCTTTTGGTTATCGTGTAGCTCCCTCGCAATCGTTCACCATGATCGTTGCAAAAAACATTGAGAGGGTAAAAAATATAAATGATAGAGTTAACAATTTTTTTTTTTTTGAATGCAAGGAGTAAAAAAAGATAAATAAATGATAACAGATATAAAAAAAGGGTAGTGTGAGTTCGTGAATCAATGATAGGAAAAAGGATACTCCAACAGAATTGCGCCCCCGATGAATTCGTGATTCGAGCTTAGGAGTGTATTGTATAAAGTAATTGGAAAAATAAGTGCAAATGTGAATGATGCGTTAATCATGCATTAGTGATGTGCAACGGGACGCGTGACACTCCTCTCTAGGCGTTCAAGTTTTCCTAAATCAAATCCAAGTATAAATCCAACTCAGGTTCCTGGTAAGTCCAGGGTCGAACTCAGGGATCAGAGCTTGCATTGCAGCTATTGTAGAAATATCCTAAGTGAATGCAGAAATGAATTATTTACACTAAACTGCTGTGTGCATGCAAGAAGATACAAAGGGGTTAAGTAGAAAACAAGGGTTCGTGTGAAAATGGAGTTTAATGCAGGGGATATGCGTCGATCTAAGTTAGATGTACACGAACAATATGATGCAGATGAGATGACTTGCTTATCTTCGTTTATGCATTAGATTTCTATTCGGAACTTCTCAATGTGAATGTCATACAATACCCTATCTCTAGGATGTATGTGTTAGTCACAGGATGCAATAAAACACTAGTGCATCTATCTCTAGATGTACCAAGCATTTCTAACTTAATGATGGCTTGCTTATTCTCTCGAATAATTCAAGCTAAAGTGGATTTTACCAAGTGATTTAGTGTGTTTAGAAATAGATTTTGCATGAAGTTATTGATGCATCTAACATAAAGCAAGAAATAAACAGTGGCGAAGTGAAGTAGATTAAATATGTGAATTTATAAAGAAACTGTCTTTACAAGATCAATACTCAATCAAATAAGATGACGAAAATGATAATTCAGATGAAATGAAAGGAGTCAAGCCGCAAAGTACAATCTCTTGTCCTCTTTGGCTCAATTCTAATTCGTGTACAACCAACTAGTAGAAGAAACGGAAGAAAATTCTCTCTCGAGCTCAGCTTTCTCCACTCCTTGATCGACGGTGGTGGTGGTTCTCTTCCCTCTTGTGTTCTCGTCATGACAGCACAACTCTAATTCTTAAAATTTCAGAATTATACAATGAGCTAAAGATCTCTTCATCTGGTGGGATTTCTTCTATTTATCGGCGTCGGGCTTCTCCAACTTGATGATGGGGCAGCATTAAATTCCATACACTGGTCAGCCACCTGACATTCAGATGCTTTTCAGACGCCACCAGCTGCAGATGCCTATGCTTGCAAGTGGTGATTTGACATAGACAACTTGAATCAATGAATCTTTCTTGCGTTGAATCCCTCTGAAGCATGCCCATGCGTTGACATTGCCTACGACACTTAGAATCTTTGTTGAAATCTTGCAATATCATGCGTTAACGCCGCAGTATTTTAGCAATAAACATTCTTTTGCATGAGTTTGATAGTGTTCGAGTAATTCCATGCATTTTCTCTAAAAATTATGGGATTTTATCATTAAAGACCTTAGTTGTTTCAACCTTTGAGTCACAATAACTTGTATTTCTACAAGTTATCACACCTCCAAATTTGAACAATGCTTGTCCTCGAGCATTCCACAAAATAATTCTTTGTTATCTGCATTGTCTTAAGTGTGCAGGGTTCACCTCTCATCATATTCACTTATAAGCTTGAGACTGGAGTTTGGAAAATGTAATGCAGGTTGATTCTTTTCTAAAAGAAAAAATGTTTTATTTCAGGTGCAGCAAGCCTTTTGTCAACAGCTACTCAAAACATTCTCGTTTTTTCTAAACCAACAATGCGTTATATGCTTTTCTTTTTAAAACAGTATGTCGATAAAAAAAAGTATGAATTCTGGGTTCTCCATGCGTTATTCCATGTATCCCACTTTCGTTTTGGCTTGCCCCCACGGGTGTCATGCGAGCATCCAACTACGGGTGAGAGCTCTTCACAACTGAACTCATATTTAGCATGTATACGTTTCAAGATACAACTTCTTTAAACTAGATAGCAGAGTTTTGGGACGCATTGATCTAGGAGACTTAACTTCGTTTTGGCTTGCTCCCACGGGTGTCATGTGAGCATCCAACTACGGCTAAGTGCCTGTTTCAATTTTTAACTCATGCCAATTTGAGGTTTTCTTGTATTGGAGTATTGACAGAGGAGTTTGTGTTTAACATCTTTCTATTTTGTTTCCTCTCTTTTTTATGAACTTACTTGATAAATGCGTCTTAACTCGGATTTCCCTCACCCCCAAATTTTAGAGATTAGCTAAATCCTCATTGCTAAAAGAGAAACAAAATTTCGAAAAGGCTTTGAGAATTTCGAAAGGAGTTTTGATTTAGGACTTGCATGTGTTTGAAAGAAAACGTGTAGACTTTTTAGAAAAGTTCAGGCTTTGTTGATTTTCTTAACGCCTACTCCGTACTTATAAGTTTCTTATTACTAATATCATTGAGGTAAAACAACGCACAAGACAAAAAAAAATAGCTAAAGAACAAAAAAAGGTATGCTAAGGACAAATGCAAAGATGAAATATGATGGAAATTTCATTCATTCCATTGATAAATCAATAATGGAATAAAACAAACACAACAAACAAATACAAAAGATCAATAAATAAAACAAAGTAACCAACACCCCTAAATTTATTGTGCTGGCGCGTCATCCGTGCGTTCTTCCACGGGGTCTTCATCCATGAAACGCAGAGGGTTCCTTAGGTGGGCAGGTAGCGGTGGCAAGGCAAATATCCCAACCAGGACTTGGTTGATATATTGCGTTGCATAGACGAACTGGTCCTGCATTCTTCTTGTTTGCTGCCGTATGTAGTCCCTTAGAACCCTATTTTGCTGTTGAAGTATTTCAATGGACGCAACCAGTGGTCTGAGTTGATCGCTAATGAAAGTTTTCAGCTCATCAAGATCAGTGCTTGGTTGCGGTGGTGTTGGTTCTTCGACTCTGTCAACTGGGTCTTCAGAATGTCTTGTGTTTCTTGTCCCTGACCTAGTTGGTTTAAAAATAATTGGAGGAGGGACAAAGGTTGGAATTAGAGTTAGTAAGTGGGAAGGAAGGGGACTAGGGATTTCTTGATCTAGGTTGGTATTATCGTGCTGCGTTAGATCAAGAATCTCTTCTTGCAGGGCCAAAGGTGAGTTTGGGAGAGGGATGTTTAAGTGTAGCCACACTTCTTCATCAGTAAACGCATGCTCTGCTTCATATTCTTGTTCATTTTTCGAAGCACATCGTTGTGTTCAATTATCCGGACGCCCTTCTTTTGGGGGCGTGTTGGGAGGATCGAGGTCTTGCTGTCGCATTCTTGCGAGGTAAGGTAGGCTGGTGTGGAGAACCACGAAGCAGATGCCTGATTAATTTGATGTCCATTAGACCATCAATCTCCTCATAATCATCCCCCAGAGGGATGCCCCCGCGTTCACACAGTGCACAGATCAGCCAAGGAAAGTAAAGTTGTCCTTGTGGTTTTGGTTTGATGGCTTTGATCTAGTCCATGATTATCCTTCCTATGTCTAGAGGAATGCGCTGCATGATGTAAAAAGTGGCCAGGACGCATTCTCTCAAGACTATTTCATCATGCGTTGTAGGCATGATACTTTTCTTAATCAAGTATAACCACAAGTTTGCATCCGTTTTCAGATTCCTGGAAGCTAAGATCATTACTCCACTTCTTGATATTTGCCATGTGCTTGCAGGTTTGGTAATGGTGGGGTATTGGAAGTCAATTTTACTCGACAACCAAAATCCCGTGGACGCGGTATGCGATGCATGTTCTTAAGATATGCGTTGGAATGAAAATGCTCCAACAGATGTATGCGATGACCATGCGTCCTGCCACAAGTTTTCTTGCATTCACGCCAAGTATAACATGAACGCAAGTTTCTCGGATAATCCAAGGTCGAACATAGAGACTTGTAGCTATATGTATGCGGTAGTATAAATAAAAGAATGGGGGGGGGGGATATTGCTAAGTTAATCCTACTCTTACTCCTATCTAATAGACAACGCAATGAGAATATGCATGAGAGGTAGAGTACGACAACACTTGACATGAAATAAATGAATGGGAAAACAGATAAAAATACGGAGATGTTTTCATTGCAACCCTTAAGAGTGATTGCAAGGACAACCCTAGTCAATGCAAGCCATGCGATCATGCAACAAACATACAATAGTAAACCACCTCTTGGTGCGAATGCTACGGCTTCTAATGCTAGAATGCATGCGATATATGCGATAAGTCTATAGGACCTACACATAAGCCTTTATTCTTATTTATGCGATGAAAAAATGACACACACACAAATAAGGCGACCACATAATATCATTCCTATTCCTAGGGTGCATGCGATGCAGGTTAACAAACGAAGCTTATCTCTAAGTTCCCCATTCTTGTCTATGCGTTCCAATCTGCTCTCTCGAGTCTTAGATTTGGGTTTTAGACGACTCTCTCAAGTATGCCTAAATGATGAATGATGCACTCATAGAATAAGGTAATCGCATGAACTTGGCTGACCTAAGCTTATTCCTATCTCTAGTGAACAATGCATACATTGCTTAATGCGTCCAACCACTTTCCCTCTCGGACAGTTGGTTGTTGCTGACTTTACTCATAGACAAGCAATGCGTTAGCCTATAGATAGGCATTGCCGCAGCTTCACACTAAGCAAATAAGGTTACTCACACACTTGCGCAATGCACACCTCTCGGTGAGTTGCTACATGCTTCATATCCCTAGTCCACATGACTAAGTATGCAATACCCAAGCAATCTCACTAAGTGTTGCAAGCCGTATTTTTTCTCCTCATCAAACTCACTGCTAGAATTGGCGGACAAGATTGGGCCAAATCCTCATGTGCTCAATGCATAGTGACTCCAGCCCATTGCGTCCACAATTTCGGTTATATATGAAGGCAATGGGTTGCATTTGGGGAAGAATTCCTTCTTGGTAAGGATGTCACTAAATTGACGCTTCCTCCCTTTGGTCTTTTTAGGTGTTGCGGTAGTTGCCCGCCTCATGCATTTTGGCCTCCCTTGCAAGTTCCCTTAATTCATTTTCCAATTCCTTTGGGAGGATAAACTTCCTTCGCCCCTGTCGTACAAGCTTGTACCTCTCCAATTCCTTTTCCAACACTCTTGACTTTGAGTAGATCTCATGCGTCGCACCCTCAGGACCAGGTGCAGGCTGCTATTCTTCATCCTCCAAAATTAATTTTCTTTTTCACAACGATCTCTTTCCTTTTGACGACCCTTCATCCGCATCAGATTGGCGAGGTTGCGATGCGTCCGGCCAACTTCCCTTTCTCTTTCTTCTTCTTTTTCCAATTCAGCTTCAAGCATCATCGCATAACGTTCCGCTTCATCAATTTCAAGTGATGCATCGGTTGGGTCGAGATGCATCACTTGTTCCTCTTCGATTTGTCCTTGATTCAAGCTTGCTAAAATTTCTCCAAAAACTTCTTGCTCGTCTCTTCGAGCTAATTCCGCAAGCTCCGCACTATTTTGCCTTGACGTAGGACTATCGGAGCTTGGTTTGGGGTGGGGGGGTGGGGAGGGGGGGGGGGGGGAAGGGGTGATTGGTGGGGTGCCAGATTGGGTATGCGGCGACCTGGGAGATGAGATGATGATAGGTGAGGGCAGTTGGGTCTTGACCATCTTGACTTTAATTTTCCTGGGAACAAACGTAATCGTGAATTGAATAATAAAACTTTTTGCCGAACAACAAACTCTTTCTTAGTGATGCGTTGGTCGTGCCAACGTTTAGTCTTCTACTTGTAGAGTTTGCTATTCTCGTATGTGTTCAACCACCATTCCTCAAGCTCATTGAGATGAAGCTTGCGTTGATCGCTCGCGGCTTCCAAGTTTAAATTCAGCTTCTTCACTGCCCAAAAAGCTTTGTACTCCAACTCCAAGGGTAAGTGACAGGCTTTTCCGAATACCAAGAAGTATGGAGACATACCTATGGGAGTCTTGTAGGAAGTTCTGTAGGCCCAAAGTGCTTTGTTCAACCTCTGTGCCAAATTTTTTTGTGATGCGTTGACGACTTTTTCCAATATTGATTTTATTTTTTGATTAGATACCTCAGCTTGATCGTTGGTTTGCGGGTGGTATGCGGTAACGATCTTGTGCCTGACATTGTATTTGACAAGCAATTTTGAAATGATGCGATTAATGAAATGTGTACCTTAGTCACTCACCAGTGCTCTTGGTGTTCCAAAGCGTGTGAAAATGTTGTTGGTGAGAAACTTATAAATAGTCACCACATCATTTTTGGCATAAGCCACAACTTCCACTCATTTTGATACGTAATCTACTGTCAGTAGGATGTATTGTTGACCGTATGACAGGGGGAAAGGTCCCATAAAATCGATGCCTCAAACGTCAAATAATTCGACTTCAAGTATATTGTTCAGTGGCATTGCATCCCTTGATGATATATTTCCTATGAGTTGGCAAGGGTCGCACTTAAGAGCATACTCCCTTGCGTTTTTGAAGAGGGTAGGCCAGAAATATCTACTTTAAAGAACCTTTGCAGCGGTTCTTTGCCCTCCAAAGTGCCTTCCGTAAGGAGAGTCATGACACTCATCCAGGATGTGTTGTGTCTCTCCCTCTGGAATGCACTAACGCATGATGGAGTCAGGACCTTGTTTGTAAAGAAACGGTTCATCCCAAAAATAGAATTTTCTATCGTGAACCCTGTTGAAAGTTGAAGTGTTTAGGGAATTGTTTGGTAGTTAAGTAGTTAACAATGTTTGCGTACCAAGGTTCCCTACTTTCAACTTTGAATAAGCCTTCATCAGGAAATGCATATCTGATTTCATCTTCTTGGTCTTATATTTCCTGATTGTCTAATCTGGACAGGTGATCAGCCACTTGATTTTCAGTCCCCTTTCTATCTTTAATATCAATGTCGAATTCCTGCAATAGCAGCACCCATCTAATTAATCTTGGTTTCACATCCTTCTTACTCATAAGGAACTTAATGGCTGAGTGGTGTGTATAGATGGTTGCTAATGCACTAACTAAATAAGATCTAAACTTTTCGATGCCGAACACTACAGCCAGCATTTCTTTCCCCGTAGTTGTGTAATGTTCCTGAGAGTCGTTCAGAGTCTTCGACGTATAAGAGATGGGGTGTATCAAATTCCCTTTTTTCTGCCCCAACATGGTTCCTACTGCAACATCACTTACATCACACATCAGAATGAAACGTTGCGTCCAATCCGGTGCTATTAGTACCGGAGCTGTAGTCAACACATACTTCAGTGTTTCTAATGCATCGCGACAGTCGTCATTGAATTCGTAGGGTCGGTTCGCTTCTAATAATGCGCTCAGAGGTCGCACAATTTGAGAAAATCCTTTTACGAACCTTCGGTAGAAGTCTGTGTGTCCTAGAATACTTCATAGAGCTTTTACATTTGATGGCGGAGGAAGTTTAACTATGACATCTACTTTGGCCGCATCAACTTCTAACCCGTCTTTAGATAGCTTGTGGCCCAAAACAATGCCTTCAGTCACCATAAAGTGACATTTTTCCCAATTTAACACAAGATTTGTTTCCTTGCATCGAGTGAGGATGGCCTTCAGGTTATCTAAGCACGATTGAATTGAGTCTCCAAAAACTGAAAAAATCATCCATAAAAACTTCAACGATCTGTTCCAAGAAGTCAGAGAAAATTACCATCATGCATCTTTGGAAAGTTCCAGGTTCATTGCATAGTCCAAAGGACATACGTCTGAACGCAAACGTTCCAAAGGGGCAAGTGAATGTCATCTTTTCCTGATCTTCTGGGTCGATTAGAATTTGGTTATAGCCGGAGTATCCATCTAGAAAACAATAAAATTCTTTTCTAGCCAGTCGGTCAAGCATCTGGGAAATGAACGGAAATGGGAAGTGGTCTTTCTTGGTTGTCGCATTGAGTTTCCTATAGTCCATGCAGATGCGCTGACTCGTGACAGTCCTTGAAGGGATGAGCTCATTGTTACTGTTGACTATCACTCCTGCGTCCAACTACTTTATGATTTCTTTCTTGACTAGTTCCTTCATTATGGGATTTAGCCTTTGTTGAGGCTCAATTGATCCAGTCTTCCACTCTTATAGCCTGATTTTGTGCATGTAGTAAGATGGGTTGATTCCACGGATGTCAGCTAGTGTCCATTCTATTGCCCACATGTGTTCTTGCAACATCTGCAAAAGAGAATATTCGTTAGGCTCGGAAAGATTTACTGAAATAATTATAGGTAAGGTGTTGTTTGATCCAAGGAAAGCATATTTAAGGTGGTTAGGTAAAGGTTTCAGTTCTAGTTCTGGTGGTTCTTCCAATGATGGACAAGTTGGCTTCGTCTGTCGCTCACTCGGACTTGGCGGCTCAAGCTTCTTTATGCTTTCTTCCAACGCAAGGACCTCACAAACTTGGGTCGCTTCTTCTTCAGGCAAATCTATTTTGTTAAGTTGATATTCTTCATTATCTGGGAACTTTAATGTGTTTAACACATTAAATTTCACTTCCTGATTGTCTACGCGCATGGTCAGTTCTCCCTTGTGCACGTCTATTAATACTTTCTCAGTGGCGAGAAATGGTCGTCCAAGAATGATTAGTACATCCTTGTCTGCTTCATAATCAAGGATGATGAAATCCACTGGGAATATGAATTTGTCAACTTTCACCAGAACATCCTCAATCTTTCCTTTAGGGTATGTGATCGTCCTATCAGTGAGTTGAAGCGTTACAGAAGTGGGCTGTGCTTCACCAATCCCCAATTTCTTAAAGATTGAGAGTGGCATAAGGTTGATGCTTGCTCCTAGATCACACAATGCATGTCCTACGTCCAGCCTTCTGATTGAGCAGGGGACTGTGAAGCTTCCCGGGTCCTTCTGTTTTTTGGGTAATCTGTTGCTGACTAATGCATTGTACTGCTGCGTTAGAGTAATTAATTTCGTCTCGCTAATTCTCCTTTTTTTTTTGTCAGAATATCCTTCAAGAATTTGACATACTTCAGCATTTGTTCTAAGGCTTCTACAAGTGGAATATTAATATGCAGTTGCCTCAGAAGTTCAAGAAAATGCTTAAATTGCTGCTCATCATTCTTCTTCATCAAGCGTCTAGGAAATGGTGCGTTCAGCTGCACCGTAGGTTCTCTAGCATTAGACGTGCTTGGCTTCGAATGGCTTGTGGATTCTGGCGTCTGTTCTTGATCTTCTAATGCCATCGGGCATGTGTTGAGCTCTTTTGAAGGATTAATGGTTCTTGGGTTTATGGTTCTTTCTACAAGAGGTTTGCCACTTCGCAATGTCTGCATGACATTGCTTTTTTCTCTTGTTATTTCTTGGGGTTTCAGTATTGTTGGGCAGGACTCTTGGCTATCGATTCTTCAACTCAGTGGCAATCTGCCCCACCTATATCTCCAGATTTCTGATGGATGACGTTTGGCTTTTTAGCAATGCATCGTTCTGGGCAATATATTCCTTTAAGAGGTTTTCAAGCAGAGACACTGAACTCGACGCATGACTTCCTCTATTAAAGGATTTTTGGTGTGGTTGCTACGACGGCTGGAATCCAGGCGACGGTCCTTGCCTTTACTGCTGATTTACCCCTAGTTGGTGTTGCTCTTGTTGATGACCTGCCCAAGAGAAATTTGGATAGTTCCTCCATCTGGGATTATAGGTGTTTCAGAATGGGTTATTTTTAATAAAGCATACCGACTGCAGATTTTGTGGGCAATCAGTGTAGGAATGAAGATCTCCACAGCCCACACAACTGACCATGGGCTGTACGAATGATTCCACCTGATTTACCTTTTGCGAGTGTGATGCGTTCCCAGTGACATATTCTACAAAAGGTTTGTCATGGTAACTACTTGTGCAGAGAGCGTGGCTATTGCGTTAGAATCAATAGAATTCACATTCTGAGATCGTCTCCTCCTATCTACTCTTGCATCGTAACTGTCATCTACCCATTCCATATTATGCTTGGCTATGCGGTCCAGTATTTCCTTAGCTTCATGATAAGATTTTTCCTCGATACCGCCAGCTGTAGCTGCGTCGGCTGCCATTTGAGATGCTCTATTTAATCCACCATAAAAGGTCTCCATTTGGATGGTTAACGGTAATCCATGATTGGGGCAATTAGACTAGTCCTTTAAAGCGATCCCATGCAGCACTTAAGGTTTTGAATTCTTCTTGCTCGAAGTTCATTATCTCTCTCCGCCTCCTTGTGTTTGTGATGGGTGGGAAATATTTCTGCATGAATTTCTCCACCAACTTTTCCCAAGTCGTGATCTCCCCAGGCTTCAAAGAACTTACCCATTGCTTTGCGTCGTCACGCATAGAATATGGGAATAAAGATAGCCTGATAGCTTCTAGAGTGATCCCAGGAATCACAAACGAGTTGCACGTCTCCAGGAAACATTTCATGTGAGCGTGTGAGGGTCTTCTCCCTGAGCACCCCCAAATTGTCCAACTGTTTGAATCATTTGTAACATCATAGATTTCATCTCAAATCTTGTCCCATATGGCGTTGGATATATGATCCCTGGTGAGAAATCATACAACACAGGAGACACATACTCCCGCATGGGACGTGTACTACTATTTGCCATTATGATAGGATTTTGCCCAGTGTAGGCTAGCTGTTGAGCTAAGTTATGATTCGCTTGTTCGTACGTCATATGTTGTTGCCTGGTTTGCTGTCTGAGTAGTTGTTGCCTTAACCTACACCAATGATTCGTCGGAAGGTCCTTTCAACTTCGGGGTCATATACAAGTCTAGGAGTGCTTTCCCTGTTTATAAACGTTTACAAGCTTCGGCTTAGCTCGTAATACTCCCTCAGCTGTAGTTTTCCTACAAAAGATACAAGAAAAATTTCTGGTTAGTTTTGTTGCTGAATCTCCGGCAATGGCGCCAAAAACTTGTTCGTTGAATTCGTGATGCGGGCTTAGGAGTGTATTGTATAAAGTAATTGGAAAAATAATTGCAAATGTGAATGGTACGTTGATGCGTTAGTGATGCGTTGGTGATGCGTTGGTGATGTGCAATGGGACGCATGACACTCGTCTCTAGGCGTTCAAGTTTTCCTAAATCAGATCCAAGTATAAATCTAACTCAAGTTCCTAATAAGTCCAGGGTCGAACTTAGGGATTCAGATTAAAGCTAACGCAGAGCTTGCATTGTAGCTGTTGTAGAAATATCCTAAGTGAATACAGAAATGAATTATTTACACTAAGCTGCTATGTGCGTGCAAGAAGATACAAAAGGGTCAAGTAGAAAACAAGGGGACGTGTGAAAATGGAGTTTAATGTAGGGGATATGTGTCGATCTAAGTTAGATGTATACGAACAAGTATATGATGCGGATGAAATGACTAGCTTATCTCTGTTTATGCATTAGATTTCTATTCGGCACTTCTCAATGCGAATGTCATTGATAACTTGTAGAAATATAAGTTATTTATACTGTTTTATTTAGATATTGCGGCTAAAAGAAAGAAAAGTTGCGTCGATAGTATAGAAATTGGCTAAGAAATGCGAAAATTATAAAATGTCGTCAATACACCCACTAACACCATTGCAATGGTAGAAGAGAATGTTTCAATCTCTGTTTTGCAGGAAATTAGTTACCGCATGCGCTCATGGCTCAATAAAAGGAACAACGCATCTACGTCGCATTGCGCCCATCGATCAAGAATGAAGAGATGATCAACGCAATGACGGCGCATGCGACAATCAATCAAGAGCTTAGTGACCAACGCAATTTCAACCGCATGTGGTAATAAAAAATAACACTGCATGCGGCGATGGATCGAAAGTGTAAAGAGCAACGCAATTGCGGAGGTTTCTGACTTGTGTACAGCTTTCAGTTGTGCATTTCTGACGGGTTGATTGCGTAACAGAAGGAATTTCTCATTCCACCATTTCAGGTACTACCATAACCATATAGTGGGGACCACACATTCAAAGAGTCAAACTTAGCCTATAAATAGCTTATGCAAATTCACTGAAAAATATACATGAATACATAGAGACGTGTATATATTGATTCTGAGAGAGAGATTGGTCTGAAGTGACTGTCCAGAGTAGATCCAAGAAGAACCACGAGACAAGGCCGAGAGGTGAGTCTCCGAGCAAAGAATCCTTCCAATCCCCTTAGTTGAAGCTCTGTGCAAAGGTCACTCCTATCGGGAAAGAAAGCCTGAGAGGGAAGCTTTCCTCTCCACCATTTTCACACACCGGAAAGCATAATCTCTGTTCAGGATCTGTGTCAAGACGTTGACACTCTTTCTGTATTTTTTTCTAATCTCTATTTCATCACTTGTATTCATCTTCCTAATCTTTCATTCACACCATGTATCGAACGCTTAATCTCAGTATTGAATGTTATGATCATTACCATTATCATCTCTCTATCTCTTTCTGTTCATCCCTAATCCATTTTCTCCATGATGTTTTCCTAATTCCCTAGGTAATTAGCAAGAATTAAACGAGTAAGTTAATTTGTGTTAAGGAAATAATTAAGTTTAGCTAAAGCATGCTCGACAACATCTTCACCTGTGAGAGCAGAAGTGAAGATGTTATTCCGCCTATCAAGAAAGGGCTGGAAGAATGTGTTAACTAAAACAAGAAGTATTTCCAGAGATGGAAACAACCTTGCGTTCATCATGTTCATCCCTATTTCACCATAGAGATATGGGAACGCGGCCGATCACCGAGAGGTGTACACCAAGGGAAAGCGGAACCTTAGTTGTATCTTTAACGCAATTGGTAAACTTGCGTTGTTTTACTATTGCTCTTTCCCCTTTTGCTTCATTTATAAAGACTTGCCATCGCATACCACAATTCTTTGTATAACTTCACAGTCAGTCTCGACCTCAGTATCATGTATCATGTATCTTGTATCTTGTATCATATTAGTTTAGGATTTTATTTTATCAACGCAACTTTATTTTATCAACGCAATTTTATTTCATCACAATTTATATTCCTGTATAAACCCAATTCTATATTCATTGTTAAACCGGTCGCATGTATCACAAAAGTAACGCATTAACAAAAACAATCCCTGTGTTCGGCCTCGGATTATTCTAAGAAACTTGCGTTGGAATTATACTTGGTTTCAGTGCAAGGAAACTTGTAACACGCATTACTCTATAGCATACTACAAGCATATCATTAACAACGCATATAATCAGACGTAGTGTGCACAAGAGATAACTCAGCATAATATCCATTTTCATAGTGTACCAAGTTTATGGCGCCGTTGCCGGGGACATGGACTTGTTCATTCATTCACATTCATATTTTTCCACATGCTTAAAGATATAAATTAGCGTAACTGTCATACAATACTCTATCTCTAGGATGTATGCGTTAGTCATAGGATGCAATAAAACACTAGTGCGTCTATCTCTAGATGTACCAAGTGTTTCTAAATTAATGCTGGCTTGCCTACTTTCTCGAATAATTCAAGCTAAAATGTCTTTCATTAACGAACTTATAATCAACTATTGCATGCTTGTAGAAAATCAATCTAATTCACCTTTCCAGGTAGGTTCTCAGGTAGGGGTGTTCCGTTTTCATTAGCTTAAATACCCCAACCTAGCCAGAACTTGCCTTAGATAAAAGGTCCCTTATAGATAGATTTATTACAAATTTAATCTTTTATTCAAATCAATTTAATCCCATTAAACTAATTTAAAAGATTAAACTTAGGTTTCTAATCTCATTAGAGCCATGAACTTAGGTCTATCTCAATCAAATTTTAAAACCCTTTTAAAACATGATTCTACCTAAGTTTGCATGCAACTCTTGGTTATTAATTTTAATTCTAATTTTATTAATTATAACTCTTATAAAAAATGAAACAATCAAAATCAACCACAATACGAAGCAACACATTCTCAAGACATTTATAACTCTTATAAATAAACCTAAGTATCATGCTCCATGCATTGTTCATTCATTACTACTTTTATATAACTTTTATATAACAAAGTAATGAACCAAGCATACATGCTCTCATACACTATTATACTATAACACTTATAATATAAAGAAGATGCATGAATATGCGTAATGCATGCATAAATATAACTCTTATATTATATGATGCATGAACATGCTTTAATGTAATTTAATCATGTTATCTACTATATTATAACACTTATAATATATGACGCATGAATAAATTCATAACCTAAGATGGGTTTTAAATCTATATGTCATACATTATGGCATATAAACTAACATACATCTCATGTACATTAAAAAAAAAATAATGATGTACCAGGATAATATGCCTCAAAATCCAAAATAAAACTAATTATTACATTGAACCATCGAGTCGGTCGGTTCAAACAAGTGAATCAGGTCTTGAAACGCCCAAGTGAATCCTCGTTCCACTGATCGTGTAACTTTTCCTTGTGATGGTCGAGTAACCATGATCATGTAGCAACGATCGAGTACCTTTGACTATGCGATAAAGCATGATCATCTAAACAATCGAGGAGCAAGCGACAAGTATCACGTACCGAGTGATCGAGTAGACAGTGACTATGCAATGAAGCATGTTGGCCTACTCGATCGTTTAGTGCGCGTGCCTACCATGCAATGAGTATTATATACTCAATGATCGTTTACCTGTTTATACGATCGAGTAGCCAACGCAAACCAATCGAGTAAACTCTTTACTCGTTCGTGTAGCATCAACCATACGATCGTTTAGTAAATGCTACACGATCGAGTTAGAACTTTTTTACTCGATCGTTTAGCCAAATCTAAACGATCGTTTAGCCTGGGCTACATGACACGACCAACGCTTGGTATTCTTCTTCCTCTATGAGAACAACATCTTCATGCTTCTTTGAAACTTCATCACAAACAACTCAAGACTTCAATTACTTTGAATACAGACTCGATAACAAGTTAATTATGCCTAAAAATGCAGGGACCCTTACAAATTAACTTTGAAATGAAAAGAAAGCTTTAAAACAAAGGCCATTATCCTGAAACATCCATCAATCCAAAGGCCATTATCCCGAAACATCCATCAATCCATCCACAAGCAGACTTAACATTTAAATGCATTATAAAACAAACTTAAAACCCACCAAGACTGTAAAATAAGTTCAATACAACAATGGAATTTGGAATATCATAACAACTTGGCTCTGATACCAATTGAAGGAAATCTAAACATAGAGATCCAGTGAGTGGAAGCAGATCGTTCCAAATCCCATTGAGAAAGAACACAACAATTACAGTCTAAACGAAAACGATTATGCATATACTATAAATTACAACACGGTTCTTTTAAATGAATAGACAAGAGATAGAGTATGCTAACCTTTAAAGAACCTTTCTTTAAGTATCCCTCGATTGTTCAGCAACTGGTTCAAGACCACACGAACTCAAATGCAATGATCAGAACAGCTAACAACACGAACTGAAGAATCCTCGATCACTATCGAGTCCAACTCGAACCTCGAACCTCGAACAGAACTAGAACACCACCACAAGAGTTACCTTGGTATTCTCGATATGAGAATCCAGGAGTTGTGGGCTCGGTGTGACTTTGGATAGTGGAATGAAGGAGGTAGATGATCGAGTAAGTGTGAGGTGGATGAAGTCTATCGTATAGACTAGATACTCGATTGTGTAGTAAGAAGAAGCCTATCATATAGACTTGATACTCGATCGTGTAGCAATGAGCAAACGAGTAACTATCGCATAGTAAACTTGGAACTTGATCATGTAGTCTCTCTATGCTATCGTTTAGTAAAAATATTTTACTCGATAGCCCTTTTCTGTGAGATCAATCCGAATGAATTATCACCTGATTTTTGGAAAATGACTTTCCTTTTATCTCACAGTTACCATAATCGTTTTAAAAACCTCTCACTCAATTCGGTTTTTAAAGAAAAAAGATAATTATCATATAATTAATATATTATAAATAAATATGGTAACCAACTTATCATATTAAATCTATAACCTATAGTTTTAATATTTCATCATATGAAACATATAAACCATAGTACTTTTTCTATGTTATGGTATTTAATATAAATCATTTTTATATTAATTCCTTCAATTAATGTATCTAATATATCAAATCAAGTGTATCACATATAATTGAATTAAACATATAATTAAATTTCCTCTTGTTAATTTGAACACTTCAAACTAACTAAAAATCTGATTCTCAACTTGAACCTATTGAGCTACCAAGGAGACCTTATGGACTTATAGCTTGAAGCTCCAACGGTACGTGAATAACTGACTAAACTCTTTAACCACGAGATCCACCATCCATTAACTATTGGTCACTCCACTAAAGACCGATAGTTGTACTCTTCGCACTACAGATATATTTTTGTGTCCATTGGATATAACCAGTCAATAGTGTGATGACCCTTCAAAAATCGCTCGTAAGTACAGATGGACCAATTTACCGTTTTGTCCCTATAGTTACATCTAACTCCTTAAGTACAACCGATTCCTCTAATGAACAATAAGTCATAGTTCTACTATGACTGAGTCATCTCTTCTCAAGAGAGGGTGTGGCTACTATGTTCAAGACCCGGAATCATGCTTAAAGGAGCAATTTATCTACTTACCCCTCCTTTAGGGAAGGAGTGAATTCCGTTTTGTATAGCTGAATTCCTAGCTCCCCAATCAGAAGAATCCCCAAAATGGTAGGGTTTGTGAGTTGGCAATCTGGCCACTGTCGCCCATACAAATCAAAGGACCACCTTCATGAGTAGGAGTTCCTAACTCACTCAGGATTAAGGTTATGTCACCTATGGTCATCCTAGTGAAATGTAAGTCTCAATTATCAACGGTGTTATATAAAGAGACTAATCATCTCGTGTTCTGGTCTTATACTGTAATACCCTGCACATTTTTTAGTAATAATGTAATTTCAGTAACTTTATTATTTGGAATCTCAGTAATTGTTATTAGTTGGAGGGCATTTTTGAAATTTTGGACTTCAAGTGTAAGTGCAGGAATTTGATTGTTGGCGTGAAATTATTCAAATTAAAAAATTAATGGCAGGAATTAATTTTCTTTTGAAACGGAAAGGAATTTAATAGTAAAACGGAAAGGAATTAAATGTAATGGAATTTAATAGTTAAACGGAAAGGAATGAAATGTAATTATATTTATTTCTTTTTTTGTTTTATTATTATTATTATTATTATTATTATTATTATTATTATTATTATTATTATTGTTGTTTTTTTTAAATCAAACCCCACCTCCCATCTATTCATTTTCTCCTTCCAATGAACAATGGTAATGTCCATGATCTCCAACCAATGTCCTCTGATGCTGCAACATACAACTTCAATGGCCACCACACTTTCGACTTCTAGAAACTTAAGCAGCATCTCGCATGAGCAAAACACCCTAACAACAACGTTTTTTCCCTTTTTGACAATTGTTCGACAGTTCCCTATTCTATTTCGACATTAGATTTGAGTTACCCACTTCTTAATGGCTCCAAATTTCAAACAACAACCAACAAGGATTAAAGTTGTTTTGCATGCTTGTTTGATTCAAGGTTCCATTGGGCAAGGAAGAGGTTGAGCTTCTAGTTTCTAGAGTTTGCGATTAGAGGTAAGTAATCTTACTACTGGAACTGCCCACGGGCCAGGCATTAGATGTATGCTAGCATGTTAAAGGAAGGTTATGGCAGAATGACAGCATGAAAGATTGATAGTATAACATGATTAAAGTATGTTCTGTTACGAGATCCGAATTATTTATTTATGCAAATAGACACTTGAACGCTAGTATGAGATGGTATGTGCTTCCATGGTTGTATTTGATCTGATGATGTTGAGGTATACATGTATATTGTAGAATTATAATGTTGAGGTATATGTGTATGTTGTAGAGCCATGATGTTGAGATTTATATGTATGTCATAGATCCGTATAGCGATGATTATGATGTTGAGACTATGCAAATGTCTTTACTGATTAGTTAGATGCCCATTAGATTTTGTGTTTCCTTCGAGATTCACCAATTTGTGTTTCCTTCGGGATTTACTAGTTCGTGTTTCCTTCGAGATTCACCAGTTTGTGTTTCCTTCGGGATTCACCAGTTCGTGTTTCCTTCGGGATCCACCATTTTGTGTTTCTTTCTAGATCCACCAGTTTGTGTCTCCTCCGAGATTCACTAGAGGTAGTGGGCATACTTAACAACAGTAGGATAGGACTCGATTTTCTTCTTGTTTCATGTGCATATGTGTCCCATAAGGACTAGAGCAGTATATGTTTCACCAGAGGTGGGCATCTAGAGGACATAGATGCCCAGCCTGACCCAATAGTGGGCTTACTGAGTGTTTTATACTCATTCTTTCTCTTGTTGTTGTTTCAGGTAAGGGTAGAGATGCATCGGCGATGGACAAGCAGAATTTGTGATCGAGCCACTAGGACTAGTTTTTACGCTTCCACATCATGAGATTTAAAGTTCTTTTCATGTTTCTATTAACTTTTAGTTTTGATGTTAAAAACTTACTTTTAAGAATTGTTTTTCAGACTTATTTATTGTCCTTTATGATTTATGGGTACCCTATCATTGTTTTAGTATTTGAATTTAATGAAAGTCTTTTGAATTTATCTTATTTAATTAACATTTATTTCGCCATAACTGAGTGTCGTTTTGAGTTCCATGCATGCATGTATTTAGTAACGGCCTAACTTAAGTCCTAAGGGGTTGAGTTGTTACATATACAAACTCTTTATATAGGATACCCTCCGCTTGCATGTCTCAACATGAATGGTCAGGATCAGACCATTTGTAGCACTTTACAACACTTGTAACATCTACAAAGCGGGTCGTTTCTGTAGTGTCACCAGGATAAGGTATCTCTCCTTTATCCTTATACTACAGACCAGTTAATGAATTCTAGGTAGAACATTCAGTGGGGGGTAAATGGGGTATATGATATTTTACTTTAACCTCTACACATTTCTCCCTAATAGTTTACACCGTGAGATCTATCCTCAGCCTCGAGGCACCAAGGGTGTCCCCCTATGGGTGGCATTTGGGTAGGTCAATACTAAGGTGAATGGAGAGAATGTTCATAGTAAGTGGGAGTGGGACGTGTGACAACATACCCCTCGGTCTCTCTCATTAGGTTGGATAAAGTTTTTGTGCATTGTCTCGTGGACTCTTTGTCCCCCTAATGTATGGCAGTTTTGCACAAATATTTATTTGATCTCTAGAAATGGATAGGGTTGCTTTAGTCTTTTATCCTAATCGGCTTTTCCCTAAGGTTGGCTCATTAAGGCAGGATTCTATGACCTAAAATGAAGGGTTATACTTACACAAAATTGTTAAGAATGTTAACAAAATCTGAATCGAACAATGGTGACTATTAGATTCAGCTACAAGGAGTTGTTTTTGTCTAATGGTTGAGATTGTCTCATTTAAATGAAGGAGCACTTGATCACTGATAACGAGCAGAAATACACGTTATCATAGTGCTAAGTTCTTAAACAATGTTGGCTTGCGTTGATAAAATATGTTAAATTGCGTCCAAAAAGCATTAAGTTTATTATATTGCGGCCACATGCATTCATCGCATAGGAACAGTTGATTTTTGTATTTTTGTGCAGAAAATGCATTGATGCAAGGCGGAAATTGTGATCATAGGAAATCATTGGTCGAATGCAGCATCACTGCAAGGCTTTGCGGTGATTGTGTTCGCAAACATTTACCCAAGAAGGATTGCCGTAACTTGGTCGGCGCAACATGGTGGCCACATTTGGGTGAAAGACATAATTAATCACGATGGGATAGAAAGCTGATGATAATCGAATCCGAATTAAGTTGACAGCCGCTAACAAACAAGTACATTCAGCTTTTCGGTGACAAATATTTGGCGCACCAGCCAAGAATTAAAGTCGTCCCATCTGTACAATCATGAGAGAGAAGCCACCTTTCATCTTGGAAGTTCTATAAATACCAAAGGCATCCTTCAGAAAAGGGGTTCAGTTGTTAACAAGTTCACCTGTTTACGAATTTAAGATCTCAGCTCGTCTTTGTCCATAGTTTTCCCTTTTTATTTTAAGGCGAAGCAAGAGAAGAGTAAAGACACCGGAAATCGCTCAGGGCAACTCGAGAGAGAACATTGAGGCGTAGAAGCAGAGAGCAGGCCGACTCTCGCGAGAGCGAGATTATCTTTTGAACACGAGTAGAAAAACAGTGTAAAAGCCTGGGCAGCAAGAGATTACTACCAAGCCCTTTATTTATACTTGCATTATTATTTTGTACTTCATTTTTGTATTTATACAATGGAAGTTCTTATTCTACATCTGTTCACTCTCTTGGCATGCATGAGTAGCTAAACTAGTCGAATGGGTTGAGAAGAACTAAGCTAACATGACCTAGGAAGTTCATTGCTTGCGATTATCTTGTTTTATGTTGTGCCCAACACCCCTTTAGAGCTACTCGAGAGAGAGTCTAAAGAAAGAACCTAATGACTCGAGAGAGCTAGGTTAGAATTTGGACTCAAGAAAGTAAGATTAGAACTGCATAAACAAGAGATAAGGACTTAGAGATAAGCTCTGTTTGTCAACCTGCATCGCATGCATCCTAGAGATGGGAATGATATTATCTGGTTGCCTTATTTGTGTGTGTGTTATTTTATCATCGCATAAATAAGAATAGAGGCTTATGTGTAGGTCCTATAGACTTATCACATATATCGCATACATTCTAGCCTTAGAAGTCGTGGCATTCGCACCGAGAGGTGGTTTACTGTTGTATGCATGTTGCATGATCGCATAGCATGAACACATCCTAGGAAGTGTTAGCTGAAACTTTTCTAAACCCGTTCACCGCATACTCATCGCATTTCCCGTTTAATTTACTCTTTTCAAACTCCGCCGCATTTATTTATTTTTTCATCACCGCAAACAACAATCCCAAAAATTTATTTATTTATTCGGTTACCGCAAAGTTTCATAAAAATTACCAACGCAACCTGTTTTCACAAGTCCCTGAGTTCGACCCTAGACTTACCAGGAAACTCAGTGGAATTTACACTTGGATTCCACTGAGGAAACTTAAGTGCTCAACGCAATTTCACCATTGCATATCATCCATAATTCCACATCACCTTCTTTCTGCGCCACGGGTTGAAAATTCTGTTGCTAATTCTTCCAAGCAAAATTGGGGTAGTTTCTCCACCCGAGGTTGTAGGTGTTCGAAAATGGGTTATTTTTTACAAAGTAAATAGATTGTGGATTTTGCGGGCAATCTTCCATCACATGCCCACCACCGCAAGTCACACACCTTGCGGTTTTTTGATTGATTGCGTTGATTTACCCTTTTTGCGGTGTTGGGCTGCTGATCGCAATTCCCTGGATTAAGTTCATCATTGCGGTCATCTGATTTTGTAGTGAAGTAATAGCACCATTACTTGCGTCATTATCTTTGAGTCTCAATCTCTGGTCACTTTCTCTTCAATCTTCATGGTTCTTGGAGATGCGATCCAAGATATTCTTCGCCTCGTCATACGTTTTATCAAGCAGACCACTAACAACTGCCGCATTGGCAGCGGTCTGCGAAGCAGGATTCAAACCATGATAAAATGTTTCCATCTAAAGGCAGTCTGACAAATCATTGTGTGGACAATCCCTGACCAACCTTTTAAACCTCGCCCAGGCATTGCTGAGCGATTCGTCCATGTCTTGTTTAAAATTTGTAATTAGTTTCCTTCGTCTGGCATTCTCAAGAGGTGGAAAATATTTCTTCATAAACTTCTCCACGACCTGTTCCCATGATGTGATCTCTCCCGGCTCGATAGAATATGCCCATTTCCTAGCCTTATCACAGAGAGAAAATGGGAACAAAGTTAGTCGAACTTCTTCGGCAGCGATGTTCGGGAACAAAAAAGTATTGCAAATTTCAATAAAGGTTCAGAGTTGGGCGTGCGGGTCCTCGCCACGCCTTCCTCCAAATTGTCCTGCAGTCTGGATCATCTGCAGCATCACTGGTTTCATCTCGAATCTGCTTCCATCGAGGGCAAGCCTCATGATTCCTAGAGAGAAATCATAGAGGTTTGATGATGCATAGTCCCTAATGGGTCTATTGCGATCGTTTGCCAATAGGATTGGATTCGCCATGACATTGTTATCGTTTGGTGCTCCATTTCCAGACTTCTCCGCCATCTCTTCTTTATCTGATTGTGGTTGTTGTTGGCGGTCTCTTAGTCTCCGTCTAAACGTTCTCTCAATCTCTGGGTCATAATTTGTCAGAGATTGAGAGTCTACAAAGAAATCAAAAAATTACCGTTAGCACTCTATTTTGTCGAAGTCCCCGACAACGGTGCCAAAAACTTGATGCATGATTTTATGAAGTGGAAATGTGGGTGATATACGTTGATGAAATTGCGTTGTGCACTCAAGTTTCCTCAGCAGAATCCAAGTGTAAATTCCACTGAGTTTCCTGGTAAGTCCAGGGTCGAACTCAGGGACTTGTCAAAATAGGTTGTATTGGTAATTTTTAATGAAAACCTTGCGGTAACCAAATAAATAAATTGTTGATTTGTTGTTGATTGCATTAATGAGAAAAATAACAAATGCGGTGGAGTTTGAAAATATTTGATAAACGGGAAATGCGATGAGTATGCGGTGAACGGGTTGAGAAAAGTTTCGGCTAACACTTCCTAGGATGCATTCATTCTATGCGATCATGCAACATGAATACAACAGTAAACCACCTCTCGGTGCGAATGCCACAACTTCTAAGGCTAGAACGCATGCGATATATGTGCTAAATCTATAGGACCTACACATAAGCCTCTATTCTTATTTATGCGATGAAGAAATGACACACACACAAATAAGGCGACCACATATCATTCCCATCTCTAGGATGCATGTGATGCAGGTTGAAAAACAGAGCTTATCTCTAAGTCCCTATCTTTTGTTTATGCAGTTCTAATCTTGCTCTCTCGAGTCCAGATTTCCTACCTAGCTCTCTCGAGTCATTAGGTTCTTTCTTTATACTCTCTCTCGAGTAGATCTAAAGGGTATTTGGCACAACATAAAACAAGACAATCGCAAGCAATGAACTTCTTAGGTCATGTTAGCTTAGTTTTTCTCAACCCATTCGACTAGTTTAGCTACTCATGCGTGGTAAGAGAGTGAACAGATATAGAAATAGAACTTCCATTGTATAAATAAGAAGATGAAGTACAAAATAACAATGCAAGTATAGAATAAAGGGCCTGGTAGCAATCTCTTGCTGCCCAGGCTTTTACACTATTTTCTATTCGTGCTAAAAAGATAATCTCGCTCTCGTGAAAGTCGGCCCGTTCTTTGCTTCTTCACCTCAAGTTCTCTCTCGAGTTTCCTTGAGCGATCTCTGGCATTACCACTCTTCTCCTTCTCCGCCTTAAAACGAAAGGAAAACTATGCACAAAGACGAGCGAACTGAAGTATGAAATTTCGAACTGTTGAACTGGTTAACCCCTTTTTTGAAGGATGCTCTTGGTATTTATAGAGCATCCAGGGTGAAAGGCAGCTTCTCTCTCATGATTGTACAGATGGGATGGCTTTAATTCCTGACTGATGCGTTGAATAATTTTCACCGAAAAGCTAAATGTACTTGTGATCGTTATCGGCTGTCAACTTAATTCGGATTCGACTGTCATCAGCTTTTTGTCTCATCGCGATTAATTAGCCTTTCACCTAGATGCGATCACCATGTTATGTTGACCAAGTTGCTGTGATCCTTCTCGGGCGAATATTTGCAAACACGATCACCGCAAAGCCTTGCGGTGATGCTGCGCTCAACTAATGATTTCCTATGATCGCAATTTTCGCCTTGCG
Organism: Benincasa hispida; assembly: GCF_027475165.1. Lineage (NCBI taxonomy): Eukaryota > Viridiplantae > Streptophyta > Magnoliopsida > Cucurbitales > Cucurbitaceae > Benincasa > Benincasa hispida. The sequence continues at coordinate 16,559,954 of NC_143485.1, forward strand.
TCATCGCATATTGATGACATGCAGAAATGCATGTCATCTTAGGCCTTTTACTTAGAATTATGAAGGTTGTTAGGCAGAATATGCAGCAATCATGATAGGAATTCACGAAAAAATGAGCTTGCATCGATCAGCATGTTGAATCTCAACTAACCCGTTATTTTGCGTTATTATGGGTTTAATGTTCTATTTTTGTAGCTAAAACAGGAAATGGACGCAAACGTGGAATCCAGATCACTGCATAGATGACCGCATGCAGAGAAACTCTCCATTGCAAAGGCAAATGCATCGATCAACGCATGGATGTAGCGGTAATCAGCCGTATGCATCCATCGCATGGGAGTTGCACTCGTCAAGCGATTGCGATCATCATGTAGAGTTGCGGTATTAAGCGAATGCGTCATTGAATGATTGCGGCTATATGACAACGCATACTAATGGGATCAGCGCAAGGTTTGTGGAATGAACGCATCAACGCATCTACCTCGAGAAAAACCATAAGATGATACGGACATTTCACCTACCACGCCGTTAGTGGCAGAGGTTCAGAAAAGGACTAACGTGCCGAATGTCAAACTTAGAGCAGTCCAATTAATGCTGTCGGCGACCCAAGCTCTATAAATAAAAGCCAATGAGCAGAAATTCAAGCTATCCGGGGATGATCCTTGTAATCCGGGGATTTTCCTCGTGATCCAGAAAAACTGCGTGTTAGCCGAAACTTTTCTCAACCCGTTCAACGGATACTCATCGCATTTCCCGTTTAATCTACTCTTTTCAAACTCAGTTACATTTATTTATTTTTTCATCACCGCAAACAAAAATCCCAACAATTTATTTATTTATCCGGTTACCGCAAAGTTTCATAAAAATTACCAACGCAACCTTTTTTCACAAGTCCCTGAGTTCGACCCTGGACTTACCAGGAAACTTAGTGGAATTTACACTTGGATTTCACTGAGGAAACTTGAGTGCTCAACGCAATTTCACCATCGCATATCATCCATAATTCCACATCATAAAATACACCCTACGGTGACTTTTGTCCTACCTCACTGAAGCATCATTGAAAAATAGATGTCACTTAGAGTACACTAGACTATTTTGCTAAAACTTGATTGGTTTTCTAAAAATTGTTTAATGCAAGTAGACTTAATTAAGTTTGTTCACTTTTCAGCAATTTATTTATGGCTACCACTACACTTAGTTTTCTTACCGCTGATAAACTAATTGGCGAAAATTACGCTAGTTGGAAAAACGCCATTAACACGATTTTGACCATCGATGATCTCCGCTTCGTCCTTATGGGCGAGTGTCCTTCTATTCCACCTCTTATCACTGCTCGAAAAGTTCGAGAAGCGTATGAGCGATGGACAAGGGCAAACGAGAAGGCCCGAGTGCACATCTTGGCCAGCCTTAATAAAGTTTTGGCCAAGAAACATGAGCTCATGATCACTGCACGCGAGATCATAAAGTCCCTTAGGGGAATGTTTGGACAACCGTCCGTGCAACTCAGGCACGACGCTCTTAAGTACATTTTCAACTCACGAATGAAAGAAGGGTCATCTGTTTGGGAACATGTTCTCAATATGATGATCCACTTTAACATGGCTGAGATGAATGGGTCTAGCATCGATGAGGCCAACCAGGTTAGCATTACTCTTGAATCCTTGCCAGAAAGCTTCCTTCACTTTGTTAGCAACGTTGTTCTGAACAGGGTTGACTACAACCTTACAACTCTACTCAACGAGTTGTAGACTTTCCAATCTTAGTTGTAAAGCAAAGAGAAGAGCAGTGAAGCAAATGTTGCTTCATCATAAAAAAAGTTCCACAAAGGTCTGACCTCTAGAACTAATTCTACACCTTCTTCCTCCGGCACCAGAAAGTGGACGAAGAAGAAGGGTGGTAAGGGATACCCTTTGTTAGCAACGTTGTTCTGAACAGGGTTGACCAAGTCTGCACCTTCTTCCTTGCCCGGTTTAGATATTCTTTTTATGACCTTGCACTGATCCAAGTGCCTAGCCTTCAATTTGGCTTCCACGGCTGTCATGTGAGCATCCAACTACGAGCAAGGTGCTCTTTCTCAGTCTAAACTCATGCCCATTTATGCGTTGATCATGATTCCTACCTTTGTTTTGGCTTGGCCCCATGGGTGTCATGCGGACATCCAACTACGAGTAGGATCCGATCTCAATGTTATGATTTTTTTTTAAGTTGAAATTTCTAAAAGTAGCAAGGTTGAAAACAAATACTAGCACCCCCAAATTTATACACAGCAATGTCCTCATTGCTGATAGACTAAAATAACTCATGCGATGCTCTTAGGAAATCTCATAAAAAAATTTTTGAAAGAAAATTGGTGTACCGCTAACTTTTAGAAATGTTTCATGAATTGACTATCTTGAAACTAAGTTGATTATAGTACATGCGATGAGAAATAAAGGCATGAGTTTCATCATTGAAATCATAATTGGTACGGGGACGAATGCGGTGACTAAATAAAGTAATCAAAATTTAATGATTGTGTTAGACTAAAGAGGATGCAATAATAAAATTTAGCAATATTAAAGTGAGATGCAATGAAGTGCAAAATTGGAATAAAAGAGTCAAAGAAAGATACAACCCCCAAATTTGCTTTGTTTCCCGCATCTTTTGTGATCGCATCCTTGCTTATAGTGGGCCGATTCCTCGATTGCGATGGTTTAATTGAATTGGTCGCTTGTTTTTAGTTTATTGCATAGCTCCACCGCAATCGTTTACTACGATCATTTGCTAAATATTAATAGTGTAAAAAGTATGAAAGATAGAGTTGATAATTTTAAAGAGTAGTATTTGTATAAAAGGGTAAAGTAAGTTCATGAAATAAAGAGTTTGTATCATATATTAGTGCAGGGATTGCTCATTTTTTCTTCAGTCAAGAGTTTCTCAGGTCCACGGAGGTTTTCTCGCGATGCAAGTCTCCTCCGTGATGCATCTTAACTCTTTGCCCATTGACCTTGAATGCGCTGGTCTCTTCTTCATTGGTTAATTCAACCGCATCGTGCGGGAATACTTCTTTAATTATAAATGGTCGGGACCAACATGACTTTAATTTTCCGGGAAAGAGTCATAGCCTAGAGTTGAATAGAAAGACTTTCTGTCCAACTTGGATATTCTTTTCGCATAGTCGTTTGTCATGCCAACGTTTTGCACGTTCCTTGTAGATCTTGGCATTTTCATATGCTTGAATTCTCCATTTGTCTAGCTCAAGCAACTAAAGTTTTCTTTCCTCCCTTGCAGTCTTCAAATCAAAATTAAGCTTCTTCACTACCCATAGTGCCTTGTTCTTTAATTCCAGTGGTAAGTGACATGCCTTTCCAAACACTAGCACATACGGGGACATGCCTATAGGTGTTTTATATGCGATCCTATATGCCTACAATGCATCGTCAAGCTTCATGGCCCAATCTTTGCATGAAGGATTCACAACCTTTTCTAGGATCAGTTTGATTTCCCTATTAGACACCTTGGCTTGGCCATTTTTCTGTCGATGATATGCTGTGGCGAGCTTATGGTGGATATTGTACTTGAGCAGTAGTTTGTTCATGACGCCATTGACAAAGTGGGAGCCTTCATCACTTATTATGACACGTGGGGTGCCAAAATGGGTGAAGATGTTTCTTCGCAAAAATCTGGAGACTATTGTTACATCGTTTGCAACGCATGATACCGCTTCAACCCACTTGGAGACATAATCGACGGCCAACAGAAGTACTTGTCACCATTTAATGGTGGAAATGGCCCCATGAAGTCTACGCCCCACACATCGAAGAGTTCCAATTCTAATATAATATTCATCAGCATCACATTCTTCCATGAAATGTTTCCTGTGCGTTGGCACTTGTCGCATTTCAAAGAATAGTCTTGCGCATCCTTGAATAGAGTCGGCCAAAAATACCCACTTTGTAACACTTTAGCTGTTGTGCGTTAACCTCCGAAGTGTCCACCATAAGATGAGTCATGGCATTTGGAAAGTATGCGCTGATAAGCAGTCTCTGATACACATAGTCGCAAGATCTGGTCTGACCCCTTCTTGTAAAGATTTGGCTCGTCCAAATAGTAGTATTTACATTCATGCATAAGCCGCCTCTTTCGGTGGGCTGTGTAATTTTCCAAAAATTACTCACAGACTAGGTAATTGACAACATCTGCGTACCATGGTAATTCTTCAAGTTTGAATAGCTGCTCATCTGGAAAGGTTGAGTTCACCTCCGATTGAATGTGGTCTAATTCCAGATTCTATAATCTTGATAGGTGGTCTGTAACTTGGTTCTCCGTCCCTTTACGGTCAATTATTTCCATGTTGAATTCTTGGAGGAGGAGCACCCATAGGATTAGCCTCAGCTTTGCATCTTTCTTGGTCATTAAATATTTGATTGCTGAGTGGTCAGGGTGAACTATCACTTTGGATCCCAGTAGATAAGCTCTGAATTTTTCAAGCGCAAAGATCACCACAAGAAGCTCATTCTCAGTGGTAGTGTAATTTTCTTAGGCAGGGTTCAATGTTCTACTTGTATATGCGATGGGGTGTAGCATTGTCTTTTTCTTCTGTGCTAGCACTGCCCCCATCGCATAACCGCTAACATCGTACATTAGCTCAAATGGCTTTGTCCAGTCAGGTGCGATCAAAACAGGCACGGTAATTAATGCATTCTTTAGTATTTTGAATGTGTTGAGGCACTATGTATCAAAGTCAAAAGTTCTGTCAGCCTCTAGCAATGCACTCAATGGTCGAGCTATTTTTGGAAAGTCCTTCCTAAAAACGACGGTAGAATCTTGCATGTCCCAGGAAACTCCTTACAGCCTTCACATTTGCTGGAGGTGGAAGCTTTTCAGTGGCCTCAATTTTCGCTTTATCCACCTCTAGCCCTTCCTTGGAAACCTTATGCTTAAGCACAATACCTTCGTTCACTATAAAGTGGCACTTCTCCCAATTCAGCACAAGATTTGTCTCTTCGCATCTTCTTAATATGTTCTTCAAGTTGTTCAGACAGACTTCATATGATTGCCCGTAAATCGAGAAGTCGTCCATAAAAATTTCCGTTGAATCCTTAAAATACTTGGAGAAGATAGCCATCATGCACCTCTAAAACGTGCTCGGTGCATTGCATAATCCGAACGGCATGCAGCAAAAGGCAAACGTTCCATTTGAGTAGGTGAATGTGGTCTTTTCTTGGTCTTCGGAAGCGATCATTATTTGGTTGTAGCCCGCATACCCGTCAAGAAAATAGAAGTAATCATTTCTTGCTAGGCGGTCTAGCATCTGGTCAATAAAAGGCAAAGGGAAATGGTCCTTCTTCGTCACCACATTGAGCTTGCGGTAGTCCATGCAAATCCGCCAAGCAGTGACGGTTCTCATTGGTATTAATTCATTGTTTGCATTTGGGACTACCGTCATTCCTCCCTTTTTGAGCATGATTGCACGGGGCTGACCACGTGCTATCGGTGATTGGGTATATGATGCCTGCATCCAACCATTTAATTATCTCCTTTTTCACAACCTTCTTCATCGCAGTGTTCAGTCTGCGTTGAGGTGCGAGACATATCCTATGCATGTAGTATGTTGGGCTAATTCCTCTTATATCTGCTAACGTCCACCCGATTGCTTTTATGTACTTCTTCAGGATGCTAAGCAGCGCATTTTCTTGTTCTTCCTTTACTGCAGAGAAAATTATCACCGACAAGGTTTCATTTTGCCCAAGGAAAACATACTTCAGATGGCTTGGTAGAGTTTTCATTTCCACGGTAGGTGGTTGTTCTAAGGAAGGTTTTTGTGTTTTTCTCTCTTCATTCAAATTCAATTTTTCTTCTTTGTTTGCTATTTCCGTGGTCACATTGCAAGTTTCTACGGATGTGATCGCATCCTTTCCTTCGTCTTCTTCTTCGGACTCCTCTTCTTCATTTCAACTGTGTTCATTGTCAGAATCGGATAGGTCTTCATCCTCTGGATACTTCATGGCTTTGATGATGTTAAACCTGAGCTTCTTCCCATTTATACTCATGGTGATCTCTCCTTTGTACACATCAATTTGAGCACGACTAGTAGATAAAAATGGTCATCCCAATATGATTGGCACATCTTTGTCCGCTTTGTAGTCAAGAATGATGAAGTCTACCGGTAGAATGAATTTATCAATTGTGACCAGGACATCCTTCAACTTTCCCTCAGGGTGAACTAGGGACCTGTTCGCAAGCTGAAGAGTCACCGTTGTGGGCATCAGCTGCCCCACATTCAACTGTCTGAAGACTGAAAAAGGGCATTAAATTTATACTAGCCCCAAGGTCGCATAGCGCTTGACCAATATAGATCTCGCCAATTAAGCAGGGTATCGTGAAACTTCCTAGGTCGCGCATCTTCGGTGGGATTATGGTGTTTGACTTTTGCGTTAATGCTACCGTTGTGAACTTTCCTGTGCTTCTTTTCTTTGACACCATGTCCTTAAAAAACTTAGCATATTTTGGCATTTCTTCTATCGCTTCTATAAAAGGGATGTTGATGTGTAACTGTTTTAACATTTCCATGCAGCGATGATACTTTACTTCATCATTTTGCTTCTTCTTACTTCATTGGGGGAATGGTGGTAGTTGTACCTTCAGGGTTCCGTGTTCTATAGGCTTAGAGGTGGATGCAACTTCCGATTCCATCGTGTCAGGCTCTTCTGGTTCATTTTGTGTCAACGGGTTCTTGATTCCATCGCAATTGGATTGGTCCTACTCGGCTCCTTCTTTTCTTCCACTATTATCTTTCCACTTCGCAAGGTCATTACTTGACATTTCTTCTTTCCTGTGTTCCCCGGGTTGCGAGGGAGCTTAGTTGAGCTCGGCAGCATCCCTTACGGTCTATTTTTCAGCCCTCCCGCAATCTGTCCTATTTGGATTTCGAGATTGCGAATAGAAGTCGCCTGATTCTAGAGTACTGTCTCGTTCTTTTCAATATACTGCTTTAATAGGCTCACCAAGGAGGAAGATGGTGGTGCTTGCGAGCTGCTGGCTTGATGCTGCAGTTGACCATTCGTTCGTTGGAAAAATTCCTGGCAGTCCTTATTTTGGCACCATAGGTTGATAACTCTGTCGTTGGTTATTTTTCCAAGCAAATTTGGGGTGGTTTCTCCACTCGGGGTTGTATGTATTAGAGAAAGGGTTGTTCTTTATGAAGTATACTGACTGCGGGTTTCTCGGATATTCTTCAATCGGATGCAATTCTCCACAAGTAGCACAACTTGTGCTCATCTGTTCAATTGTGTTGACCTACCCTCTTTGCATTCCAGGGTTGTTGATTGCGATGCCTTGTAACAGATTAATCATCGCATTCATTTGATTCTGTAGAGATACAACGACCCTATTGTTTGCGTCACCTTCTCAAATTTTTAGTCATTGATCGCTTTCCCGCCAATCTTCGTGATTCTTTGATATGCGATCAAGGATACTCTTCGCGTCATCATAAGTTTGATCAAGCAGGCCACTAGCTGCTGCCGCATTGGCAGCTGTCTGCTATGCAGGGTTCAAACCGTGATAAAATATCTCCATCTGGAGACAGTCTGGTAATCCGTTGTGTGGACAGACTCGCACCAATCTCTTAAACCTCGCCCAGGCATCGCTGAGCGATTCGTCAATTTCCTATTCAAAATTCATGATTAACTTCCTCCTTCTTGCATTCTCTGTAGGAGGGAAGTATTTCTTCATGAACTTCTCTATGACTTGTTCCCACGATGTTATCTCCTCTGGTTCGAGAGAATATGTCCATTTCCTTACTTGATCGCATAATGAAAATGGGAACAACGTTAGTTAAACTTCTTCAGCTGAGATACTTGGGAACACAAACGTGTTACAGATTTCAATGAAACTCTGAAGATGGGCGTGCGAGACCTCGCCACGCCGTCCACCAAACTGTCTGGCTGTCTAGATCATCTGTAACATAACCGGCTTCATCTGAAACCTCGATTCGTCCAAAGCTGGCCTCATGATTCCTGGGGAGAAATCATATAGGTTAAGTGACGCATAGTCCGGATGGGTTTATTCTGGTTGTTCGCCAGAAGAATGGGGTTTGCCATGATATTGTTTGCGTTTGCGGCTCTTTCTTCCGGTTGCTCCATCATTCTGGGATTTCTCTCTTGTTGTTGTCGGCAGTTGTTTCTCTGTCTTCTTTGGAACGTTCTTTTGATCTCTGGGTCGTAGTTGGGCTCAGGAATGTGTCCTTCGCTCATGCGACACCTACTTTTTCCCTTATCGAAGGAATGGCAGTGCATAGAGGTCAAAAGCTGCAAAGAAAATCAAAAGGTTTACTGTTAGCGCAATATGTACTGCCGTAGGCCCCGACAGCGGCGCCAAAAACTTGATGCGTTATAAATGGTGACGCGATTATGGTATGAGTTGCAATGATGTGTTATGCGTTGCACATGCAATTTTTCCTAATAAGACCCAAGTATAAGCCTCACTAGGTTTCCTGGTAAGTCCAGGGTTGAACATAGGGACTACTAAGTAAATATGCGACAATAAATTTGATTCCCTTGTGGTGGTGAAAATAAATAAGTTAGATGGTGTTTTGATTAAGTATATTTCCTATGTGACGGAGTTCGAATAAAAAGTTGATGAAATCAAGAATTAGAATAAGTATGCGATGAACGGGTTGAGAAGGGGTTTAGCTAACACTTCCTAAGATTGCGTACAAGTTATGCGATCACGCTACACACAAACAACATGTCATCTCTCAATGCAAATGCCATGTTTCCTATTTCTAGGACGCATGCGATATATACAAAAATATCGATAGGACTTATATCTAAGCCTTTATTCGTGTATATGCGATGATGAATGATGCACACATACACAAGGTGACTGCATACTATCATATCCTATTTCTAAGGTGCATACGATGCGTTAATAGCAATAGAACTTACGTCTAAGTTTCTCTCTCTTACTTATGTGGTTCTAATCTGACTCTCTCAAGCCTAGATTCTAATCTGACTCTCTCAAGTCTAGATTCTTTCTTTAGACTACTCTATCAAGTATCTTTAAAGGGTGAATGACGCATACATAAGACAAGATGATTGCATAAAGTGTAAATCTTAGGTCATGCTAGCTAAGTACTTCTCAACCCATTCGAAAATTTAGCTACTCATGCGAAGTATGGAGAGATTGAACATAAGCTAAAATGAGATTTCTATTTTCTATAAATAAAATGCAGAATATAGAATAGCACAGGAATGTAGAGATAAGAAGCCCGGTAGCAATGTCTTGTTTCCTGTGGCCTTTTACACTGTCTTTTTCACTCTAACTCTGTCCAGATGAATATTCTTGCTTTCCCAAGTGTTGGCCCTCTCTCCCTGTGTAGCGCTTTCCGACAGTCTCTCGAGCTGACCGGGAATGATCTCTCGGCTTCTTCGTCTCCTAGCTCGTCTCCGTCTTCTAAGTGAACAAACTAACGACTTTCTAACTTATTCTCTATTATATATATGGCGATCTAACTTGTTAACCCTCTTTTTATAATGGTGCCCTTCAGTATTTATAGAACTCAAGGTGAAGCAGCCTTTCTCTCTAATGATTGCAATGATGGGCGGTCATTAAATCTCTTGCTCTGATGCACCGATAAAATGGTCACCGAAAGTTGAGTGTACTTGCTACAGTGTGGCTTTAACAGCTTGTCAACTAAATTCAGATTTGACCATCATCAGCTTTCTGTCCCATCATGATTTATTATCCTGTCACCTTGACGCGCAGTCTTTATGTGGCCACCTTCTTGAGCAACTTCTCACGATTGCATACGATTGCAATCTTTCAATGCGTGCAGACGCCTAATTCCTTGGATTGAAATTTTACTTGTACCAACACATTTTTCCTGCACAAAATATGTAAATTAACTGCTTTTATGCGATGGGCGCATGTGATCACAATGTTCTTAGCTTAACACTTTTGGACACGATATTGTTTATTTTTATCGTCGCTTTCCCTCATTGTTTTACTTATTTGCGCTATAATAACATGTATTTCTACCCGTTATCACTTTCCCATAGCAAATCAACACTAGAGGTTATCGTCCATACACAATCAGAAAAGGGAATAAGCCAGTAGAAACTTTATATGTAGTGTTCTTCCAGTATTCCGCCCAATGCCACCAGTTCAACCATCCTTTCGGTAGCTCACTACAAAAGCACCTCTGATTTATTTCCACGCTGCGATTTACCTTCTCTGTCTGACCTTCCGATTGAGGTTGAGAAACTGGACTGTGATGGGGTTTGGTACCCGACAGCTGGAATGACTCTTGCCACAAGTGATTCATAAACTCCTTTTCTTGGTCCGAGACAATGGACTTCGACACCTCCACAGATCGATACACTTCCACTGTCGTTTTTTGTTTAGTAGTCACGAATCTCCCACAGATCGACCCCTTTCTTGAAGATCAGAATCGGGCTAACATCCTTTTCTTCAAGTCTTCCCAATCTTCGAACGGCTCTCTATTTCTCTCCAAACGGTAACTGTCTAATGCGATATCGTCGAAATTAACAACCGCCACCGTCATCTTCTCAGATTCAGTCAACTTGTGATCTTAAAAATAACGGTCTGCTCTATATAACCACACGTCTGGCTCGCTTCTGTCAAACATCGTAATTTGGACTTTCTTGAATTCATTCCGACCACACATCGCTTCTTCTCCGGCGGCTTTCATTGTACTATTTGCTTCGCACACATTATCAGTATGCGATCTTGCTACCTCTTCCGTCACTATTGTCTTTCCCTTGGCCATTTCCGTCACATAAGAAATGAACATTTCTTGATGTTTTTTTTACTACAATTCCATTCTCTCAATGCTCTTCGCTATTGACACCAACTTCTCCTCTATGGTTGACACCCTCTGTATTTCGACTCTGTATTAAAAAATTTCTTGTTCCAGTAACTCCAATTTTTCTTCAAGGTGTTTTTGAACCATATTTGCCCAAGTGTTTTGCTTTGATACCAATTTATTAGGACACTGATTCTTAAATACTTTATTAACGTAACAATAGGTACAATCTTCTGGAAAGAACAAGTGAACGATGAACAACTTCTTTATTAGACGATAGGAATCCAACAAGAATAATCGGTCGCTTACAAATGATCACTCGATCGCTTACCAGATGATAAACGATCATTTACAATCTATTGCACGATCGTAAAGTATTACTAAACGATCACTTGCTAAATCCTCTACGATCGCTCACAAACTCCTACATGATCGCTGAGCTATTACTATTACACAATCACCTTCTCAGTTACTATATGTTCGCCTATCTTTACTATATGATCGTCTACCAAATGCTACATGATCGCTGAGCTTTACTACACAATCGCCTAGTGGACGTAGACGATGAGCGGCACGCTGCCATGAGTTCTCCACGACAACGCTTTCTGAACTCCCACTCTCGAGAGCTTCATTATTCACTATTGAATATTCAGAATTCCCTATCCTTTCTTTTCATTTCCTTCTTCTTTTAAACCTCCACTTCTCCCAACGGAATTGGAAGACATCCTTAACCAACTCAACCGCCTCTTCTTTATTCTTTCTTTCTTGATATTGCCATATAATTGGGATCCTATCAGAATAATGATTCTTCCTGGATTATTGACTCTGGGGCCACTAACTATGTCGGTTCTCCATTTCAGGGAATTAGTTCCTTGCGGCAACTTGGTACTGGTGAGATGACGATGCGAGTTGAAACCAGACACGTCATCTCAGCTATGGCAGTGGAAGGTCTTCAGTTAACTTTACAGAACAAATTTCTCATTCTGAATGATGTATTTGTAGTTTCTGATTTAAAGAGGAACTAAGTTTTTGTAAAGGGTTTGCTAGAATGTAAATATCAACTACCATTTTCTTTTAATAAAGTGTTTATTACTAAGAATGGTGTTGATATGTGTTCTGCACAACTGGAAAGTAATTTGTATGTGTTAAGGCTATTAGCAATAAATTCCCTCCATAACATAGAGATGTTTAAAACTTTCGTAACTCAAAATAGACTATTCAAAATTTCTCCCAAGGAAAATGCCAAACTTTGGCACCTAAGATTAGGACACATTAATCTCAATAGGATTGAGATGTTAGGGAAGAATGGACTTCTAAGCGAGTTAGAAGAAAATTCTTTACTTATGTGTGAGTCATGCCTTAAAGGAAAAATGACTAAAATGCCTTTTTACTGGAAAAGGTCATAGGGTCAAAGAACCTCTAGAGCTAGTGCATTAAGACCTTTATGGTCAGATGAATGTAAGAGCCAAGGGAGATTATGAATACTTCATTACTTTCACTGATGATTATTCAAGGTATGGGTATGTTTATTTAATGCAACAGAAGTCTGAGTCTTTTGAAAAGTTCAAAGAATTCAAGGCTGAAGTTGAAAACACATTAAATAGAATATTTAAAACACTTCGATCTGATTGGGGTGGAGAGTTTTTGGATTCATCATTTTGTTGGGATTGGTGTCTTAAATAGATACACATTGTTCAATGAAAAAAATAAGTGTTATTTAATTTTGGCATTTACTCATATCCAATAAACAAAGCTCCTTGGTTACCTTATGTGAACTTAAGCATGTATTTATGATATATAAGTTGATCATGCCTTAAGTGATAATCTAAATAGGTCTGTAGTATAAGGATTAAGGTGGAATACTTGATCCTGGTGACACTACAAATACAGCCCGCTTTGTAGAAGTTTACAAGTGTTGTAAACACCTACAGATGGTAGATCCTGACCAGTCATGTGGAAACGTGCGAGTAGGAGTGTCCTATACAAAGAGTTTGTATAAGACCTGGACCACGAGATGACTAGACTCTGTATATAACGCCATTGATACTAGAGACTTACATCTCACCTAAATGACCATAGGTGACACGACCTCAATCCTGAGCGGGGTATCAGAGCCAGATTCTCTGATATTCCAAATTACAGATCTGAATTGAACTCATTTTTCAGTCGCGGTGGGCTTCTGTATTTGTGATTAACCATTTTCTGCATTTGTGGATGAATATGATGAATGTTTCGGTTTTAAATTGCCTTTTTGTTAAATCTTTTAGTTATTACAAAGTGTTAATTGTAAGGGCCTCTATGTTTTTGGGTGAAATTAACATCGCAATCGAGTCTGTAATTCAAAACGTTTGAGTGCATCGAGTTGTTTGTGATGAAACTTTGGCGCATGGCGATGCGGTTCTCAATGAAGAAGAAGACCAAGCATTGGTCGGATCGTGTAGCCTCAGGTAAACGATCGTTGGGATTTTACTAAGCGATTGTTTAATAGCTTTTTCTAGACGATCATGTAGTATTTTCTAATCGATCGTTTAGCTAATGCTAAGCGATGGGGTAAATCGTTTACCATATCGCGTAGCATTGGTTGCCCAATCGCGTAGGCGCTGGAGGTAAGCGATCGTAGTGGGAGCATGCGATGCTCGTCATTTAATAGAAGGCGCATGCTAGACGATCGTATAGTTAGCAAGCTTCATCGTTTAGTTACTACCTATGCAATCGCACGTATGCGATACAGAGGGGCTAGCTAAGCAATCTCTTAGGTGATGGTTCTTTGAGGCATCATAGTCGCTTAAATGATCGCGGAAGGCGGGCATTGTGCGGAGCGCGCTAAGCAATCGTGTACTTCAGGCTTCATCACTTTGTAAAGGTACACAATCATGTTGTAATAGCTAAACGATCGTTTGGATTTTTCTAGACGATCATGTAGTCAATGCTAAACGATCGTTTAACTTTGGGAGCGCTGGTAAACGATAGAGCAAAGAGTTTGTTTTATTGTGTAGACAATTGCGGGAGCTTAGTACACGATGGTTGGAGAAGCGATGATTTGCTCAAGTAGTTCAAGACCCGATTCGCCTATTTGAACCGGCGACTCCTTGTCTTTGTAATAGTTAGCTTTCATTTTGAGTTTTTAAGGTAATTTTACCCGGTTCATCAACTTTGGATGTTTATACATGTGATGTATGGTGCTTATATGTCAAAGTGTTTGTCATATAGTTAAAAACCCACCTTAGGTTGTGCAATTATTCATGCATCATGTATTATAATTGTTATAATCGAGCATGAAGAAATTAGTTGAAAGCATGTGCATGCATCATGAAATATAAGAGTTATATTTTGCATGCAGTGAGCATTATGATGCATCATTTTATTATTTTGAGTTTTTAAGGGTGAATGGAAGCATGTTTTGCTTGTTTCATTGTGGTTTTGTATAAGTGTTATATAAAAAAAAGTAGCAATGAATGGACAATGCATTGAGCATGACACTTAGGTTGTTTATAATTGTTATGAATTTCTTGCATATGTTAGCTTCGAATTGTGGTGGTTGTTTCCGTTTATAAGTGTTATAAAGAAAATTAGACCGAAAATCAATAATTCAGAGTTTTTTTTTTTTTAAAGGGTTTTAAAATTGGATTGAGATAAACCTAAGTTCCGATGGTTCTAAAGAGTTTAGTAACCTAGATTAATCTTTTAAAATCACTTTAATAGGATTAAATTGGTTGAAATAAAAGATTAAATTTGTTGTAAACCTATCTATAAGGGACCTTTTGTCTAAGGTGGGTTCTGGCAAGGCTGGGGTTCTTAAGTTGACAGAAACGTAACACCCCTACCTGAGAACCTACCTGGAAAGGTGAATTAGATTGATTTTCAACAAGCATGCGACGTTTTGATCAAAGACTACGTTAAAGAGTTTAATGGATGATGATCAAAAGTTGTTTCAACTATCCAAGGTAAAAGTTACTCTTGGGAAAACCTAAAAGTCACTTAGTTAAAATCCTTAGCCGTGTTTTTTCTAAGCTAAACCCTAGGTTATAAAATACTCAGTGAAAGAAAGAGGCGTATCAGATATGTCTATGATTCCGCTCATAAATCTCACTGGGATGTTCACACCGTGAGATTCATGCTTGGCCTCGTGGTGCCTAGGATGCATCCCCCTTCGGATGGTGCTTACATGAGTCAATATCAAGGTGAACGGAGAGAGTGTTTATAGTAAGTAGGTGAAAGTTGTGTGTCAACACGTCTTATAGTCTCTGTCATTGGTTCACACCGTGAGATCATTCTGTACGCCTTCGTGTCACCTTCGGAGCGTCCCCCTTCAGATGGGTTTTGTGCAGTTGGTCAATATCAATGTGAACTCTAGAAATGAATAGGGTCGCTTTAGGTTTTTCCCATATCGGATTTTTTCCTTCAAATTGGCCTTTTGGGACAAACCTCTAAGGCTTAAAATGGCGGGTCACACTTAGGGAGATTGTTAAGTAAGTTAATGATATCTTGGCCAAATTGATGATGGCTTGTCGTTATAGGAACAAGAGTTGTTCTGGTATTAATTACTGGTTGAGACCTTCTCAATTCAGAGGAGGGATAACTAACCTTCCTTCGACGGCTTTTGTCCTAAACCTTTGAAGCATCATTGCGAAACTAGATGTCACACGAGGTTCATGTTAGTTTTACTAAAACCTTTTTAAATGTTGTTTTGTTTTACAATGGGTATTTGCTTAAAACCTAACGTACGTTAATGTGTTTTTTTCTTTTCAGCAACTCATTAGTATTTCCATTTAAAACTTTTAAAAATGACCAATTACTTACAGTGGAAAGAATCGTGTGAAACGAATTTCGAGGCAAATGACCTTGATCCCACTACTCTCCAAAAAAGGAGACAAGACAGTAAATATGATTTATTGGTATTGGAGACAAGTCTGGTAGAGAATGATGATCCTGCTTGGATTCTTGATTCAGGTGCTACCAATCATGTCAGTTCCTCTTACCAAGGATTTAATTCCTGGCAAACGTTGCCACATGGAGAGATGACTCTTCGAGTCGGTACTGGTGAGGTTGTTTCAGTTGTTGCTATAGGCAGGCTGAAGTTATTTGTTGACAAGAAACGGTATCTGTTACCGGATAATGTTTTTGTAGTTCCTCGTATTAAGAGGAACTTAATCTTGGTTTCTTGTCTCATTAAACAAAGCCACACCGTCTTCTTTTCTGAGAATAAAGTGTTTATTTTAAAGAATGGAATGGAGATTGGATATGGTTCAATGGAAAATAACTTATATGTACTAAGGTCGTTAGTCATAAAAGCCTTGTTTAACACTGAAATGTTCAGTACGAAAACAACAACTAAAAGACCAAAGGTTTCTCCAAAGAAAAACGCTCATGTTTGGCATCTTAGGTTTGGTCACATCAACCTCAATAGGATTGAGAAGTTGGTGAAAAGTGGACTTATAAAGAGCTTAGAAGAAAACTCCTTACCGATATGTGAATCATGCCTCGAAGGCAAGATGACCAAACGACCTTTTACTGGAGAAGGTTACAGAGCCAAGGAAGCCTTGGAACTTATACATTCAGACCTTTGTGGTTCGATGAATGTTAGAGCTTGAGGTTGGTATGAATATTTCATCTCTTTCATTGATGATTATTCAAGGTTTGGGTATCTCTTCCTAATGCAACGTAAGTCTAAAGCTCTTAACAAGTTCAAGGAGTATAAGGCTGAAGTTGAAAACTTGTTAGGTAAGAAGATAAAAACACTACGATCTGATCGCGGTGGAGAGTATATAGACCTCCAATTCCAAAACTATATGATAGAATATGGGATTGCGTCCCAACTCTCAGCCTTTGGTACACCTTAGCAAAATGGTGTATCAGAAAGGAGAAACAGGAATTTGTTGGACATGGTTCGATCTATGATGAGTTATGCTCATCTTCCAGACTTGTTTTGGGGTTATGCAGTGCAAATTGCATGTTATATCCTGAACAACGTTCTCTCAAAAAAAATTTCTGAAACACCTTTTGAGTTATGGAAAGGCCGTAAAGGTAGTTTACGTGATTTTAGGATTTGGGGTTGTCCAACACATGTGCTAGCGACACACCCAAAGAAGTTGGAACCGCGTTCGAAGATTTGCCTCTTTGGAGGCTACACCAAGGAAATGAGAGGAGGATACTTCTATGATCCGAGTAAGAACAAAGTGTTTGTTTCCACTAATGTTATCTTCTTGGAAGAATATCACATGAGGGATCATAAGCCACAAAGTAAGCTTGTTTTACGTGAGATCTCAAGTGAGTCTGAGACTTTTGAGGGTTCAACAAGAGTTTTTGAACAACCTGACAAATCAACAAGAGTTATTGAGGTCGGGACGTTTAGTCAACCAGCTCAAGAGTTGAGTCTGCCTCGATGTAGTAGGAGGGTTATGAACCCACCGATCGCTACATGGGTTTGACTGAAGCCCAAAACATCATTACGATTGATGGGTTGAGGATTCATTGTCTTTTAAGAAAGCAATGGAGGATGTTGACAAAGATGAATGGGTTAAGGCCATGAACCAGAAAATGGAGTCTATGTACTTCAATAACGTCTGGGAGCTTGTTGATCCACCTGATGGGGTCAGGCCTATTGGGTGTAAGTGGATCTTTAAGCGAAAGAGAGGTGTAGATGGAAAGGTGCAAACTTTTAAAGCTAGACTCGTGGCAAAGGGTTATACCCAGGTTGGAAGAGTTGACTATGAAGAAACTTTCTCACCTGTTGTCATGCTGAAGTCTATCAGGATTCTCCTATCCATAGCCATATTTTATGATTATGAAATATGGCAAATGGACATCAAGACTGCCTGTCTTAATGGTAATCTTGAGGAGACCATCTATATGACTCAACCAGAGGGGTTCATAGTTCCAGATCATGAGCAAAGAGTTTGCAAGCTTAATAGGTCCATTTATGAGCTAAAACAAGCATCTAGATCTTGGAACATCAGATTTGACATTGCTGTCAAGTCGTTTGGCTTTGATCTGAACATTGATGAGCCTTATGTTTCCAAGAAGATCATCAACAGCTTAGTAGCTTTCCTGGTACTGTACGTGGATGATGTCCATAGCCACATTTTACTGTATGTGTATGTGGATTCCAAGAGGGGTTTGTTACCCTTCAGGCATGGAATTGTTCTGTCTAAGGATCATTATCCTAACACCTCAAGAGGTTAAGAAGATGAGATGGATTCTCTATTTTTCTGCTGTAGGAAGCTTGATGTATGCAATGTTGTGTACTAGACCTGACATTTGCTATGCAGTAAGGATTTTTAGTCGGTATCAGTCCAATCCAGGATTTGATCACTGATGGCGGTCAAGACGATCCTCAAATATCTTCGGAGAACAAAGGACTACATAGTTGTGTATGGAGATAAGGATCTGATTCTTATAGGATACACGGACTCTGACTATCAGATCGATCGAGATTTTCGCAAATCGATATTGGGGTCAATGTTTACTCTGAATGGAGGGGTTGTAGTCAGGCGAAGCATCAAGCAAGGATGCATTGCAAACACCACTGTGGAAGCCAAATACGTAGCGACTTGTGAAGCTGCTAAGGAGGTTGTTTGGCTGAGGAAGTTCGTTTCAAATTTGGAAGTTGTTCCAAATATAGATTTGCCGATCACACTATATTGTGATAACAAAGGGCTGTGGCAAATTCGAAGGAGCCTTGGAGTCATTGTCGGGGTAAGCACATAGAACAAAAATATCACTTGATCAGGGAGATTGTACATCGCAGTAATGTGATAGTCACAAAGATCACATAGGAGCACAACGTTGTTGATCCCTTTACAAAGGCCCTCATGGCTAAAATGTTCAAAGGTCACTTGGAGAGTCTGGGTCTATGGGACATGTGGCATCTTGTCTAGGGAAAGTGGGAGATGATACTGGGGTACACCCTAGTTTATTGTATTGTACATTAGTCTTCTGAGTCATTAGGACAAGTGGGAGATTGTTGGGATTGGTGTCCTAATTCTCCCAGAGTCTCGTTGTTTTATAAAGATACACATTGTTCAATGAATAAAATAAGTGTTATTTAATTCTAGCATTTACTCATATCCAATAAAAAAGGCTCCTTGGTTATCTTATGTGAACTTAAGCATGTATATATGATATACAAGTGGATCATACCTTAAGTGATAACCCAAATAGGTCTGTAGTATAAAGATTAAGGTGGGACACCTGATCCTGGTGACACTACGGATACGACCCACTTTGTAGAAGTTTGCAAGTGTTGTAAACTACTATAGATGGTAGATCCTGACCATTCATGTGGAAACGTGAGAGCGGGGGTGTCCTATACAAAGAGTTTGTATAAGACCTGAACCACGAGATGACGAAAGAGTTCTTGGCAATTAAAGAATGGTGGATCCCGTGACGAAAGAGTTTAGTCAGTTATTCACGTACCGTTGGAGCTTCGAGCTACAGGTCCATGAGGTCCCCTTGGTAGCTCAATGGATTCAATTAAGGATTAGTTCTTGGTGTTGATTTGAAATGTTCAAATTTACAAGAGGTATTTTGATTATATATGATATAATATGATTTGAAATGTTCAAATTTACAAGAGGTATTTTGATTATATATGATATAATAAAGTTTGATGTATAAGACATATCAAGTGGATGATTGATGTAATAGAGATTTACATTATATACCATGGAATAGGAAAAGATCTACGGTTTATATGTTTCATGAGATGAAATATTAAAACTATAGGTTATAAATATAGTAGCATAAGTTGGTTATCATTTATATTTAAAATAATATTAATTATTGGATAATTAATTCTTTTTCTTTTAATAACCAAATTAGTGGGTGGTTATTGAATTCATGGTAACCGTGAGTTTAAAAGGAAATTTTTTTTTCTATTTTGAAGGATGATGATTTACAAAACTCCTGAAAAGGTTTTTTTAGTTTTCTCTCTCGACGCAAAAGAAACTCACTGAAGTTTTCAAGTAAATACAGATTTACTAAATGACGGCTGGGCGAGCTAAACGATTGTGCAGTGGCGAGCTAAACGATCGTGCAATATTTACTAAACGATCGCATAGCTTTGCTATATGATCGATTGCCCGAAGTAAACGTAGAGTCTGTAGATGACAAACCAAGCTAAACGATGAGCTAAACGATCACATAGCTTTTGTTATGCAATCGCTTGGGCATCAAGTTATACGATAGGTCTCGACCATCTCCCACTTGCCCAGTCGTGTACGCGATCGGTGTTTCCTCCGTTCGTCTACCTCATACCAAGTCCAAACAGAGCCCACCCTCTAGATTCTCACACCGAGAATACCAAGATAGCCTTGTTGGTGGTGTAAGACTCAACTCGACACTGTTGAGGTTTTTTAAAGGCCATTCATTACGTTTCAGAGGAGTTCGCTCTGTTGCGGAGGAGTTCGTGGCCGAGGAGATCGTTGAGGACAAGCACGAAGTGTTCGTTATGGTGTTGTGGTCGTGTAGATCGATCGTTCGTGGTTACTATTGTTCGAGCGATCAGAGTGTGCAAGGAGCGTGGTGACGCTTTTGCCATTGTGCGTAGAATTTTCCCTTTATGCATTTGAGTTTTTCATGCTGTAATTTCTGTATGATTTGTATAACCATTTGTTTGAAGTTGACTGTAAATGTATTTGTTCATTTATGATTGTGATTTAGAATTATCGTTCTTCCGCTGCTCATGGAAATCCTGAATCTGATTTCCTTCACATTCTAGAACTATTTGATAGAATATAAAATAGTTTTCCAACTCTCAACACCTGGTACACCTCAGTAGAATGGTGTATCAGAAAGGAGAAATCGAACCCTGTTGGACATGCTTCGGTCTATGATGAGTTATGCTTCCTTACCTAACTCGTTTTGGGCTTTTGATATGTAGATTGCAGCTTATATCTTGAATTGTGTTCCCTCTTAGAGTGCTATCAGAACACCTTTGGAGTTATGAAATGGTCGTAAAGCTAGTTTACAGAATTTCCGAATAAGGGGTTGCCCAACATATGTGCAAACCTTCAAGGCTAGACTAGTGGTAAAGGGTTATACCCAAGTAGCGAGAGTCGACTATGAGGAGACTTTCTCGCTTGTTTCCATGTTGAAGTCTATCCAAATCCTCCTATCCATTGCCTCATATTATGACTATGAGATATGTAAAATGCATGTCAAGACTGCTTTTCTAAATGGCAATCTTGAGGAGACCATTTATATGGTGCAACCCGGGGGATTCATAGTCTAAGGTCAAGAGTAAAAGGTTTGCAAGTTTAATAGATCTATTTATGGACTAAAACAGGCATCTCGATCTTAGAATATAAGGTTTGATACTGTGATCAAATCTTATGGCTTTGATCTGAACGGTGATAAACCTTGTGCATACAAGAAGCTCATCAACAGTTTAGTAGTTTTTCAAGTGTTGTATGTAGATGATATTCTACTCATTGGGAATGATGTAGGCTTACTGACTATAGTTAAAAACTGACTAGCGACCCAATTCCAAATAAAATATTTGGGAGAGGCTCAGTTTTTTCTTGATATTCAGATTTTTCGAGATCGTAAGAACAAAATGCTAGTGTTGTTTCAGGCATCATATATTGACAAGATATTGATCAAGTATTTGATGCAGAACGCCAAGATGGGCATTTTTCCTTTCAGGAACAGAGTTACTTTGTCTAAGGAATAGTGTCCTAAGACACCTCAAGAAGTTGAGGAAATGGGATGGGTCCCTTATGCATCTGCCATGGGTAGTTTGATGGTATAGAGTATGCCCTAGTTTATTGTATTTCGTACTGTTTTGTATTGTACATTAGTCTCCTGAGGCTTTAGTACAAGTGGGAGATTGTTAGGATTGGTGTCCTAATTCCCCTAGTAGTCTCGTAGTTTATATACATTCTGTAAATATATTATTATTAACAAAATAAGTGTTATTTTATAAGCATTTACTCAATCCATTAAACTAAGATCCGAGGTTATTTTATGTAACTTAAGCATGTATGTGGAGACATACAAGTGGATCATGTCTCATTATATAACACCGTTCATGAAAGAGACTTCACTTCACTAGGATGACCATAGGTAACATGACCTCAATCCTGAGTGAATTGGGAACTCCTGCCACTGAGAGCGGTCTTTTGATTTGTATGGGTACGAGTAGTAAGATTGCCGATTCAAACCTATCAATTTGGAGATTCGTCTGATTTGGGAGCTAGGAATTGAGCTACACAAGATGGATTTCACTCCTTAAAGGAGTGAGATGTAGATAACTCCCTTAAAGGCTAATTCCAGGGCTTGAACGATGTAGCGCCACACACCTTCTCTTGGCCCGAGAGGTGTTCACACATAGTTGGACTATGTTATATTGTTCATTAGAGGAATCAGTGGTACTTAAGGAGTGAGATGTAACTACAGGGGCAAAATGATAAATTAGCCCAACTGTACTTACGACCATCTGTGAAGGGTCATCGTACTCATGATTGGTTATATCTGATGAACACAGAAATATATCTGTAGTAAGAAGAGTTCACCTGTTAGTCTTTAGTAGAATGTCTGGCAGTTAACAGATGGTGGATCTCGTGGCTAAAGAATTTAATCAGCTACTCACGGATCGTTGGAGCTTCGAGCCACAGGTCCATTAGGTCTCCTAGGTAGCTTGGATAAAGTCGAGAATCAGTGTTTGGGTCAGTTTGAAATGTTCAAATTCACAAGAGGAAGTTCGATAATATATGATATAATTAGACTGGTTAATTATATATGATATAATTGGCTACATGTATGAAATACATTATTTTGGAGGACATTGGATATAAATATGATTTATATCAAGTAGAGGAGAAATTACTATAGTAGATATGAGATATCAAACTATAGGGTAAGAATATAATATGATTATATTCATTAATTATTAATTTGGTTAATTATATGATAATTGGCCTAAAACTTCTCTCGGTCGTGCGTTAATGGGAGAATCTGAAGTTGGTTATTGTAACCAAAAAATAAAATGAAAATTGGTTTCATTTTGCAAAAGTTCGAAAAATTTGCAATCGGTGTGAAAACATAATAATCGCCTAGCTTGAGAGACTATACGATAGTTGCTCATCGCCTAAACGATCACACACCAGCGCCTAAACGATCGTTTAGCTTTCCTAAACGATTGCATAGCGTGTCGTATTTTCTAAACGATCGTCTACCATTTATTAAACGATCGCTTAGTAAAACCTACATGATCGTGTAGCTTCTTCTAAACGATAAGCACACAGTTATATGATAGCTCTTTCTCTCCCACTTGCTTATCATCTACACGATTTGTTTTGTCTCCGACCTCTACCAAAGGCTCCATTTAGTGGTGTCGTTTCTGCTACTGTTCACTTGTTCGTGACTATTCATGCTGCTACAGCCAATTGGTTTGTTCGGCGACAGAGTGTGCATAGAGGTTCTTTCGCTGCTTCAGAGTTCAACGCTTGAAGAGGGTCTTCAACTGGTATGAGAACTCTTTCTTTTGTATTTTATTGTTCGAAGCATGCCGTTAATTAGTGTAGATTTCATAACTGTTTGATAGAACGTGTATGTGGTAATTTCGGTCACAATGAAATCGAAAAGATCCGAATGCGCTCATGGATGCTCTTCGTTAAGAGTTCTTTCAATTGGTACCAGAGACAGGTTCTGATATTTCAATTTCATTGTTGCAACGAATTATATATACATTCTTGATGGGTGCATGTCTGCTCTGTTTAATCGTTAAATTGTTGTGGATGTGTGGATTAATGGATGTTTTCGTGGATGTTAGCCTCAGTTTGATTTAATTCTTTTACATTTGGTTGTTTGTAAAGGCACCTGCGTTTTTGGGCATTAATAATCATTATCAACTCTGTAATTCAAAGTTTGTTTGAGTCTTGAGTCGTTCGTGAAGAAGATCGGAGCAAGAGTTGCAGTTCTTCGAGGAAAGAGACTATCAAGGATTGATCACGTCGTGTAGACGATGGGTAAGCGATCGCTGATTATTGGGTCGTGTAGACAATGGGATGCTTACATATCATTTAACACACGTGCAGTAGATGATCGTTTAGCTCAGCAAGCTCATCGCTAAGTAACTGACTAAACGATCGCATAGTAACGCAAGGTAAATCGTTTACCTGTCACCGCGTTAAGCGATCACCTAGACGATCAGGCTTCGCAGCCTCGTTATCATCTAAGCGATCATTTAGTTTTTGCGCCTATCGTCTAGTGCGCGTAGGGCAATCGTCTACCTTCGGCGTTTACTACACGATGGAGTTCTTCTGGCGGTTCAAGACCCGGTTCGCCTGTGAACCGGTTCGCTCGATGAAAAATGTAATAGATAGCATTATTTCATTCCAGTTTTTTGTAAAGGCTCATTTGGTCCATTAATCCTTAATTTATTACATGCGATGTATGGATTTTATATGTCATATGGTATGCACATATAGTAAATCCCACCTTTTGTTATGCATTAGTCATGCATCATCTCTTTATTGTAAATGTTATAATTTAGAGAAGCATGATTTAATTATGTAAGAACATGCTTATGCATCATATAATATAAGAGTTATATTTATGCATGCATAAATAGCATTGACATGCATCATCTTTATATTATAATTGTTATAGTATAAGGGTGAATTATAGCATGTTTGCTTGGTTATTACGCATTATATAAAAGTTATGTATAGTAATGACTGGACATTGCATGAAGCATGACACATAGGTTACTTTATAAATGTTATAAACACCTTGTTGTGCGCAATGGTTTTTTAGTTGTTTCTTTTTAAAAGTTAAAGAGAAATTAGAACTAAAAGAAATAAGAAAGATATGCATGCTCACTTAGGTTTAATTCTGGTTTTAAAATGTTTAAAACTTAGATCACATAGACCTAAGATCACGGTTCTAAAATCCTTATTAGCAACCCTAAGGCTTTAATCTTTTTCATCAATTTAATAGGATTAAATTGACTAATAAAATGTTAAAATGTATAAAATCTATCTATAAGGGACCTTTTGTTTAAAGCAGGTTCTATCTAGGCTGGGGTATTTAAGTTGATGGAAACGTAACCCCCCTACCTGGAAACTTACCTGGAAAGGTGAATTAGATAGATTTGATGTATGCATGCAAGTTAAGGACAGTCCATTAAAGTGTTTAAATGTGACTACTTGAACTTGTTCATGTTTCATAGACAAACGTTGTTTATGAGTGGGAATTAAAAAGATGACTTAGACTAAAATCAGTAGCCGGATTTTCTAGATTAATGAACCACTAGGTAAAACATTTAGTGGGAGATACTTGGGGCATAAGATGCTTCACTTAAACCTTTCACGTTTCTCCTAAATAGTCCACACCATGAGATCTACCCTCGGCCTCACAGTACCTTTGTCGTGTCTCCTTAACGGATGGTGTTTGGGTAGGTCAATATCAAGGTGGATGGAGAGATTGTTCATAGTAAGTGGGAGCAGGAAGTACGACAACATATCCCTCGGTCTCCCTCGTTGGGTTGAATAAAGTTACTTTGCATCGCCTCGAAGCACCCTGGGAGTGTCCCCCTAAAGGATGGAAGTATTGCGCATTTCTTTCTTTGATCTTCTATAAGAGGATTAGGTAACTTAGTCTCTTTTCCTAATTTGCTTCTTCTTTATGGTAGGCTCATTAGGGCGAGACTCTGGCACTGAAAGCGAGGGGTTACACTTACGCGAAATTGTTAAAAGTTAACAGTTCTAAATCGAAAAATAGTGGTTGTTAGGTTCAGTTCCAAGAGTTGGTTTTGCCTAATGGTTGAGAATATCTCATCCCAACGAAGGGGCATCTGATCACTCCACCGGTGATGTTTTTCCTGCTTCACTGGGGCATCATTGCAAAATAGAAGTCTTTCACTTAGGGTATTTGAAACTGTTTTAAAAAACTGATTGGTTAAATGTGGTTTAGCAAAATATAAGTTTTGTTCGTATTTTCAGCAACAACTTTTTCAAAATGGCAATAGCCACATTAGCTTTGCTAAGCGCCGAAAAATTAACTGGCAACAATTTTTCGCCATGGAAATACATGATCATGATGATCCTAATCATCGAGGATCTCATGTTCGCTCTTACGGAGGCCTGTCCTTCTATTCCAGCTCCAAATGCCGCTCGAAATATTCAGGATGCATACGAGCGATGGACACGGACGAATGAGAAGGCCCGAGCCTACATCTTGGCAAGTCTTTCTAAAGTCTTGGCCAAGAAAAATGAGCCTATAGTCTCCGCGCGTGAGATCATAGAGTCCTTGCGGGGGATGTTAGGACAACCATCTGAACAGCTTATGCATGAGGCTCTTAAATATATATTTAACTCCAAAGTGGAAGAAGGAACCTTTGTTCGTGAACATGTGCTTAACATGATGGTCCACTTCAATATGGCGGAGTTGAATGGGTCTACCATCGATAAGGGCAGCCAGGTTAGCATAATCCTGCATTCATTGCCGGATAGCTTCCTGCACTTTGTTAGCAATGTGATTTTTAACAAAGTGAAATATAACCTTACAACTCTCCTCAACGAGTTGCAGACCTACCAATATTTACTGAAAATTAAAGAGAAGAAGAAGAGTGACGCAAATGTTTCTTCATCTTCCAGGACGTTCCATAGAGGTTCGACCTTAGAGACGAAGTATGCACCTTCTACTTCTAACTCTGTAAAGGGGAAGAAGAAAAAGGGTGGTAAGGGAAAAGGGAAGGCGCATGTTGCCCCAAGGAGGCATCCACCGGTTGAAAAGGGAAAGTGTTTCCATTGCAATCAAGATGAACACTGGAAGAGGAACTGTCCTCACTATCTGAAAGAGAGGAAGGGCGCCAAGGCTAAAGCCAAGGTATAAAGGAAAATATGATTTACTTGTACTTGAAACTTGTTTAGTGGAGAATGATGATTTTGCCTGGATAATTGATTCGGGCGCCACTAACCACGTTTGTTCTCCTTTTCAGGGGATTAGATCCTGGCGATAGCTAGAGGCTGGTAAGATGACGATGCGAGTAGGCACCAGGCACGTCGTCTCAGCTGTGGCAGTGAAAGGGCTCTAGTTAGCTTTACATAATAGGTTTCTAGTTTTGAATGATGTATATATTGTTCTCGAACTTAAGAGGAACCTCATTTCTGTAAAGTGTTTATTACAATGTAAATACACTATCTCTTTTAATGTGAATAAAGCGTTTATTCATAAAGATGGTGTTATTATTTGTTCAGAAAATCTAGAATCTAATTTATATGTGCTAAGGCCATTAGCCATTAATTCCCCCCATAACACAGAATTGTTTAAAACTGTTGTAACTCAAACAAAACGTCGACGTATTTCTCCAAAAGAAAATGTAAATCTTTGGCATCTTTTTTTAGGGACATCAATCTCAACAAGATTGAGTGATTGGTGAATAATGGACTTCTAAGTGAGTTAAAAGAAAATTCTTTACCAGTGTGTGAGTCTTGCCTTGAAGGTATGACTAAACGATCTTTTACTGGAAAAGGTTATAGAGCCAAGGAGCTTCTTGAGTTAGTACATTCTGACCTTTGTGGTCTTGTGAATGTACGAGCCCGATGTGGCTATGAGTATTTTATTAGTTTTATTGATGATTACTCAAGGAACGAGTATGTTTATCTTATGCACCGAAAGTCTAAATCCTTTGAAAAGTTCAAAGAGTTATAGGCTGAATTTGAAAACGCATTGGATAGACAGGTTAAAACACTTCGATCGGATCGAGGTGAAGAGATTTTGAACTCGGCATTCCAAGACTATTTGATAGAACATGGAATCATTTCCCAACTCTCAACACCAGGTACACCTCAGCAAAATAATGTAGCGGAGAGGAGAAATAGAACCTTGTTGGACATGGTTCATTCGATGATGAGTTACGCTTCCTTCTCGAACTCATTTTGGGGTTTCGCAGTGGAGACTGCGGTATACATCATCAACTATGTTCCCTCCAAGAGTGTTGCGAGAACACCTCTGGAGCTGTGGAACAGGCGTAAAGCCAGTTTACGTCACTTCCGCATTTAGGGTTTCCCGACACATGTGCTTGAGACTAATCCCAAGAATTTGGCACCACGTTCGAGGTTATGCCTCTTTGTAGGCTACCTCAAAGGTACATGAGGGGGTTGTTTTTATGATCCAATGGAAAATAGGGCGTTTGTTTCAACGAATGCTACTTTCCTGGATGAGGATCATATAAGGGAGCACAGTCTACGAAATAAAGTCGTGTTGTGTGAGCTTTCCAATGAAACTACTGAAACTTCAATAGGAGTTGTTGAAGTGCCTACTACATCAACAATATTTATTGATGGGAGTTCATCTAGTAGGTCGGTTCCACCTCCAGAGTTGAGAGAACCTCGACGTAGTGGGAGGGTTGCAAACCCGCCTGTTCGCTATCTGGGTTTCACGGAAATCCTTGCTATGGTAGCAGATGGCGACGTTGAGGATCCGTTGTCTTATTAGAAGGCAATGAAGGATGTTGACCGGGATGAATGGGTCAAGGCCATGGATCTCGAGATGGAGTAGATGTACTTCAACTCTGTATGGGATCGTGTAAATCAGTCTGATGAGGTAAGACTTATGGGTAGTAAATGGATCTACAAGCGCAAACGAGGCGCTGATGGGAAGGTACAGACCTTCAAGGCTCAACTTGTGGCAAAGGGTTATACGCAGTTAGAGGGAGTTGACTATGAGGAGTTTTTCTCGCCTGTTGCCATGTTAAAGTTGATCCACATCCTCCTGTCCATTGCAGCTTATTATAATTATGAGATCTAGCAAATGGACGTCAAGACGGCCTTTCTGAATGGCAATCTTGAGGAGACCATTTACATGGTGCAACCCGAGGGATTCATAGCCCAAGGTCAAGAGTAAAAGGTTTGCAAGCTGAATCGGTCCATTCATGGGGTGAAACAGGCATCTCGATCTTGGAACATACAGTTTGATACTGCAATCAAGTCGTATGGCTTTGATCAAAACGTTAATGAACCTTGTGTCTACAAGAAGATCATCAATGCTTTAGTAGTATTCTTAGTGTTGTACGTAGACGATATACTACTCATTGGAAATAATGTAGGTTTACTGACTACAGTTAAGAACTGGCTAGCGACCCAATTCTAAATGAAAGATTTGGGAGAGGCTCAATTTGTTCTAGGTATACAAATCTTTTGGGATCTTAAGAACAAAGTACTAGCACTGTCTCAGGCATCGTACATTGACAAGATGTTGCTCAAGTACTCGATGCAGGACTCCAAGAGGGGCCTACTGCCGTTCAGGTATGGAATCACTTTGTCTAAGGACATGTGTCCTAAGACGTCTCAAGAGGTTGAGGAGATGAGATGGGTCCCATATGCATCTGTCGTTGGTAGTTTAATGTACGCAATGCTCTGTACTCATCCAGACATCTGCTATGTTGTAGGCATAGTCAGTAGGTATCAGTCTAACCCAGGCCAGGGTCACTGGACCGTAGTGAAGAACTTCCTCAAGTATTTTCGGAGCCCCTACATACTTGTATATGGTTCTAGGGATTTGATCCTTACTGGATACATAGATTCTGACTTTCAAACTGATAAGGACTCTCGCAAGTCCACATCAGGGCTAGTCTTTACTCTTAAGAAGAAGCTGTAGTGTGGCGAAGCACTAAGCAGGGGTGCATCGCCGACTCCACTATGAAGGTGGAGTACATAGCAGCTTGCAAACCTGCTAAGGAAGCCATCTGGCTCAGGAAGTTCTTGGCAGAACTGGAAGTTGTTCCAAATATGTCTAGGCCCATTACCCTATATTGTGATAATAGTGGGGCAGTGGCGAACTCCAAGGAGCGGAGGAGTCACAGGCGCGGAAAACACATAGAGTGGAAGTATCATCTGATCTGCGAGATAGTGCATCGAGGGGACGTGATTGTCATGAAGATCACATCGAAGCATAATGTTGCTGACCTGCTTACGAAGGCTCTCACGACTATAGTTTTTTAGAGTCACCTACGGAGCATGGGTCTACAGGATCGCCCGCGGCTGGACTAGGGAAAGTGGGAGATTTTCTTGTACTGGGCTTTTATGCCCTAGTTTATTATTTTGTACTTGTTTTATGTACACCCCACTTCGCTTTAAGATAAGTAGGAGATTGTTGGGGTTGATGCCCTAAAGTCTCGTGTCCTGTAGTTTGTAAACAGTTTGTATTGCTAAGGAAGCCATCTGGCTCAGAAGTTTTTTAACAGAACTAGAAGTTGTTCCAGATATGTTTAGGCCCATTATCCTATATTATGATAATAGTAGGGCAATGGCGAACTCCAAGGAGCCGAGGAATAACAGGCGCGTCAAACACATAGAGCGGAAGTATCATCTGATTTGCAAGATAATGCATCAAGGGGACGTGATCATCATAAAGATCGCTTTGGAGCACAATGTTGCTGACTGTTTACGAAGGCTCTCACGGCTACTACAGGATCGCCCATGGTTGGACTAGGGCAAGTGGGAGATTTTCTTATATTGGGCTTTTATGCCCTAGTTTATTGTTTTGTACTTGTTTTAATGTACAACCCACTTCGCTTTAGGACAAGTGGGAGATTTTTGGGGTTGATGCCCTAAAGTCTCGTGTCTTGTAGTTTGTAAACAATTTGTACTGCTAAGGAAGTCATCTGGCTCAGGAAGTTCTTAGTAGAACTGGAAGTTGTTCCAGATATGTCTAGGCCCATTACCCTATATTGTGATAATAGTGGGGCAATGGCAAACTCCAAGGAGCCGAGGAGTCACAGGCGCGGAAAACACATAGAGTGGAAGTATCACTTGATCCGCGAGATAGTGCATCAAGGGGACTTGACCATCATAAAGATCGCTTCAGAGCATAATGTTGCTGACCCGTTTACGAAGGCTCTCATGGCTACAGTATTTGAGAGTCACCTACGAAGCATGGGTCTACAGGATCGCCCGCGGCTGGACTACGGCAAGTGGGAGATTTTTCTTGTACTGGTCTTTTATGCCCTAGTTTATTATTTTGTTCTTGTTTTATGTACACCTCACTTTGCTTTAGAACAAGTGGGAGATTGTTAGGGTTGATGCCCTAAAGTCTCGTGTCCTATAATTTGTACATAGTGTGTACGAACGATTGTGTAGTATAATATATGATATTTACTTAACATCTTGTGTTTTGTTTAGTTGTATGTTTTATTTGCTTTACCACAAACCAATAAACATAAAATCCCTGGTTATCTGTATGTAACTTAAGCATGTATGTGGTGACATACAAGTGCATCATGTCTTGAGTGATAACCAAAATGGTCTGTAGTATATGGATATAAGAGGGAGACCTTATCCTGGTAACGCTAAGAATGTGGCTCGCTTTGTGGAATCGTCACAAGTGTTGTGACTTGTCACAGATGGTCTGATCCTGATCATTCGTGTTGGGGACATGCGAGCGGGGGCGTCCTATACAAAGAATTTGTATAAGACCTGATCTCGAAGTGTTAATGTCTCGTTATATAACACCGTTCATGACAGAGACTTCACTTCACTAGGATGATCATAGGTAACATGACCTCAATCCTGAGTGAGTTGGAACTCGTGCCATTGAGGGTGGTCCTTTGATTTGTATGGGTTCGAGTGGCCAGGTCGCCGATTCAAACCTACCATTTTAGAGATTCGTCTGATTTAGGAGCTGGGAACTCAACTACACAAGATGGAATTCACTCTTTCCCCGAAGCAGGAGTAAGTAGATAGATAGCTCCCTTAAGGGCTAATTCCAGGGCTTGAACGATGTGGCGCCACACACTTTCTCTTGGACCGAAAGGTGTTCACACATAGTTGGACTATGTTGTATTATTCATTAGAGGAATCAGTGGTACTTAAGGAGTGAGATGTAACTACAGGAGAAAAACGGTAAATTGGCCCAACTGTACTTACGACCATCTGTGAAGGGTCATCGTACACATGATTGGTTATATCCGTTGGACACGAAAATATATCTGTGGTAAGAAGAGTTCAGCTATTGGTCTTTAGTGGAATGTCTGATAGTTAACGAATGGTGGATCTCGTGGTTAAAGAGTTTAGTCAGCTATTCACGGGCCGTTGGAGCTTCGAGCCACAGGTCTATTAGGTCTCCTAGGTAGCTTGGCTAAAGTCGAGAATCAGTGTTTGGGTCAGTTTGAAATGTTCAAATTCACAAGAGGAAGTTCGATTATATATGATATAATTGGACTTGTTAATTATATATGATATAATTGGCTAAATGTATGAGATACATTATTTTGGAGAAAATTAGATATAAATATGATATATATCAAATAGAGAAAAAACTACTATAGTAGATATATGATATCAAACTATAGGGTAAGAACATAATATGATTATATTCATTAATTTTTAAATTGGTTAATTCTATGATAATTGGCCTAAAACTTCTCTCGGTCATGCGTTAGTGGGAAATCCGAAGTTGGTTATTGTAATCGAAGAATAAAATAAAAATTGTTCTCATTTTGCAAAAGTTCGAAAAATTGGCAATCGGTGTGAAAACGTAACGATCGCCTAGCTTGATAGACTATACAATAGTTGCTCATCGCCTAAACGATCGCACACTCGTTTCTAAACGATCGCATAGTGTATCGTGTTTTCTAAACAATCGTCTACCATTTATTAAACGATCGCTTAGTAAAACCTACACGATCGTGTAGCTTCTTCTAAACGATAAGCACACAGCTATACGATAGCTCTTTCTCTCCCACTTGCTTATCATCTACACGATTTGTTTTTTCTCCAACCTCTACCAAACTCACCAAAGACCACACTCTGGATTCTCACTCCGAGAATACCAAGGGATCCATTTTTTTGTGTCGTCCCCACTATTATTCATTTGTTCGTGACTATTTGTGTTGCTACAGCTGATTGGTTTGCTGGGCGATAAAGTGTGCATAGAGGTTCTTCCGCTGCTTCAGAGTTCAACGCTTGAAGAGGGTCTTCAACTGGTATGAGAACTCTTTCTTTTGTATTTTATTGTTCGAAGCATGTCGTTAATTGGTGTAAATTGCATAACTGTTTGATAGAATGTGTATATGGCAATTTCGATCACAATGAAATCGGAAAGATCCGAACGCACTCATGGATGCTCTTCTTTAAGAGTTCCTTCAGATCATGCCTTAAGTAATAACCTAATTTGTTTGTAGTATAAGGATAAAGAAGGGATACCTTATCCTGGTGACACTACGGATACGACCCGCTTTGTAGATGTTACAAGTGTTGTAAAATACTACAAATGGTCTGATCCTGATCATTCATGTGAAGACATGCGAGCGGGGGTATCCTATACAAAGATTTTGTATAAGACCGGACCATGAAATAATTAGTCTCTTTATAGTGTCGTTCATAATTGAGACTTACATTTCACTAGAATGACCATAGGTGACATGACCTTAATCCTGAGTGAGTTGGGAACTCCTACTCATGAGGGTGATCCTTTGATTTGTATAGGTGAGAGTGGCCAGATTACCAACTCAACAAGCCTACCATTTTGGGGATTTGTCTGATTGGGGAGCTGGGAACTCAATTACTAAGACGGAATTCACTCTTTCCCCGAAGCAGGGTTAAGTAAATAAATTGCTCCCTTAAGGGCTGATTCCGGGTCTTGAACATAGTGGCCACATTCTCTCTTGGGAAGAGAGGACTCAGCCATAATAGGACTATGACTTATTGTTAATTAGAGGAATCAGTGGTACTTAAGGAGTTAGATGTAACTACAGGGGAAAAACGGTAAATTGGTCCAGCTGTACTTACGAGCGATTTGTGAAGGGTTAACGCACTGTTGATTGGTTATATCCAATGACACAGAAATATATTTGTAGTGCGAAGAGTGCAACTGTCGGTCTTTAGTGGAGTGACCAACAGTTAACGGATGGTGGATCTCGTGTTTAAAGAGTTTAGTCAATTATTCACGTACCATTGGATTTTCAAGCTGTAGGTCCATAATGTCCCCTTGGTAGCTCAATGGGTTCAAGTTGAGAATCAGATTTTGGGTTAGTTTGAAGTGTTCAAATTAACAACAGGAAATTTGATTATATATGATATAATTAAATTGATTCAATTATATGTGATATAATTGATATGATGTATTTGATACATTATTAATTGGAGGAATTAATATAAATATGATTTATGTTAAATACCATAAAATAGAAAAAGAACTATGGTGTATATGTTTCATATGATGAAATATTAAAACTATAAATTATAAATATAATATGATAAGTTGGTTATTATATGTATTTATAATATGTTAATTATATGATAATTAATTATTCTTTTTCTTTAATAACCGACTTGAGTGGGAGGTTATGCATGGTTTGTGGCAACTGTGAGATAAAAGAAAAATAGTTTTCCAAATCAGTGGGTGAATTTCATTCGGATTGGTCTCACAGAAAGATTATCGAGTAAAAGTGTTTTATTAAACGATAACATAGAGAGCATACTGGTGAGAGAAATTAGAAGTCAATTTTACTCGACAACTAAAATCTCTTGGATGCGATATGCGATGCATGTTCCTAAGATATGTGTTGATAGTCATGCATCGATGGTCATCCGTTGGAATGATAATGCGTTAATGAATGTATGCGATGACCATGCGTCCTGCCACAAGTTTTCTTGCGCTCACGCCAAGTATAACGCAAACGCAAGTTTCTCGGATAATCCGAGGTCGAACACAGGGACTTCTAGCTATATGAATGCGGTGATGTGCATGCGGCAGTTAACTAAAAGAATGTTGGAGGGGTTGCTAAGTTAATCCTACTCCTACTTCTATCTAACAGACAACGCAATGAGAATGTGCATGAGAGGTAGAGATAGGACAACACTTGACATGAAATAAATGAATGGGAAAATAGATAAAATGCGGAGATGTTTTCATTGCAACCCTTAAGAGTGACAGCAAGGGCAACTTTAGTCAACGCAAGCTATGCGATCATGCTACACTCATGCACGAAAAATCATTTTCCAATGCAAATGCGGTGCTCCTAAGTCTAAGATGCATGTGTTGAATGCAAAAGTGTCCATAGAGCTTATTCTTAAGTCTCTACTCTTTTCCTATGCGATGATGCAAAATGCACACAACGCCGCAGTGACCGCAAACATTTGTATCCTATCTCTAGGATGCATGTGATGGGTTAATAGCAAACAGTGCTTATTCCTAAGCTTCTATCTCTTGTGTTATGTGTTCTAATTTGACTTTCCCGAGCCTAGATTCTGACCTGACCTTCCCAAGCCTAGATCCTGTCCTTAGACTACCCTCCCGAGTATCCCTAATGGACGAATGAAGCATACATAATACAAGACAATTGCATAAACTTTGCTGACCTAAGATTGTTCCTATCCCTAGTGAACAATGACTTACATTGCTTAATGTAACCAACCACTTACCCTCCCGGGCAGTTGGTTGTTGCTGACTTTACTCATAAACAAGCAATGCATTAGCCTATAAACAGGCATTGCAGCAGCTTCACACTAAGTAAATAAGATTACTCACACACTCATACAACACACACCTCTTGGTGGGTTGCTACATGCTTCATATCCCTAATCCACGACTAAGTATGCGATACCCAAGCAATCACACTAAGTGTTGCAATGAAAGTAAGGACGTTAAGTAAAGAAGATGGAGATGAAGTTGAAGGAAATGTAGAAATGTATTGCACACAAAATGTATTAGTTCCTTAATTCCAAATGTGGTACAATACAATATAAGAAAAGAAAGGAAAATGAAATGACCGACTGGAAGCAAAGACTTGCTTCTAGCGATGTGCGTCAAGGCTGCCGGTGGTGCCATGGATCGGCGGAGGAGCTGACTCTCTCGAGATCTAACTCCGATCAAAGGCTCTGGTCATCACTCGGAATGAATGAAGGATGTGAAGAACTCTTAGCCATCTTCTCAAGCGTTTGTCTGGATCACAAGGATCCGCCCTAGGCAAACCTCAGGCGAAAACGTTGGATAACTTAAATTTCTACTCATTGGCATTTATTTATAGAGCTTGGGTCGCTGACAGCATTAATTGGACTGCTCTGAGTCTGACGTTCGGCGCGTTAGTCTTTTCTGAACCTCTGCCACTAACGACATGGTAGGTGAAATGTTAGCATCATCTTTTGGTTTTTCTCAAGGTAGATGCGTTGATGCGTTCATTCCACCAACCTTGCGTTGATCCCATTAGTATACGTTATCGCGTAGCCACAATCATTTAATGATTGCATTCGCCTAATACCACAACTCTACATGATGACCGCAACTGCTTGACGAGCGCAACTCCCATGCGATGGACGCATACGGCTGATTACTGCAACATCCATGCGTTGATCTATGTGTTTGCCTTTGCGATGGAGAGTTTCTCCACATACGGTCGTCTATGCGGTGGTCTAGTTCTTGCGTTTGCGTCCATTTTCTGTTTTAGCTACAAAAATAGAACATTGAACGCATAATAACGCAAAATAATGGGTTAGCTGAGATTCAACATGCTGATCGATGAGCTCATTTTCTCGTGAATTCCTATCATGATTGATGCATATTCTACCTAACGACCTTCATAAATCTAAGAAAAAGGCCTAAGATTACATGCATTTCTGCATGTCATCACATACATGATCAAGTATCGAGTTTACTATATAATAGTTACTCGTTACTACACGATCGAGTAGCAAGTCTATATGATAGGCTTCTTCTTCTACAAGATCGAGTATCAAGTCTATATGATAGACTTCTTCCTTCTCCCACTTACTCGATCGTCTACTTGATTGTTTACCTCCTTCATTCCTCTATCCAAAGTCACACAGAGCCCACAACTTCGTCTATTCAACTACCAATGTAACTCTTGTGGTGGTGTTTTTGTTCCATTCGAGGGTCGAGGATCGAGTTGCACTCGATAGTGATCGAAGATTCTTCAGTTCGTGCTCTTGGTTGTTCTGATCGTGGCGTTTGAGTTCGTGCTATTGAACGAGTTTCTAAACGATTGAGGGATACTTGAAGAAGGAATTCTTCAAAGGTTTGCATACTATATCCGTTGTTTAATTAAAGAAGCATGCTTGTAATTTATTGTTTATGCATAATCTGTTCTTTTAGACTGTAATTGTTTGTGTTCTTTCTCAATGAGATTTGGAATGATCTGCTTCTGCTCACTAGATCTCTATTTAGAGTTCCTTCACTTATTGTCCCGAGTGCAGCTCGAGACTTCCACCTTAGAACATTCTGTTTGTAAATCTCGGGGGAGCAGATGGCCTTAGATGTCCCGAGATTTACATTTTGTTTTTATTTTGGTGTTAATTGGCTCAAGATTTATCAAGAGTGAACAAAAAGAATGCACATCATGTACATAAATAAATGACCCTAACCATTCATAGTCTAAACGTATCTGAATATAAAAAATTTACATAATCCAAACAAAAAATAACAAGAAAAATGACTCTAATCGTTCTCTACAATCCGAGCTCAATGTGTCTTTCGATTGTGCCCAACGTTGTGACATCGAGTACAGTTGTGAATCTGTTTCTGTATTCTACCGTTTGATGGGATTCGCACAGTTGGACGATGACAACTATTCAATCAATCCTGGAAGGTAAGACTACTTTATCAACAAAATCGGGTGATGTCTTCCACTCTGATTCTTGACAACCAGGGAATATAGGCTTTGCGTAACTAGCCAGCCAGTTCATAACTGTGTAGGCACTTGAGCATAAAGTATATGGATCAATACTCCTAGCCCGACAAGCGGCGAGTGCATGCGACCGGGGATCTCATAGTAATCAAACATGCAAGTTTTCTCATTCAAAAGTAAGAGGACTGTCTACAATCTCTAACTTGTGGTGATTGATCGGTCGCATGGTAAATGTTCTAGAACTGATATCTACAAGTTCCAAAAGCTTTTCCCCATGGACTGACAAAATTGATTCTCACATTGAAGCTAGTGTCCCGCGCTCGAAAAACCATTCCTAGTGAAGACTACTAATATGATCCAACAGTCCAGTCACCAAAAGGAATCGAGCATCCTTCAATACTGCATTGATACACTCTGTGGTCATTTGATCGTACCTCATTCTCCTTTAGTATACTCGAGCCCACCTTGACAACCCGACGTCGGTAAGGTATTTTTTAACACCATTGTAGGGAGCCAGCTTGTTCCAATGATATCGAAAGATGGACTCCCGACATGCCTTAGCTGCTAACATGAAGTTTGAGCACATGTTATCATTGTTGAACTTCGTTGTCAGGTTCGGGCTCAAATGATGGATACACAATGCGTGGAATGCGTCAGGAAAAATTGTGCAATGGACTTCGCAATGCTTTTGTGTCAATCGGATACGAATACCAACCCATTAACCACACCAACAATTGATTACAACCTTCTTATGAACCACGTCCATGAATCATCATTTTCTTTTTCCTGAAACTTGAAAGCAATCGAGTATATTTGTTTATTAGCATCAATTGAAACCGCTATGAGCATAATACCCTTATACTTTCCTTTCATGTGTGCAACATCAACAACAATAACGGGCCTAATGCAATTTAGAAAACCTCTTATTGCAGCCCTAAGTGCCATATAAACGTATTTAAAATGT
This sequence comes from Benincasa hispida, assembly GCF_027475165.1. Taxonomy (NCBI): domain Eukaryota; kingdom Viridiplantae; phylum Streptophyta; class Magnoliopsida; order Cucurbitales; family Cucurbitaceae; genus Benincasa; species Benincasa hispida. Next base: position 16,598,315 of record NC_143485.1, read on the forward strand.
CCATCAAGATCACTTTCCAACCCATAGTGAGTCCCAGGATTGGAAATCTTCAATGCTTCCCCATACCGTGGTAAAAAAATGGAATGATTCTCTAAGGGACCCTTTCGTTAAGGATAACGCAGCTTCCCTGGCTCCCCATGCCCTTTCGTAACTAATGTCCACCCCATACTCCTTACGAAAGTCTTGAATAATTTCCTTTGATTTATAACCATGACTAACATCTTGGTATTTAGACTTAATCAGTTCAGCTATAACTCCACTCTTAGCTTGTTTATAATCCTTTTTTCTTAATATCTTCTGGCATATTTACTAATTTTGAGCATTTCAGAGCCTTTCATTTTAATGGCCCTGATCTTCCATTGACAAGTCAATTCGACACGATACGAGAAGTTCTTCTTAATGGCAAAGACAGACAGTTTCTTAGCCATATTTTTTTCTTAAAAACATTACCATCCTAGACATCTTCTATAGTAGACTCGGATGAAACGACTATGGTGCCCGCCATTAATTTTTCGATACGCTTCCTCTTATTACGGCTGACACAGTGCTCAATACTTCCTATTGAATCTGCAAAATGCTCACCGTCAGTTGTCGGGTTACTATCACCAAAAAGTCCTTCATCAACCCTTGATTCTATATTCATTATTGACTTTACCACATGATCAGCACTAACAACCGCCTTAGACATATCTATATTTGCCACATTAATGTCAACATCATAATCCACTGACATATCCACTTCAAACACAAACTCATTGTTAACAACATCCTTAGATAGGTCTACATATTCCATATTCAACAACTCATTCGTATCGTCTCCAAAATCTAACGAGCATACATTATAATTCAATGGACATAATGATCGCACCTCATTGGAAATCGTACTATATTCAGAAATAAACTCAAGTTCGGATGTGAATGTTGGAACATTTTGAACTGGATATGACAACATCATACTCTAAGGTTTATGGATTACCACTGGTAACTTTGATACTAAAAGAGCCACTAGAGACACATCGTCACCAGTTAAGAAAAAATGGAGATCTTTTTTATTACTGATCCCAAAGGCAGATACATTTGGCCTAACATTATACAAACACCTTATAACCAATTCAAACTCAACTGAATTTATCCCATTAATTCTATATATTTCCTGTAAAAACTCCTCATACTTTATTCTGACGTCGACAACCAACCCTTTCAACAGACCCCCTATGTATTCTTTTTCATCCTCCTTCCATTGACCACCAAAACAAACAAATGTACGAAGGATTCCTGAAAAAAATCATATACAGCTTCAACAAATTTAATAAATTCAGTAAAAAACTTGGGGATATTGCATAATCTCGGTACAACTATATAAATATCTCGACTAGGATTTCACACCCTACGCTAAATCTCGGAGGAATTATACTCAATCACGGTTGAGATTATTGAATTTCCACCAAGAATGCGTAAACAACCTCGAACACATATTGGCCTTAACAACATGCAAATAACAACTACAACAAATTTACAAAACACAATATCGCTATATTTACTTTGTTTTTTTTAACGTATGCAAAAAGATGAGACCGAGGGTTTTAAGGACGACCAAACACTAGTGAAAATTTTGGATCACGTTTAGGAAACTTGTTGAGTAAGCCAACCATCTCTTTCCCAAAAAATGGGTTATTATAATAATTATGTTATTTTTATATTACTGAGGACATATTCATAAAAATCCTTTTCCATTAATCGAGTTTGATATTCAAAAGTTAAAACAATTAACAAAATATCGAGCCCAATCTCGCTCGAGAAGGCCTGAGAAAAACCAATTTTACGAGATTTTAGAAAACGTGCTATTTTTGAAATGTGAAAACTAAAGGCGATTATTTTGGACAATTTCCCTACTTTTATGCCTAAGATTATGATTGGTTTTTTTTATCCTTAATCTCAAATGAAATCATTTTAATTAATTAATTAATTAATATTTTGAGGATAACGAACCTGAATTCATTTACTAACAATTTTAGTGTTTTGAAATGTCCATTGCAAAGAGCTCGAAATAACAATTCCAACTCAATTTAAATCCCTCAAATCGAAGTTTAAACGAAGAAGATATGACTAAAACAAGCTTAACAAGAAAATCTCAAGCTGTCACATGGCAAAATTTTTCTCATCAAAGTAGACCAATTGAAAGGTGTCACTTAGAGCAATAGAGGAGTGACACACATGGTGGGCTCTAGAGATTTTGAATTGGTTTAAAATAATTGATTTTTTAAAAGGAAAATGAATTTAATATTATTTAATGTTGTGTCTAACAGTTAGTTTTGACACATGGGGTTTTTATTTTTTCGTTGGGTTTCTAAAAAGAAAATAATTTTAAAAAGAAAAATAATTTAATATTATTTTTGTTTGTGTCTAACGGCTAATTGAGTTGAAATCTTCACCATTCAATTTTTCTTTTACCAACATCTCATAGCCTAAATTAAATTTGGTTTTCACCTACCTCCCACTCTTTTTTAACTCTTCGTCTTCTCCAAAATTAAACAACAATTTCACATCTTTTTACAATTCTTCATAATTCATTAAACCTTCATTGTTGCTTTCTCCAAGCTTCAATTTTCTTCTTTTTCATCTTATTCTTGAGAGAGATTTACGTATAGTGAGGATTGATTTGTTGTGAGCTCAAAATTTGTAAATCCACTTTTTTCGAGAGTTTTATTGTGTAATTTAAAGCTTAAAAAAATATTATAACGGTTGGATCCTAACTCGTGGAAAAGATCAGGTTTACTCTTAAACCCGTAAAAGGAGAAAGATAGCAATTCAACTCTCATCCGTGGAAAGAGTCAAAGAATATCTTTGAATCGAAGCGCTTGAAAAAGTGGATGTAGGTCGTGTTTGACCGAACCAATAAAAATCACGGTGTCTTCTTCTCTAACTTTTTTCAAGTTATTTTTGTACTTAATTTTAATTGCTTGCTCTTGTTGGTTGATATTGATTAAATAGATTATCACATTTTTTTTTTATCAATATTGTTACTTAGTATCAATTAGGGTTTTGTTAATTTTATTAAAAGAATTATTTAATTAGATTAAATTGAGCATACTTTAGGAAAAAATTTAATTAAACCCTATTCACCCCCCCTCTAGCGTTGTCATACTAGTCCAACAGATTAAATTTGCTTCTCCTAAGACTTTCATATCAAAGTTTGTACTCAACAAGGATTCCATATCATTTATAACGTGCAAGTTTAATCCAGAAATTAATAAATCATCTACATACAAACATATGATAGTGCATAGATTTTTTTCGAACTTATAGGAGATGCATTTCTCACTTTCATTAACTTTGAATCCTTTAGATGTGATGTGAATATCAAATTTCTCATGTCATTGCTTAAAAGCTTGTTTCAGTCCATAAAGAGATTTATCTAGCTTACAAGTCTTGTTCTCTTGACCATGGACTACGAAGCCTTCAGGTTGTTCTATGTAAATCTCTTCTTCAAGTTCACAATTTAGGAATGTAGTCTTTATATCCATCTGATGAACTACAAGGTTGTTTAGGGTGGTTAACGAAGACAACACAGGAATGAAGGTGATCCTAGTCACAAGGGAGAAGGTGTCAAAGAAATCTATGTTTTCTCTATGTCTGAAACCCTTAGCTATAAATCTGGCTTTGAACTTGTCAAATGTTTCATCAGGTTTGAGTTTCTTCCTCAGGATCCATTTGCATCTTATTGCTTTGCAACCAGGAGGTAGATCTACAAAATATCAAGTCCTATTTGACTCAAGAGAGTCCATGTCATCATTTGTAGCTTCTTGCCATTAATTGGCATCTACTAAGGACATGACATCTTTTAGGTTCTTAAAATCTTCTTCTATGTTGAAGGTTTGGAATTCATCCCCAAAGTCCTTGACAGTACGAGTCCTTTTGCTTCTCCTGGACTTTGGGTCTGCTTCATCATTTGAAATTTGAATTCTAATTTAAGGTAGACTACTACAACTCGAGCCCCTACTATTTCTTGATTTAAAGAAAAATCTATCCTCAAAGAAGTCAGCTTCATTGGATTCTATAATCACTTGATTTGTTAGGTCGTAAAATATATAGGTTATACTATTTACTATGTATCCTACGAAGACACATTCGTAGACTCTACTGGGAAGCTTCTTTCTTTTAGGATATAGTATTCTTACATAGCCTATATACCCCTAAGTTCTAAAATATGATAAGTTCGGTTTCTTATTCTAAAGGACTTTGTAAGGTGAGGTTGTGTTTTTAGACTTAGGTATTCTACTAAGCACATAACACATGATAAGGATAATTTTACCCCATCAATAAAAGGCAACTTCTGAATTAAGTAAAATAGCAGCTACTAGTTCAGATAGAGCTCTATTTTTTCTTTCATCTTTTCCATTCATTTCGGGAGAATAAGGTACCATCTATTCATGAATTATTCCTTATGAGTTATAGAAATTATTAAAAATATTTAAATCTTATCCCGTTCCTCTATCACTATGAAGTCTCCTAACTTTTCTGTTAAACTGGTTTTCTATTTCAGTCACAAACAATTTGAACACATCAAAAGCATCAATTTTATTTTTCAACAAATATACAAAACTGAAGTTAAAGCAGTCATGAATAAAGGTGATAAAGCATCTTTTATTATTCCTAGTCAAGACACCATCAAATTCACATAAGTCTGAATGAATTAAATCAAGAAGCTCATATACCCTAAGTATAGATTTATGCAAAGTCTTAGTTATTTTAGCCCGACTGCAATATTCACATTTATCAAAGTATTTCATGCATAACTTAGCAATCATTTCCAACCTACTCATATTACTAATTATCCGATTATTAACATCACAAAGACAAGAATGCCAAATATTAAAAGAACATAACATATAAATGGAAGACTTAATTTTATCCATGTCAAGATTAAGCTTAAATATTCTATCAATTGCATCCCACAAATACATTATTTTTTGTGAGAGTATACAAGTTAGCCCCAATGGTCTGACTAAAGTCTGCCTTGTTGAGGAAATAGCCCGAGACCAAATTCTTCCTTATCTCTAAACTGTGCAGAACTTCCTTTAAAGTGAAGGTCTTCAAATAGGTAAACTTCAGTTCCACCTCGTCAACTCCAACAACTTTTTTAAGTGATGATCCCCCAATAATATATTTTTATCCGTGGTTTCGGAATAAGTCTTAAATAAACTAAGGTCGTGACAGACATGGCATGTAGTGCCAGTATTTATCCACCACCCCTCAGAGCCACCAATCACATTTACTTCTGTGATCATGGCTACTAATGGCTCTTTTGTCAGGTTTGCCTGCTCCGTAGGACTACGCCTGTTCCTATAGTTTCTGGCTATATGCCTAGGTTTGTTGCAGTTATAGCAAATAAATTGTACCGTTTCTCCTGAGGGAGATTTATGCTTCTTTTGATTCTTCTAGTTGTTGAAGCCTCGCATCTGACCTTTCCTTTCCTTTGACTTTGGTTCAAACTTTATCACTGTAGAGGCGGACCTTCCTGGTACGATGTTACCTCCTCCCCTAGTCCTGCTTGCAAGCTTCTTCCTTAATCCTTAGGCGTGTTATCAGAATTTCCAAGGAGAATTCCTTGGTCTTGTGCCATGGGGTATTTTTAAAATCCTTCCATAAGGGGAGCAACTTGTTAAGAATAACAATTTGAAATTGTTCATCAAGAGGCATACTTCACTTAATATCTCATGAATTATTTTCTACAGTTCATGGGATTGGGCCTCCATAGATTTGTCGTCCGTCATTTGGAACTTCAGGTAACGACTTGTTGCATATTTTTTTGAACTGGCCTCCTCGGTATCGTATTTTTTCTACAGGGCATCTCAAACTTCTTTTGTTGTCTTTGTTGTGCTGCAATAATCATAAAGATCATTCATGTGTTATTTTTATGAATGAAAATATGGATGATATACATTGATGGATTGCGTTGTGCACTCAAGTTTCCCCAGCGGAATTCAAGTGTAAATTCCTCTGAGTTTCCTGGTAAGTCCAAGGTCGAACACAGGAACTTGTGAAAATAGTTGCGTTGGTGATTTTTATGAAAACTTGCGATAACCAGTTAAATAAATAAATCGTTGGGTTTGTTGTTTACGTTGATGAAAATAAATAACGAATGCGGTAGAGTTTGAAAAGTGTTGGTAAATGGGAAATACGATGAATATGTGGTGAACGAGTTGAGAAAAGTTTTGGCTAACACTCCCTAGAATGCGTCCATGCTTTGCGATCATACAACATGCATACAATAGTAAACCACCTCTCGGCGTGAATGCTACGGCTTCTAAAGCTAGAACGCATGCGATAAATATGCGATAACTCTACAGGGTTTACACATAAACCTCTATCTCTATTTATGCAATGACAACATGACATTCACACAAATATGCGACCACATAATATCACTCCCATTCCTAGGATGCATGCGATGCAAGTTGACAAACAGAGCTTATCTCTAAGTTCTTATCTCTTGTTTATGCAAGCCTAATCTTGCTCTTTCGAGTGCAGATTCTAACCTAGCTCTCTCGAGGCATTAGGTTCTTTCTTTAGATTCTCTCTCGAGTAACTCTAAAGGGTATTTTGCACAACATAAAATCTAGCTCTCTCACGCCGGATGATTGTTACCGATAAAGCTGAATGTACTTTGTGACCGTTATCGACTGTCAACTTAATTTAGATCCGATTGTCATCAGCTTTCTGTCTCATTGTTTTTAATTATCCTTTAACCCGGATGCATCCACCATGTTGCACTGACCAAGTTGCGGTGATTCTTCTTGGGCGAATGTTTGCGAGCATGATCAACGCAAAGTCTTGCGGTGAAGTTGCGATCGACCAATGTATTCCTGTGATCGCAATCTCTGCATTGCGTTAACGCATATTTTGCATAAAAATGTAAAGATCAACTGCTCTAATGCGTTAGACGCATGCGACTGCAATATTATAGAATTTATGCTTAATGGATGCAATTTAACATATTTTATCAATGCAATCCAACATTGTTTAAGAACTTAGTACTATGATAACATGCATTTCTGCCCGTTATTACACCCCCAAATTTAAACAATGTTTGTCTTCAAGCATAAGCGAAAGATTCCTTTAGTAAGTTAACCGTAAAGTTTTCTTCCCTAGATTTCTCAAGGATACTTCATTCAAATTCTATATACCATAATTTTCTTAAGTCTTATTCAAGTCTCTTTTTAAAATATTTCTAAGACTTAGGGAATGCCAACTTAACTTTCAAAAGGACTTTATTAAATTCCGGAACATCGCATGATTTATTTTAAAAGAAAATTTCTTCCGGGGTGTCAAATGATTTTATCCTTGCACAAAAATTTTCTTCATTACTATATTTTTTTTTTCTGACCTTACGCTGATCTGAGTGGCTTGCCTTCGCTTTGGCTTTCCCCCACGTGTGTCATGCGGACATCCAACTACGAGCAATGCACTCTTTCTCAGACTAAACTCATACCAATTTGGCAGTAGAGTTGCGGTCATTGATTTATCCGTTGATCCTGGTGACTTACTTTCGTTTTGGCTTGCCCCCACGAGTGTCATATGGACATCCAACTACGGGTAAGTTTCTTTCACAACTTAACTCTTATCAACATGGGTTTCCTATTACATTGACAGTGGAGTTGCTATTCTCAAATATTTATATTTTTCTTCATTTTTTCATTTTTTTTGTATAGAAAGGTCGAAAATAAATACCTCACCCCCAAATTTAGAATACAATAATGTCCTCATTGCCAAAAGTAATTAAAATAAGTCATGCGATGGTCACAGAATACGTTGCAAAGGAAGTTTGAAAGAAAGCTAGCAAACCCCTAACTTCTAGAAATATTTCATGAAGTAGTTATCTTAAGATTAAGTTGACTCTAATGTATACGAAAGACATGGAAGCCTATTTTTCATCATTGAAATCATACTTGGCAAAGAAACAAAATGCAGTAACTTACTAAATTTATTTATGTCACATGATTGCGGTGATTAAAGAGGATGTGGTGATAAAACTTTGAAAACTAAAATGCAATGTGATAGCGCGAATTTGGAAAGAAAGATAAGGAAGACTACACCCCCAAATTTTTGCGTTGTCGCCTGCATTGTATTGACGCATCCATCTTTGCGGCGATCACTCTTCGTTGCATTGCGGTGATGGAATAAGATGATTGCTGCTTCGCGTAGCATTTTCGCAATCCAGCGCCTCGATCGTTTGTGAGAAAAACAAAGAAAGAGTCAAAATATTTTAAACAAAATAAAAATCATTATCGCAAATTTTTTTTTTTTTTTTTTTTTTTGTATTTTAGAAATGATAGTGATAGTAAAGTAAGGATAAATCAAAATTGAAAAGATAGTGAAAATTTCGAGTAGTGGAGAAAAGAGTTGAAGACTTGAGGTTTCCCAAAACCTGCGTCCCTTATAAGTTGCGATCATTTGATAACGCAAGGACCACCTACTTCCTTCTTCATTCAAAGTTTCTTAGTTCCATGGAGTCGACTTAGCGCTGCCAGTCTTCTCCATGGTATGCCTTTACTCGCTGTCCATTGACTTTGAATATGTTGGTTCCATCGTCATTTGATAATTCCACCGGGCCATGCGGAAGTACTTGTCAAATTATGAACAGTCCGGACCAACATGACTTTAGCTTTCCCGGGAAGAGTCGCAGACGTGAATTGAAAAGCAAGACTTTTTGCCCGATTTGGAGGTTCTTACTGCATATGCGTTGATCATGCCAGCGCTTGGTGCGCTCTTTGTAAATCTTCACATTTTCATATGCGTTGTTCCTCCATTCTTCTAGCTCGACCAGTTACATTTTCCGCACTTCCTCTGCCTTCTTCAAATCAAAGTTCAGCTTCTTTACCGCCCACAATGCTTAATACTCCAGCTCCAAAAGCTAATGACACGCCTTGTCGAATACCAATGCATAGGGGGACATACCTATAGGTGTTTTAAATGCGGTCTGGTATGCCCACAACGTATCATCAAGCTTCATTGCCCAATCTTTCTATGAAGGTTTCATTACCTTCTCAAGTATCAATTTAATTTCACGATTAGACACTTCAGCCTGGCTATTTGTTTGTGGATGATATGCGGTGGCCACCTTGTGGAGGATATTGTACTTGCGTAGCAACTTCTTTATATTATGGTTGACAAAGTGTGATCCTTCATCACTTATGATGGCACGGGGAGTGCCAAAACGAGTGAAAATATTTTTCTTCAGGAACTGGGAGACTACCGCCGCATCCTTGCTGTGCATGCAATTTCCTCTACCCACTTGGAGACATAGTCGACGGCTAATAAAATATAGTGCTTACCGTTTGAAGGAGGGAATGGACCCATGAAATCAATCCCCCATACGTCAAATAGTTCCAGCTCCAAAATAGTGTTCATTGGCATTGCGTTCTTCCATGAAATGTTGCCTCTGCGTTGACACTGATCACATTTCATTGCATAGTCGGCAATATCTTTAAACAATGAAGGCCAAAAGAATCCACTTTGCAAAACTTTGGCTGTAGTACATTGCCCTCCAAAGTGCCCTCCATATGGCGAATCGTGGGACTGTGACAATATGCGTTGTTGAGCAACATCTGGTACGCATAATCAAATGATTTAGTCAGCACCTCATTCATTCTTTAGCTTCTTCCGTTGATGGTAGGTGTAATCTTCAAGGAATTGTTCACAAACCAAATAATTAACGATGTCTGCATACCAGAAAAATTCTTCTATGTGAAACAGCTGCTCATCCGGAAACACAACACTCACTTTAGATTCATTGCGGTCAACCTCGGGATTTTCCATTATGGATAAGTGATCCGCAACTTGATTCTCTATCCCCTTCCGATCAATTATCTCAATATCAAATTCCTAAAGGAGGAGAACCCATCTGATCAACCTCGGCTTTGTGTCCTTCTTTGTCATCAAATATTTGATTATTGAGTGATCAGTGTGAATGAGTATCTTGGTTCCCAATAGATATGTCCAGAATTTTTCCAACGCAAAAATCACAGCCAGAAGTTCTTTTTCAATGGTGGTATAATTTATTTGAGCAGGGTTCAGAGTTTTACTCGCATATGCGATGGGGTGTAAAATAGTTTTCTTCTTTTGCGCTAATGTGACTCCCATTGCATACTCGCTTGCATCGCACATGATTTTGAACGGCAGTGTCCAATCCAGCACAATCAAGACGAGCGCGGTAATCAGCGCATCTTTTAAAACTTGGAATGCATTGAGGCAATTGTTGTCAAATTCAAACCTTCTGTCCGCCTCTAACAATGCACTTAGTGGTCGTGCTATTTTAGAAAAGTCCTTGACGAATCGTCTGTAAAATCTAGCATACCCTAAGAAGCTTCGCACAGCCTTCACGCTGGTTGGAGGTGGAAGCTTTTCAATTGCGTCGATCTTTGCTTTGTCCACCTCCAACCCTTCTCGGGAGACCTTGTGTCCTAACACTATACCCTTTTTCACCATGAAGTGACATTTTTTCCAGTTGAGCACCAGGTTCGTCTCTTCACATCTTTTTAGAATTTTTTCCAAATTGGCCTGGCAGACTTCATAGGTGTTCCCATAAACGGAGAAGTCATCCATAAATATTTCCACTGAGTCTTCGAGAAAATCTGAAAAGATCGCCATCATGCACCTCTGAAATGTGCTCGACACATTGCAGAGATCAAAAGGCATGTGGCGAAAAGCGAATGTCCCATATGGGCAGGTGAATGTGGTATTGTCTTGGTCTTCGGGAGCTATCATGATTTGATTGTACCTGGCTTATCCATCCAAGAAGCAGTAAAAATCATTCCCTACTAGTCTGTTTAGCATTTGATCAATGAATGGCAGAGGGAAGTGATCTTTCTTTGTGGCCGCATTCAATTTGTGGTAGTCCATACATATGCGTCATCCAGTGATGGTTCTTTGTATTATTAATTCATTGTTCTCATTGGGGACTACCCTCATTTCGCCCTTCTTCGGTACATATTGCACGGGGCTGACCCACGTGCTATCTACAATGGGATAGATAATGCTCGCATCCAGCCATTTGATAATCTCCTTTTTGACGACCTCCTTCATCGCAGGGTTGAGTCTACATTGATTTTCAATAGTTGCCTTGTGGTCGTCCTCAAGACGAATGTGGTGCATGCAGTACGCGGGGCTAATTCCTCTGATGTTAGAGAGCGTCTAGCCGATTGCTCACACATGTTTCTTGAGAATGCTCATCAATGCATTCTTTTGATCTTCGTTGAGCGTAGAAGAAATTATCAATGGCAGCTTCTCATTCTGCCCCAGAAATACGTACTTCAAATATGTTGGTAGGGTCTTCAGTTCAAGTGTTGGTGGTTCCACGAGGGAAGGTTTCATTGTTTTTCTTTCTTCTTTTGGCTTTTCTTCTTGTGTTGCGATCATTTCTTCGTGTTTGTTTGTTTTTGCTATAATCGCATTGTAGGCAGCTACGGATGCATTGGCATCCTCTTCTTTACACTCTTCATTAGACTTTTCTTCTTCAATCAAATTCAGGTCATCGTCAGAATCTTGTAGGTCTTCCTCATTCGGGAATTTCATGGCACGAATTTGTTAAATTTGAGCTTCTGTCTGTTTATGCTCAAAGTGATTTCTCTCTTGTGCACATCAATTTGAGCACGACCCGTTGATAAGAAAGGTCGCTCCAAAATGATGGGCACATCTTTGTCGGCCTCATAGTCTAGAATGATGAAGTCAGCTGGCAAAATAAATTTATCAATCGTGATCAGCACTTCCTTCACCTTACCTTCTAGATGAACCAGAGATCTGTCAGCCAATTGGACAGTCACTGATGTGGGCACGAGTTACCCACATTTAATTGTCTAAAGATTGACAGCGGCATCAAATTTATGTTGGCCCTTAAGTCACACATGCCTAATATAGAGTCCTCCTATGGAGCAAGTAATAGTGAAGCTCCCAGGATCGCTCATCTTTGGTGGAATAATTGATTTGGAACTTTGCGTTAATGCCACCGTAGCAAATTTTCCAGTGACTCTTTTCTTAGTTACCATGTCCTTCAGAAACTTAGCATAGGCAGACATTTTCTCAATCGCTTCACTGAAAAGAATGTTAACATGTAATTGCTTTAACATAGATAAGAAGCATTGATACTGTACCTCTTCATTTTTCTTCTTTCTTAGCCTCTGAAGAAAATGTGGTAACTAGACTTTCACGGTTCCCGTTTCATTTGACTTTAAGGTTGACGTAACCTCAGGTTCCACTACTTCATTCTCTCTTTCTTCTTCTTGCGTTACCGCAATCTCGGGCTCAATTGCGATGGAAGCTGTTCTACTCTGATCCTTCTTTTCTCCCTCCACAGCCTTTCCACTATGCAATGTCACAACCTGACATTGCCCCTTACCTGATCCCCCTGGGTTGCATGGAAGCTCGATAGAACTTGGCAATGCCCCTTGTGGTCTACTTTTTAGCTCATCCGCAATCTGGCCCATTTGCAATTCAAGGTTATAGATGGAAGTAAACTGACTTTGAAGCATTGTCTCGTTTTTCTCTATATATTGCTTCAATAGGCTCTCTAGAGAAGAAGATTGTGTTGGTTATTGTGAGCTACTTGCTTGGTTGCTCTGCTGACCGTTGTTGCATTGGAAGAACCATGGTAACCTTTCTTTTTGCTCCATATATTGAAAATTTTGTTGTTGATTTTTCCAAGCAAAATTGGGGTGGTTTCTCCACCCGAGGTTGTAAGTGTTTGAAAAGGAATTATTCTTTATAAAATATACAAACTTTGGATTTTTTGGGCAATCTTCCATCGCGTGCCCATTACTACAAGTCACACACCTTGCCATGTTTTGACTTATTGCGTTAATTTGCCCACCTTGCGGTGTTGGGCTGTTGATCGCCATTCCTTGAATCAAATTCATCATTGCGGTCATTTGGTTTTGTAATGAAACAATGGCACCGTTATTTGCGTCGGAATCTTTGAGTCTCAATTTCTAGTCATTCTCCCTCCAGTCTTCATGGTTCTTGGAGATGCGATCCAAAATATTCTTTGCTTCCTCGTAAGTTTTGTCAAGCAGACCACCAGCGGCAGCCGCATTAGCAGTGGTCTACGAAGCAGGGTTCAAACCATGATAGAAAATTTCCATTTGAAGGTAATCTGGTAGCCCATTATGCGAACAATCTCGAACCAACCTTAAACCTCGCCCAAGCATCGCTAAGCAATTCGTCCATATCTTGTTCAAAATTAGTAATAAGCTTTCTTCGTCTTGCGTTCTCGGTAGGTGGAAAATATTTCTTCATGAATTTCTCCACTACCTGCTCCCAAGAAGTAATCTCTCCTGGTTCAAGCAAATAAGCCCATTTCCTAGCCTGATCACATAGAGAAAATGGGAACAACGTTAGTCGAACTTCTTCAGCAGAGATGTTAAGGAACACAAAAGTATTGCAGATTTTAATAAAACTTCAGAGGTGGGCGTGTGGATCCTCGCCACGCCTTCCTCCGTTTTGATCTGCAGTCTGGATCATCTGCAGCATCACCGATTTCATCTCGAATCTACTTCTGTCGAGGGCAGACCTCATGATTCCCGGAGAGAAATCATAGAGGTTCAGCGATGCATAGTCCCTAATAGGCCTATTATGATCGTTTGCTAACAGAATCAGATTTTCCATGACATTATTATCATTTAATGTTCCATCTCCAACCTGCTCCGCCATCTCTTCTTTATCAGATTGTGGTTGCTGTTGGCGGTCTCGTAGTCTCCTTCGAAATGTTCTCTCAATCTCTGGGTCGTAGTTTGCTAGAGATTGAGAGTTCTGCAAAGAAATCACAAAAATTATCATTAACAACTACTTTGCCGAAATCCCCGACAACGGCGCCAAAAACTTGATGCGTTATTTTTATGAATGAAAATATGGATAATATGCGTTAATGGATTGCGTTGTGCACTCAAGTTTCCCCAGCAGAATTCAAGTGTAAATTCCTCTAAGTTTTTTTATAAGTTCAGGGTCAAACACAGGGACTTGTGAAAATAGTTGCGTTGGTGATTTTTATGAAAACTTGCAGTAATCAGTTAAATAAATAAATCATTGGGTTTGTTGTTTGGGTTGATGAAAATAAATAAGGAATGCGGCAGAGTTTGAAAAGAGTTGATAAACCGGGAATACGATGAATATACGGTGAATGGGTTGAGAAAAGTTTCGGCTAACACTCCCTAGAATGCGTCCATGCTTTGCGATCATGCAACATGCATACAATAGTAAACCACCTTTAAGCATGAATGCTACGGCTTCTAAGGCTAGAACGCATGCGATAAATATGCGATAAGTCTACAGGGTTTACACATAAACCTCTATCTCTATTTATGCGATGACAACATGACATTCACACAAATATGCGACCACATAATATCACTCCCATTCCTAGGATGCATGCGATGCAAGTTGACAAACAGAGCTTATCTCTAAGTCCTTATCTCTTGTTTATGCAAGCCTAATCTTTCTCTTTCAAGTCCAGATTCTAACCTAGCTCTCTCAAGACATTAGGTTCTTTCTTTAGATTCTCTCTTGAGTAACTCTAAAGGGTATTTTGCACAACGTAAAACAAGACAATCATAAGCAATGAACTTCCTAGGTCGTGTTAGCTTAGTTCTTCTCAACACATTCAACTAGTTTAGCTATCATGCGTATTAAGAGAGTAAGTAAATGTAGAAATAGAACTTCCATTGAATAGATATAAGATGAAGTACAAATAGCAATGCAAGTATAGTAAAGAGCCTAGAGCAATTTCTTGCTACTAGGCGTTTACACTGTTTCTACTCGTGCTCTAAAGAGATTCTAGCTCTCGCGAGAGTCGGCCCGCTCTCTGCTCTTACGCCCCAAGGTTCTCTCTCGAGCTGCCTTAGGCGATCTCTAGCGTCTCCACTCTTCTCTTGCTTCACTGTAAAATGGAAAAGAAAACTATGAAAAGAAGCACTGATGAATTCGTTAACTGATCAACCACTTTTCTGAAGATTGCACTTGGTATTTCTAGGGCATCAATGGTGAAAGTGGCTTCTCTCTCCTGGTTGTACAGATGGGACAGCTTTAATTCCTAATTGACGCGCTGGATGATTGTTACCAATAAAGTTGAATGTACTTTGTGACTGTTATCGACTGACAACTTAATTTGGATCCGATTTTCATAAGCTTTCTATCCCATCGTTCTTAATTATCCTTTCACCCAGATGCGCCCACCATGTTGTGCTGACCAAGTTGCGGTGATTCTTCTTGGGCGAATTTTTGCGAGCACGATCAACGCAAAGTCTTGCGTTGAAGTTGCGTTCGACCAATGTATTCCTGTGATCGCAATCTCTGCATTGCGTTAACGCATATTCTGCACAAAAATGTAAAGATCAACTGCTCTAATGCGTTGGACGCATGCGACTGCAATATTATAGAATTTATGCTTAATGGACGCAATTTAACATATTTCATCAACGCAATCCAACATTGTTTAAGAACTTAGTACTATGATAACGTGCATTTCTGCCCGTTATCAATCATCAGTTAGACCATTTAGGATAAAATTTCTGCAAAGAAAATCATTTTCTTCCCAAACAGCTGCTTCTTTGATTTGTTGTTTGGTAGGATCTTTTTTTAGGACAGTTGGCTTCTCGGTGGTGCTGGCATGAGCAACCTTCTTGATGATGAGGAAGAACATCATCTTCTGCTTCCAACGTTTGAAGTGTGCCCCTTTGAATCAGAAAGGATAGTTGAGATGAGAGGACATGAAGTCAATCTGCGTTGACAAGGCCATAACAAATAGTGGCAGATTGATGAACGTTTTAAAATTGTTGCAACTGGCTCCTGGAAATGGCTCCCCCGGTGGATAGAAAAGGACAACAATTGATCAGCTCAAACAACAGTCGTCGAAAAAACAAAAACTGCAAAACGAACAAACGATGAAAGCAGATGGAGTCGCGAATCTCGCTCTCGCTAAGACATTTCGCGGCTCTACCCTTTGTGCAAGCAGTTCGAAATAAGGTCACGATGTCCCCAAGAAAAAACAGCTCAGAAAAAACATTGTCTCAGTCAGAACTACACTGGAATTGACCAAAATTTTGGCACCTTTCTGAATTCATAGCGCTCGAAAACGTGAAGGAAAAGTAACAGAAGGAAGAAAGAAGTGAATGAGTGTTATGACTTCTCTATCAAAAATCACTTCATTTTATAGACAGGGAGCCGAACTGTAAATTGCACACTGGGCAGAAGTGGAAGACGCACGCGAACGTCGGAAACAAAAAAAACTTGGCGGATGGTCACTTCATTTACATAAAAAGAATAAAAAATAAAGAGAATTTATAAAAAGAAAAAAAATATTTTTATTTTTTATTAAAAGATAATTCCACACATGCATGCCTCACCACACCACATCTAACCGATCGGACGATGGTGGCAGCAAAATATCCACCATACCCCTTGGGGCCCAAACCTACAAGCAAAGGTGGGGTAAATGATGAGGCTTTCTATTGATAAAATAACTAAGAGATGTCCAATTTTCATACGAAGACGCAGCCCCACCCCGAACAGGGTGGGGATTCCCCAATTAGGTGGGGAATAGGGGAGAGAGTGGGGAAAAAAATTCCCCGTGAGCTAAACGGGGACGGGGTCGGGGAATGTTCCTCATCCCCGCCCCCACCCCGTCCCCTGTCCCGATTAGCTTCTACATATTTATTTAGTATAGTTATCTAATGTTATGTTTTTATTATTATTATATAAATATTACATTTAAATTTCAAATTTGATTATTTATTGGGAAAAATAATGAATATGTTTAAATTTAATATTTAAATTTAGATTATATATGTAAATAATTTGATTTATATTTATTTCTTTCCACTTAAAAAAATAATCAGCTTTTTAGGCCAAATTTGAGTCATTTATCTTTAAATTCAAATTGTCATATAAAACTAACCATAATAAATTAGTGATATTTTTACAATATATATATATATATATATATATATATATATATATATATATATATATAACGGGGGAAATTCCTTGCGGGAATCCCGATCCCCGTGAATTTTCCGGGGAATCCCCGCCTTGACGGGATGAATGATATGGAGAGTGAGGACGTGGATGGGAAATGCGATCACCAGCCCCGCCCCCCGTGGACATTTCTAGTGGGATTCCCTTTTTCTTTTTCTTTTTAATTTTAAATAAACTTTCACTAACATTAACTATTTGTAAATATCGAAATTACCCACAGATCTACCGATTTAAAAATTGCACGGTGATAACATGCCAAATTTGATTTCCTTTTCATCAGATTTGATTTCCTTTCAAATCAAATTTTCATATCTAAACAAATTTGTAATTTTTAAAATTGGATATTACCTTCTTTATCTTTAATTTTAAAAATAGAATATTATCTTCTTCCATTGTTTCCATGGTGAGTGTCAACTTTCCAAACTGAGAAGAGTGCTCGAAGCTTCATTAGTGGTAGAAAAAAAAAAAAAAAAAAAAAAAAACAGTACCTGAAACTAATAAAATAACCTGGAGCCCCAAATTTCTAAAGCTTCCTTCAATCTCCTCTCGAAAAAGCTTCTTACTTGAGAACAAACCAAATGCAAAAATTCTGAGACAAAATTCGAAAGAGCTTTCCAGATGAGCTCCATCCCCTAAAATCTTTTATTCTTAACACTTCAAAACAAATTCTCAACAAGTTACGATCCAAAATATATTGGTTTGTCACAAACTCGGGACTAGGGACTGCAAGTTCTAATGATTTCAAAACTCACACTACAAATCTTTCCTCAAATAGCACAACACGAACTATTTGATTCCTGGATTCTCCATACCATAATTCCGTATATTGGAATTAAAGAAACACCACAATGACTACAACACAAGACAAGAAAAAATATGATTTTTGCTTCAAATTTGTCAATTGTCGTTCGTTAGCAACTACAAATGGGTTGACCAGATAAATAGTAAATTTAAAAGTTTCATTTGAAAAAATAGCAAAATGTCTTCAAAATTTTGAAAATGGAAAAATCGACTTAAATAATAAAAATAATATTGAGAAACGGTCAACATCGTCCTCATTTAAAATAAAATACATATACTGCAAAAATTGAACCGGGAGGATTTAAAAACTTACAAATACACTATAACTAAACAATGCACCTAACAAACTTTGAATCCACGCCTATGAGATATGATTACTATACTAAACTAAAGATGCATACACAAAATAAAAATAAAAAAAATCATTAAAACCAAAATCACAAAGAACACTCTAATCCCAAACAACTACACAACCCGACTAGTGATATTGACCTTTAAACACTTAGAAAAGAGTGAGAAAATGAGATAGAGAAACTGAAGGAGAGAAAGGAACATCCATGGCACTTGTCGATGTTACCATTTGTGACCGTGACGATTTTGGCATGGACAGTGGTGTGACGCAATCGATGGCGTGCAGTAAAATGGCATGTAGTAGACCGTAAGCGATCCGAGGTTGGAAGCGTGGTCGAAATCTTGAAGTTGTCAGTTTATTTCTTCAATAAACCCAATTTTAACTTTAGAAATCTAAAATTAAAATTAAAATTAAAAGAAATACATTAAACTTCTAAAATTATGAAATCGAGATTTATAATAAAAATCTCTAATCCAAAAATTTGAAAACTAAAACATTTTAATTTAATCTATTGTGAACTAATTTATTAGATTTCAAACTTCCAAATTTTGATTTCATTCCCACAACTTATTCTTAAAATAACAAAGAGAAAAAATCCATAATTAGAATTTTGATGGAAAATAATTTTTCCCAAAAAATTGGACCGTTATATAAAACCTCATATTGCATATTACAATTACACCATGTCCGTTATAGTCAGATAAAACCAACTTTTATAATAAAAGATAAATTTGAAGAGATGTTGGGGAGATAAATCATAAGTATTAATTCAAAAATCTTTCTGAGATAAATCAAGGAGGGGTTTCGTTTATTGAGATCTTGTTATTTAATAACTGATGATTCAATAATTACACTTGTATAACTTCGATTTCTAATCAATTTGCTAAAATTCTTATTAATTTTTTATCTTACGAAATATCCAAATAAAACTTATAAGTTTGTTATATTCTCCGAGGAGAAAGATCAGAAGTTTTTATTTATTGTGATTAATTTGAAAAGTAAATATATAAAATCTAATTTGATAACGAAAAGAAACCTAACTCGTAGTAAGTTGTAACAAAAAAAAAAAAATCAAGATAGAAAACTGACTGCTTGTTTGTCAAAAAGATAGAATTGTAAACCAAATTATAAATCAAATATTTTAAAACAATATAATAAAATAATAAAATGATAAGAGATAAAACATGATAAAAAAATAGAAAATCGATAAATTTGAATGAAATATATATCTAGTTAATCAAATATGTATAAAATACATTATCAAGAATCCAACCTGAATCAAATGTGTTAATAAGAATTTCAAATAATAATAATAAAAAAAATAAGATAACAACAAATTTGAAAATTCAGTCAAAATTAAATGTTATAATAAGAATTTAAGAAAATAAAAAAAAAAAATAAGATAATGTAAAATTTGAAGAGAATTAAAATTTAAATGAAGAGATAAAAATCAAAAAGTGATTCATTTGAATGAATTCAAAAAGTGGTTAATAAGATAATGTGAAATTTAAAATTTAAATAGAGAGATAAAAATCAGAAATTAATTCATTAGAATGAATTCTAAAAATTGTTATACATAAAAAATTCCCAATTCGAATTTCAAGATGGCAAAAAAATGCAAATATGTTAACTGGAATCGATGCTTGTTCATTTACACTGTATTATTAGACATATTTAAATAATAATATGTTTAATTAAAATATGGACTATGTATGTGGATTAATAATTTATCACATTGGTTATTTTA
The DNA here is from genome assembly GCF_027475165.1 of Benincasa hispida. Taxonomy (NCBI): domain Eukaryota; kingdom Viridiplantae; phylum Streptophyta; class Magnoliopsida; order Cucurbitales; family Cucurbitaceae; genus Benincasa; species Benincasa hispida. The sequence goes on from NC_143485.1 coordinate 16,618,237, forward strand.
TTATATTAGACCTTAATCTAATTAATTAAGGTCCTAGATTCCTAATTGAGTATGGACTTAATGGATAGAGGCTCATTCCTAGATAATTAGGGTTTAATGGGAACAACTAGTATATAAAGAGACCTTAGGGCTATGGTCCCCGATATACCAAAACAATAAGCACTCAATCTTTCTTGAATCCAATCTAGATAAATCTCACTAAGGGCATTCGGAGTTTTGGTTGAGGAAGACCATAGTCATCCATATCATCTTGAAGCTATCATCAATTTTGCAATGGAATCCGGTATGTTATTCTTGACAATTTTACATGAATGATACTAGGGTTTATCTATTCAATATAGATATAAAGAATTTATGCTACCAAGTAGTATTAAAGCATGAATTTCATGTTGGATTGTTAGTTTATGCATTTTCTATTGGCATTGTTGATTAAATTTTGGTTTCGGTAAAGAATTTAAAGAATTTTAAAAAAAAAAAATGGTCGGCTTACTATAGCAGTAAACTCATCGACGATAAGATGGAAATCTCGGCGGTCATTTTTTTCTTTGGCAATATGTATTCTTGTAACCCGTATTCTTGTCTGTGGTATTTGGCATACCCATCACCGATTATGAATGATGTGCTGTGGTGGATTAAAGTGAATTTTTTTTTATTGATTATTTTGATTGAACGTGGTTTCCTAAAAGTTTTTTTTTAAGAAAAAAAAACCTTAGTTCTATTATTGTCAAAATTAAAGATGTTCAGTTCAACATTTTTTATAAAAGTCCACCAATGTGATGAAATTCACTAGAAAAAAAATTAAAGACCGATCGAAGGAGTTAGGTCTTTAGTTGCTGCAAGTTTTACCCATCAAGACTTTCGGTTAATGACTAACTGGAGTTACCGTTGGGTGAAGGTATCGGTCAATTACCGATTAAAGTCTTGCCGACGGTTCTTGGTTTTAATTATCAGTTTTCTTTTTCTTTAATTCTTAATGGATGACTTTATGAGTTCGATTTAAATTTGATTAATAATTGAAAAGTTAATGTTGTCGCTGTTTTTTTTTTTTTTTTTTTTTGAAACTCATATTCATCAATTAAGTATTAACATAACTTTTCAGTTAAAAAAAAAAAAAACTGATTGAATTTAATGAATTTATTTTTTAATAGTTTGATAATATTGAATTTGTCAACTATTTGGATTAATTGCTGATTGAACTTCTTGCCCGCGTTTCTAAGTTTTATTGATTAATAACTTGGTGAAATTCTTGAAAAGGGTTCTTAGTTCTTGATTGATAAGTTTGTGAATTAAAATCTACAATTTGATTGTTTTTGTGATATTCACATGTTTATGTTACTTTAATTGTATTATGTGTATGCAATTATTAAGTGAATTTTGTAAAAGACTATTTGGTGTTCTTCCTCCTTTATTTTTTTTGTATAATAATATTATTATATTATTGTATCTTATATTTTAGATTGGATTGGTCAAAAATAATATGTTACCAAAGTAGCCTCTATTATCTAGATCGTTTTAATTATGAAATATAAGATGTGCATATTCATGAATTTATGCGGATAATTATCGGCCCAAAGGAAGATAATTATTTGGTCAAATTGTGGGTATGCATGTGGTAATGAGTATGTGGCAATTATAAGGATTGCTCATGTGAAAAGTAGTCGGTCCAAAGAAAGGCTATTTTTTTTTTTTTTTTACAGAGTTAATTGTCAGTACTTTGATTACTACGTTGAGAGTACCATTTACAGTTGGTGTTTTTTTTGCCCAAAGGCTGGACATCAATGTTGTGCTAGGTATCTTGTTAAAGGGGACCCACCACATATGTGAAATTATTTTGTTATGTTTTAATTGTGAGCGTTTATTATTTCAGTTGGTCTTACTCAAATATCTGGAAATCTAAGTTCAATCCCTAAGTTGAATGGATCAAACTTCAAGATTTGGAAAGAAAGCCTAAGAGATACTTCTTGGGTGTATGGATTTGGACCTTGCATTAAGGACCGATAAACCTACTTCTACTGAGGAACAGCCAAATGGCTAATATAGAGAAGTGGGAACGGTCAAATCGCATGTGTCTGATGATCATTAGGCACTCCATTCTGGAGTCTTTTCGGGGCTCTATCACGGAAAGTGAAAATGCCAATAAGTTTCTTGCTCAATTGAGAAATATTTTGCTAAAAATGAGAAAGGGGAAGCAAGTAGTCTTTTGACTTCTTTAACTTCTATGAGGTATAAGGGCAATGGAAACATAAAGGAGTACATTATGGAAATGTCCAATCTCGCAGGTAAATTAAAGGCACTTGATATCGAGATAAATGAAAATTTACTCGTGCATCTGGTACTTATCTCTCTTCCTGCAATTCACTCAGTTTAAGATAAGCTATAATACTCAGAAGGATAAATGGAGTATTAATGAGCTTATCTCACAATGTGTGCAAGAAGAAATAGGATTAAGAGAGAAAGGACAGAAAGTGCTCATTTGGCAATAGGCTCTCGTGATAAGAAGAAAAGGAGAATTGTGGATGCTGCAGAAGGGACATCTCAGCAGAATAAAAACAAGAAACAAGCTATTGAAAATCCTTGTTTTTTCTGCAAAAAGAAAGGTCACTTCAAGAAAGATTGTCCCAAGTACGCCAAGTGGCGTGTAAAGAAGGGTAAACTTCTTACTTTGGTTTGTTCTGAAGTTAATTTAGCTTCTGTACCTACAGATACTTGGTGGGTAGATTCTGGTGCTACTACTCACATAAGTATATCAATGCAGGGTTGCTTGTGGAGCCGCCGCCAAGTGATGCTGAAAGATTCATCTATGTGGGCGATGGCAAAGCAAGTTCCAGTTGAAGCTATTGGAAATTTTAGATTACTTTTAAAAACTGTTATTTGGATCTGAATGAGACTTTTGTTGTACCGTCATTAGACGAATTTAGTTTCTATTTCCAGTTTGGACAAATTTGGTTTTTCTTGTTCTTTTGGAAATAATAAAGTTAGTCTTTTTCAAGATTCTAAGCTTATTGGTACCGATTCTTTAATTGATAATCTATATATGTTTGATTCTTTTGCTTCATTTAACAAGATCCTGTTATCTAATTCATGTGGTACAAAGCGTAAATTAAATGAGAATTCTGCTATGTTATGGCACAAGCGTTTAGGTCACATCTCTAAACAAAGAATTCAGAGACTTGTGTCAGATGGAATTCTTGATTCCCTTGATTTAAGTAACTTCAAGCGTTCTGTGTGGAATGTATTAAGGGAAAACAGACAAACATAAGAAAATTAGGTGCCAACAGATACTCAGACGTCTTAGAACTAATACATACAGACATTTGTGGTCCATTCCCTACGGCCTCTTAGAATGGACAACAATATTTTATTACGTTCATAGACGACTATTCAAGATATGGGTACCTATATTTAATTCATGAGAAGTCTCAATCCTTGGACGTTTTCAAGTCTTTCAAAGCTGAAGTTGAACTTCAACTTGGAAAGAAAATTAAGGCTATCAAATCTGATCGTGGGTGTGAATATTACGGTAGATATGATGGATCCGGTGAACAACGTCCAGGGCCCTTTGCCAAATACCTAGAGGAATGTGAAATCGTCCCGCAATACACTATGCCGGGCAAACCCAGCATGAATGGTGTAGCAGAAAGGCGAAATAGAACATTTAAGGATATGGTAAGAAGTATGATTAGTCATTCTTCTCTACCAGAATCCCTTTGGGGTGAGACACTAAAGGCTGCAACATATATCCTTAATAAGGTACCTAGTAAAGAAATAGCCAAAATCCCTTATGAGTTGTGGACAGGAAATAAGCCTAGTATTAGGCATCTTCACATATGAGGTTGTCCAGCTGAGGCTAGGCCTTATAGGCCTAATGAAAGAAAATTGGACTCAAGAACTATTAGCTGCTATTTTGTTGGGTATTCTGAGCACTTTCGGGATTTCAAGTTTTATGATCCCACTTCTAAATCATTGTTTGAGACAAGAAATGTTAGATTCCTTGAGGATGTTAAGTTTGGGGGGGAAGATAACATAAGGAAAGTTTTTTTTTTAAAGAGGAATTGGTTTCTTTTCCTCATGTGATTATAAATGATGTTTAGGCTCCAATTCCCGACTTCATTATTGAACCAATTATAGAACAAGACAACATTGAAGTCCCTATTGTTGAACCTGAAGTTCAAACTCAACAACCTTAAGAAGTGCCACTAAGAAGATCTACTAGAGAGAGAAGAAGTGCAATTCCAGATGGTTATATTGTGTTTCTTCAAGAACATCAGGATGATGTGGGCGTAATGGAAGATGATCCAATCAACTTCCAACAAGCTTTACAAAGTTCTAACTCTCAAAAGTAGATAAGTACTATGGAAGAGGAAATAAAATCCATGAAAGACAATGACGTTTGGGAATTTATCGAACTTCCATCAGGAGTGAAACCCATAGGTTATAAATGGATATTTAAAACCAAAAGGGATTCACATGGCAATATCAAAAGATATAAGGCTCGTCTTGTTGCAAAGGGTTTTACTCAAAAGGAAGGCATTGATTACAAAGAGACTTTCTCTCCGGTTTCATCGAAAGACTCTTTTAAGGTAATCATGGTACTGGTAGCTCACTTTGATTTAGAGCTACACCAGATGGATGTAAAAACTGCGTTTCTCAATGGGAATATTGATGAGACAATTTATACGGTGCAACCAAAAAACTTTGTGTCTGATAATTCAAAGTCTATGGTGTGCAAATTAAAGAAATCCATCTACGGTCTCAAGCAAGTCTCTCGTCAATGGTATCACAAATTCCATGAAGTGATAATCTCATTTGGTTTTAAGGTGAACATTGTTGAAGATTGTGTATATCATAAGTTCAGTGGGAGTCAATCTTTCTGGTGTTATATGTTGATGACATACTCATAGCTATTAATGATGTAGGTTTATTGCATGACACTAAGAGATTTCTCAAAAGAAATTTTGAGATGAAAGATCTTGGTGATGCTTCTTTTGTATTATGAATTGAAATACTGCGAGATCGTTCTCAAGATATTTTGAGATTGTCACAAAAGAACTATATTGAAAAGATCTTGAGTAGATTTGGCATGAAAGGCTGTGCGCCGAGAGATACCTCGATCGCTAAAGGTGTCAAATTTCATTTAGGTCAATGCCCCAAGACCACACTCGAGACTAAGAAGATGTAGAAGGTCCCCTATACATCGGCATTGGAAGTCTAATGTATGCTCAAGTATGTACGCGTCCAAATATTGCGTTCATAGTTGGAGTGTTAGGCAGATATTTGAGTAAGCCAGGGATGGATCATTGGAAAACAGCCAAACGAGTTATAAGGTATTGACAGAGAACAAAAGATTATATGCTCACTTATCGAAGATTATAAGTTTTGGAGATCATTGGGTATTCTAATTCTGATTATGCTGGATGTCAAGACACTTTGCGATCCACTTCAGGTTATATCTTCATGTTGGCTAGAGGAGTTGTATCCTGGAAAAGTGTTAAACAAACACTTATGGCTTCTTCTACCATGGCTGCAAAGTTTATAGCATGTTATGAGGCATCTAATCATGGAATATGGTTGCGAAATTTTGTCACTGGGCTGCGGATAGTGGTTAGCATAGAAAGACCACTAAAATTATTTTGTGACAATAAGTCGGCTGTGATGTATTCCAACAACAACAGAAGCTATACGAAGTCAAAACATGTAGATGTGAAGTTTCTGATTGTTAAAGAAAGAGTTCAGAAGGGTCAAATTTCGATAGAACACATAGGAACAAACTCTATGGTGGCAGATCCATTGACTAAAGGTTTACCACCTAAAGTTTTTCATGAGCATGTTGCTCACATGGGTATTAGTCACTTTTCTGATTCCATGGTTTAGTGGGAGTTTGTTATTTAGAATGTTCTTTGACCTTATTTTGTTTATTTTCTATATAGAATAAAGTTGATGGTTTATGTTTTATTATCTGAACTTGTTTATCATGCATGCAATTTAGCATAAATTTTTTTTTTTAATGATCTCATTAAGGAATTTGGACCAGTTGGAAACAGGCATGATCCAGATCACTTTACATGTAGTTTCCATGCTATCCATCCATACTTGATCTATGTCATTGAATGTATTGGAATTGGTGATCAAGGAAGGTTTAGTTACAAGGGTAGTGACGAAAACCGCCTTGATTCCATGCTAATAAAGGAGATGGATCAGATTGAACTAAAGGGGAATTCTATTATTGAAATAACCTGTTTATGCGCGCTTAAGGTTTATGTGATTTAATTATATTAAGTACATAGACATACCCCAAGTGGGAGATTGTTAGACATATGTAAATAATAATATGTTTAATTAAAGTATGGGCTATGTATGTGGATTAATAATTTATCAGGTTATTTTATTAGATTGGACCCTATTATGTGATCTAATTAATTAAGGCCTAGATTCCTAATTGAGTATGGACTTAATGGGTAGAAGCCCATTCCTAGTTAATTAGAGTTTAATGGGAACCCTAATTGAACTAGTATATAAAGAGACCTTAGGGCTATGGTCCCCGATATACCAAAACTATAAGCACTCAGTCTTTCTTGAATCCCATCTAGAGAGAGATCCCACTAAGGGCATTCGGAGTTTTGGTTGAGGAAGACATAGTCATCCATCATCATCTTGAAGCTATCATCAATTTTGCAATAGAATCCGGTATGTTATTCTTGACAATTTGACATGAATGATCCTAGGATTTATCTATTCGATATAGATATAAAGAATTTATGCTAACATGTATTTCCAATGGAATCGATTCTCAACGCTTGCTAATTTATACTGTATTTTTAATCCGAATTGATTCACAATATATCAATTATATCGTATTCAATATTTTTTATGGACGACCAAAGTAAGGATAAATTGGATATTACAAAATTCGATTTCACGTGAGTTGCACATATTTTACCAAAAATCTTATTATTCTCCACTTTTGCAATAAATCTAACCGAACCACCGAATAAGCAGGCCCATATAGGCTTAAGTCCAAAATTTTTAAAGAAAATAAATAAACCTTCGGCTAGTAATTCAGTGTGTTCCTAGAATTTTGACTTTGGTTAAAGATATATATTATTCCATTATGTGTATATTTTCATAGAGGTAGTTAATACACTATCTGTGAATCACCCACCTTTGGGTACATGCGAGAAGAGATGATTAAAAAGCTTCTTGATTTTTCTTTGAAGCGATTATAATTCCAAATTGGCAATATGGTATTTAGGCTATTTTGTGAAACATTTGGTTGGGGAGAGTGTTATTTTTAGGAGGTTTAATCTTTTTCTTTCTTTGAACATAGGGCTTTAGCATGTGTGGATTGTGATCCATAATAAGACTTCACAACTCTGAGCCCTAAATTGAAAAAGTTGCCAAAAAATAAATAAAGTAATAAAGTAATAATTTCATAAATAGATGAATTTTGATATTTTTTTCAATTTTTTCTATATTATAAAATATTTTAGGGCTATCTCATGTAGGTCTGATATTGGCTTTTGGGATTGAATAGTTAAATAAGTTTTTTTTTTTTTTTTTTTTTTTTTTTTTTTTTTTTTTTTTTTTTTTTTTTTTTTTTTTTTTGTGGCAGTTCAATATTTCGTATAGGTTGTGGTTGTAGTTTATGGGCATTGAATGATGCAGTTGTCAAGAAATATGATTTAGAAGCACGGTTTCTATCAATAAAATGTGTTACAAATTTTACTGAAAAGTACCCCTTTTGAATGGACATGCAATACCATACTTTTGGTTTTTGATAAGCATTGTGTTCTCTCTAATTTTTATGTTGTGACGTTTTGTCAACTCTTTTAATTTTGACTTTCAGTTTTTTCTTATGATCAACTTTGTTTGGTGTGATTGGGACATTTCTCCGTCGAAATGTATCAATTTAGTTGCTCATTTGCTTGTATGCTTTACTGAAATACAATTGTCTTAGTTAAACAATTTCTTTGTTGAAGTTGTGAAGCGATTTTAATCTTTGAGTGAAAAAATTACCCTTCAATTAATGTTCAACTCTTGTGTGAATCTAACAGCCTTTTTCTTCCTATATATCATGAACATTCCATTTGAAAGGGAGGCTTCATGTGTGTCTCATGTACGAATTTCTGTCGTATTTTTATTTATTCATTTTTAAATCCTAAACCTTATACGTTGGACCCAAATTTAAAGTCCATATCAATTATATGTCAAATGGCCTTTTACACATATAACTTAATTAATTTGGCCTAATTATACAATTGTCTGAGCTTTCATATTTTTACATAAATAACCTAATTGACTATTATTTTACATAAAAGACTTACCCAATTTACTTTTCAATTTCGTATCATTCCTTTTATATATATATTTACACCGAAAAACCTTATTTTTATAAAAAATAAATAAATAAATAACTAGAAGGGAAGAAAGTTCCTCACACTTGTGAACTTCCCGAAATAGTTTTTACCTACCTAAGTAATGAAAGTTTATCTAAAAATTAAAATATTATTTCCCCTCATATACTACAAGAATTTTGGTATATTGAGCACTAAATTTATTTAAATTTGTATTTTGTAGGTATCTCAAGGTTTATGTTGAAGATGCATCTCCCGACAAGCGTATTTAGGTTATAGATGTTAATGTTATTTTTTATTTAGGAATTGTAGATTTATGTTGTAGATGCATCTCCCGATAGGACCTGACACTATCATGTAATGTTATTTTGGATTAAGGAATTGTGGATGTATTGTTTTAATTTAAGACGAATAGTATTATTAACTCTTGAAATGCAAACATGTTTTATATATATTATTTACAATCGTAGATATTTACTTGATTTTGACAATTGTTATTTTTGTTTAAATGATATTTATAAGATTTAAACAGGTATGACATTTGAAAAAAAATAGATTTAAATAAAGAATAAAAAAAAGTTAATTCTGATCATTAAATATATAATTCCGACGACACAATAGTGGGGAAAAACCATAATTTTGCACATTTTCTATTTTTTCCCGACGCTAAAAAACAATCCCTGACGGTCCAAGGGGTCAGGAAAAGCCACAAAATCCCGACAATGAGAATAAACCATCTGCGTAAGTCGTTTATCCGAATGGTCCTAATTTTTCAAGACCGTTGAGAGTTAAAAAACTTCGCCCGACGATGCAAAGTCACCGTCGGGATAATTGAATATTTCCCGACAGTGACACTAATTTGTCACCGTTGGAATATAATTATTTATCCCAATGATGTCTTTTCACCATCAAGCGAAGTTTTTTAACTCTGACGGTCTTCAAAAATTAGGACCGTCGAGGTTTGGTGGCTTATCCCGACGGTTTAGTTTAGGGTCGGCATAGAAGCCCCATTCTTCATCCGTTGAGATAACTTTTTTTCCCTACGATACAACTTTTATACCATCGAGGAAGGCTACGCCGACAAAGCTTTGCCGATCCGGCTGACAATTATTTGACCATCGGAAAAAGTTTGGCCAACAATGTTTGGACTAATTTCGACAGTTTGCAACGTCAAGAAATGTCCAAATTATTGTAGTGATAAATGATAACAAGATATACTTAACACGATATATTCGACACATGTTTGAATTTTCGATAAATAAATCAGGACATATTTGATAAGTGCATAAACAAGATAATTTTCACAATATATAGTCTTATATACCAAATATTATATGTGATGTATATTTACATTTTACAATATATTCGTAAACATACCAAAAAGTAATTTGTTGGATATGCAATGTATATTAACATTTTTCAGTATATTACAAATATATTTGATATATATATATATATATATATATATATATATGCTAATCTCGATAGATAGTTATTGATTTTTAGCCAGAAATATGATAAATAAATAAATAAACAAACAAACAAAATCTCCTTAAATGAATTAAATATTAATTTAAAATATCAATCGAAATTAATAAATAACAAAAATAAAATAAAAATTTGAAATGATGTTAATAAGAAAAGTTAAAATATTTAAAAAAAATTTGAAATAATGGTGAATGTGTTAAATTGATCTACAATTAAAGGTAATTACCCCTAATGAAATAATTCCAAATCTAAGCCATTTATGAAATATGTGGTGTAAAGAGAATTTTATATGTAAAAATTAAACTAAGTTAAAAAAACAAAAGGGAAGTCCACTCAAATTTAAAGCCCAAATCAATTATATATAAAATTATACGGGTTACACCTAATCCTACTAGAATAACACGAGATTTAAATTAATAATATCCAATATTAATAAATATCCATCTAAATAACTCATATTAAATGGTTTAAAATATTTAAATCATGTTTAAAAATTTATTTCTTAATTCTTTAATTTGAATCACATCCAAATTAAATAATTTAATTATTTGAATCTAATTTATAGTAATTAATTTTTCCTTCAGTTATTTAATTCAAATCTTATTTAAGTTAAATAAATTATATGGATCTCATCTAAATAATTCATTATTTGAATCATATTCAAATAAATCAATTCTCCATTTATTTATTTAAATGGATTTCGTCCCAATAAACAATTAATTATTTGAATCATATTCAAATAAATTAATTTTCCATATTATAAAGTTATAATTTGAATCTCATTCAAATAAACTTTATAATAAATTCATGTAATAACATCCAATATAATTAATATTTTTCCTCATAAAATTTGAACATTTCAAATTTCTCCAATGATCCAAGATTAATGAATTAAACTTTTTAATTAAATTAACTTTCATTCTTTTAACTATATAGCAAACCAGTAAAGACCCATGGTTGAATCCTTATGCAATGTACGACAGTTGTGTCCATGGATATGGTTAATATAAGAAAATCGGTCTATGTACGAGAGTTGTGTCATGGATATAGTCAATATAAGCAAGCCAGTCCTTCACGAGTCGTTCATAATTACAGTTGGGCTAAATGCTCGTTTTATCCTTGTAATAATTACCTCTTTTTTTTAAGTACCAATTATGAACCATTTGTTTATGATTCAACCATAAACTAAGTCCCTCTCGAGCTAGATGTCATCTTGTGAAGTTATATTCCCAGCTCCCCATGTAATCAAGTCCTAAAATGGTAGGGTCACTCTCGTCCATGCAAATCAATGGATTGACCTCACAGACAGGAGTTCATAAATCACTCAGGACTAAAATCGAGTCGCACATGATCATCCTATGGAATATTAATCTCATCAATTAACGAATTTACAAAGAGAGGTTAAATATTTCGTAGTCCGATCTTCTACAAACTCTTTATATAGTATATCTTTGCTCACATATCTCCACATAAACGGTTTGGATCAAACCATTTGTAACTATTATACAAAGTGGATCGTATCCACACGATAAGACACCCAACCTTATCCATATGCTATAGACCTTAAGGTTATTTCTTGAACACAATCCACTCATATATTAACTACATACATATTCAATACTTCATGCAATAACCTTAGATTTTTTTTGGATAATGAAATTTATTATTACATATTGTGAAACTTGTATGAATGCTTGTTTAAATACATACATTTTAATGATGTGGATTGTAAATATTTTTTATTTGACTTTTAATGTATAGCAAAGTATAAAACAAAATGGTACCAATATGAACATATATATTTGATAAGCTATAAATGGTGCAATTATACATATTTGTTAAAGCTATAGAAGTTTATAAAAGTTATGAAAAGAAAAAAAGTTAAACATTTGACAAAATATAATTTTATCACTTTTTTAAAATGCTATCTTTCATTTTACAAAGATCACATGTGCTATTTAAAACTTGTTTTTATAGCTTTTACAAAATGTTATAAAAATTTTAGTATTTCACGGTATTTACCAAATGTTATAAAAAGTTTAGTATTTCATAGTATTTACCAAATGCATAGAAGAAGAATTTTTATAGCAGGTAACTAAATGCTATAAAAAGGTTTGACTTTTCATAGCATTTTAAAAGCGCTATAAAAATCTCCTAACTTTTAATAGTACGGGTTGTCACAATTTTGCATAAAATGCTATATAAAAGATTTATTATAGCATTTTTCGAAGCTAGATCTTTTTTCCTGTAGTGAAGAACAAATACATGGTAATTAAAAGGAAATAAAAGATAAAAACCAACGAAGAAAGAAAACATGAACTACGTATAGTTTAGAGGAAAATATATTTAATATTTGCAAAGAAAAAAAAATGAAACCAACTGGAATTCCTTACTGGTAGTTAACAATTCTTACTACCATTGTTTGGAGATAGAAAAAATGCAAATCAAGTAAAATAATAACTGGCAACCAATTACATAAATTGAGATTTGAAAATACAAGATGAAATACCAAAAAAAGAAATAAATCAGAAGAATTACATAAATTTAGATTTCAAAATAACGATCTGATCCTAATTTAAAATTCATAAAAATAGAGCCCAATATTTTAGTTAAAATCAGATTTTGTTATTATTAAATATATAATACCCTCGAATCTAATTGCACTATTTTGCACCTATTATGGATGGCATTTTCGGAATTCAAAGAAGCTTAACCTAAACTCAAGCCCATATAGGTCTAAGCCCAAAACTTAAAATAAATAAATAAATAAATATTCTTCCCTTTTTATGTAAGAAACAATGGTATAACTATTATACAAAGAATTTTGATATTTTGAATTTTTTCTATATTATATAATATTGTAGGGCCCTTCTCATTTAGGATGGGCCTGACAGCTTTTGGGTTTTTCTTTTTAATGGCATTTGTTCTTTGAACTAAGCTTTTTTTCTTTGGTATGGTTAACTCTGTTGCTTTTAGTAGGCCGATCTTTTTTTTTAATCTATTCTTTCGTTTTCTTCCCGGTGGAAATTCAGTTTTTCATTAACCAAAAATAAATAAATAAAGGATAAATAAAGGGAGTAGTTGACGTAGTAATTTTCTTTTATGTGAGATTATATATTATGGTAGTTAAATATTTCACATAGGTTGTGGCTGTAGTTTCTGGTGCATTAAATGATGAAGTTGTCATGTGATTTAGAAGCATGGTTTCTATTAATTAGACGATTAGGTTGAGTTGGGTTGAAAGGCCTTTTAGAATCAATCCAATAAATTTCTTCAATTTAAATAATCCTTATTAAAAAATGAACTCAATCCAATCCAACTATGAAATATTTGGGTTGGGTTGGGTTGGTTCGGATCGAGTCATTTTTTTAAAATTTTCTTCTAAAAATAAGCACAATCTAAATATGTAAAAATGAAAATTTTCTATCTAAAGTGCAAACAAACTATTTTAAAGTTGTTGGAGAATAAATTATTTAAAAAAATATTGAAATTAAATAAAATTAAAATAAATATATGTATAAATAATTATGTTATAAGTAATAAAAAAAAATATATTTTAAAGTTAATAATAAATTTGGATTGGTTTGGGTTATATTAGGTGAACTTATAAACCAATCCAACCTATAAAATTTTTATTTATTTGAACTAACCCAACACAAACCGCACACGTTGAGTTGGGTTGATCGGATTTTTCGAATCATTAGACTTTTTGAATACTCATACCATTAATAATGTGCTACAAATTTTATTGAAAAATATCCTTTTTGAATGGTTTTTGATCAAGCATCGTGTTCTCTCTAACTTTTATTGTTGTGAAGTTTTATCAAATTTTTTTAGTTTTGAGTATGAGTTTTCTTGATGATGTATTTTGTTTAGTCTGACTACAACATTTTTCCACCGAAATGTATCAAGTTACTTGTTCATTTACTTACATGCTTTATTGAAATATAATTGTCTTAGTTAATCAATTTGGTATTACATTTTGGTTTTTCAAAGTTCTTCGTTGTACAATGGTGTTGATTATTCCCTTTTATTGAAGTTGTGAAGTGATTTTGATCTTTGAACGAAGAAAGTTGTCCACATCAATTATATGTTAAAAGGTATTTTATCATATAACCTAAGCAATTTAATCCAGTTACACAATTATCTAGACTTCAACATTTTTACATAAATAGTCTAATTGACTATTATTTTACACAAAAATCTGACAGAATTTATTTTTTTAATTCTTTATCATTCAGTTTTTTAATATATATAAATATATCAAAAGACTTTGTCTTCAACAAATATATATACCAAAAGGCCGATAAGGGAATAAAGTTCCTCACACTTATGAACTGATTTTTACCTACATAAGTAATGAAAGTTTCTCTAAAAATTAGAAAACTCTTCCTTTCATAAACGAAAACAAGATTTGACACGCAACTTAAGAGAAAATAAGATATACTTAACACATTATTATATTCGACACATATTTGAAGTTTCTAGAATTAAATCAAGGTATATTTGATAAATGCATGAACAAGTAAATTTGTACAATATGTCGTCTTATATACCAAACAATACATGCGATGTATATTTACATTTTTCAATGTATTCGTAAACACGCCAAAAAATAATTTATGGTATATGAAATGTACATTAACATTTTACAGTTACAATTATATTTGATATATACCTACAATCTCAATGGAGAGCTGATTGATTTTTACCTAGAAATATGAAATGAAAAAAAAAAAAAAAAAAAAAAAAAAAAGGGTAAACGAAAACTCCTAATTAAACCACTTCTACAAAAACAAAACAGTGTTTCTTGACTTTTTTAAATGTCAAAAATCACTTTTCTTGATATTTTAAAAAACTTCAAGGAAGCTAGTGTCGAGAATGTTGATTTTCTTAACGTTTCAAAAACGTAAAAAAAAAAAATGATACTTGATATTTAAAAAAATTAAGAAACACTGACACTTGACATGTTAGAAATGTCAAGAATATGAGAGTTTAAACATATCAAGAATATCTATAATCTTGACAAGGAAAAAATGTCAAGAAATTTGCTTGTGATTTTTTTAGTAAAATTTGTAATATTGACGTTTTTACCTATAATTACTCTTGTATTTTGATCCAACAACCACATTTAGTATATATATGACATACATTCACCAATCAAATAAACAATACATGTTTTTTCAATGTTACATATCAATCAAATTTCCACCAATATCTCTTTATAAAAACTTCACTTCTTTAACATTGTCAATATTACAACCTATTTCTAAGTTAAAAGAATATGGAAAACCCCATATGTTCCAATATTACAGTCAATCCCATATGAACAATTTCAAAAGTATAACAACTATCAACCCCCATATGAACACATTTACTAGTGTACATCAAGAACCTCATCCCCTCTAAGAATAATTAGAAAAAAAATTACACCTATCAATCCTGTATGAAGTAATTCTAACCAAATCTCGTTCACTATGCTCCTGCCTCCACAAGAATAATGTCTTGAACTCGTCACTTTGAGCACCTACATCAATGAAATAATATTCCAAAACTACAACATATAGATTAAAACAACTTAAAATTACTAAGCTTAAGCACCACAATCCATAAAGTCCTAATAAAACTTTACAACTCCATGAAGGATTTTGTAAGTTAATTAGAAGAATATGGGCTAACTCATATGGGCACTTCCAAAACAATATAAGGAACATAATTCTTACAATCAATCAAATATGAATAGTTTCAAAAAATATATTTCCAAAACTTCTATCAAAACTATCCATCTACCCACATAACAACTATCACATGTAGCAATCCAGAACTACCTTTTACATTGTATTATGGTACCTAACTATGAAACTTGTTGAATGTATATAACTCTGGACAAGAGAGCTGCATAATAATTTTAGATCATATCTCTTAAAAGAAAAGCAACTAAACATAATAAAATAAAGCCCAATAGCTCAAACATCCACAAATTACTTTTTACAAAGCTAGAAATTTTCTCATAGCAGCACCTTGACATCAATAAAGAACCACTCCGTATAAAATATCCTACAAATGATATAAACACAAAGTTTCAAACAAATATCCCTAACTTTGCTCAACACATCAAGATCAATGTAAAATATCCTACAAATCTTGTAAACACAGAGTTTCAAACAAATATATCCAACATAAATGTAATTATGTAACAAGTTACCACAAAAAGAATGACTTTCAGCATAGGAAGAAGTTTATTTTTATAAAAAAAATTTAAAAAAAAAAAAAAAAAAAAAAAAAAAAAAAAAAAAAACTACACTTGCAAGTTGCTGCCACTCAACTACAATACAAAAGGAAAAGTGCAAATGACTTCAAATAAAGCAAGAAAGATCAAAATAATAATTTTAAAATATGTAAGCAAAAATCTCCATTTTACCTTCTTTTTTATTCCTTTTTCCCTCGCTCCCGTTAATTTTAGAGAGGTCCTCAGCCAAAGTTGTATTTAAACGAAGGAGGTATTCAACTTTTGAAATGACAATCAAGCTATATTTAAATGTGTGACTTTCTAGACAAAAATGTATGACTAAAGGTAATGAAAAATGAAAGAAATGCAACAAACCAATAGCACATAGTGTCTTCAAATCAAATTTTCTCAGCTAAATCAGCATGTCCTGCCACATGCACCATAATACAATGTCAACAACTTTGAAAATTATAATATCACATGTAGATTCAAGAATATACATGAGAGATTAAGTCCTAACTTTGAAAGTTCAAGCATCAAACCAAGAAAATCAAGTCAACTTTGAAAGTTCATGCCTCAAACCAAGAAAATCAAGAATTAACCTAATCTAAACTAAATCTAATTATCTCACTGAAGAATCTCTTCAAGATTGATGAAATAAAATCAAGCCCCAACTTTGAAAGTTCATGCCTCAAAACAAGAACAATATGAAAGAAGAATTTATTATGAGATTTAAGAATATGCATGAGAGATTAAGTCCTAACTTTAAAAGTTCAAGCCTCAAACCAAAAAAAAATGAAGCCTAACTTTGAAAGTTCATGTCTCAAACCAAGAAAATCAAGAATTAAACCTAATCTAAACTAAATCAACTTTCCTCAATGAAGAATCTATTCAAGATTGATGGAATAACAAAGATGCATCAAAAGGAAGTGAAAAACCAAGAAGAATTGTAGAAATTTTGCGAGGAGAAGAAAAATTCGATTGGAAAATTTCTTTTAAATCTGTCTCATAGCGTTACAACGCTGTTTATGAGGCGCACTATTTTTCCGTCAAAACTCGTAGCGTTGCAACGCTGTTCATGTAAGGCGCGCATGTTTTTCATTTTTCCGTCAAAATCCGTAACGTTGCAACGCTACTTTTCAGCGTTGCAACATTGTCCTGTATATTCTAATATTCTTGCAACATCAAGAAACCATTAATTGAACTTGACATTTTTAAAACGTCAAGTACAAAACTTTTTGAAAACCTCTGCTTTTGTAAAACAATTATGGACTTTTTTTTCTTTAAAATCACCTATTTCTTGATTTTTTTTGCAAAAAAGTCAAGTATTTAAAATTATAAACGTCAATAAATGTGGTTTTTCTTGTAGTGAACATTAATTTGAAATATCTTGCATTAGATGAATATCAATCGAAATTAATATAACAAAAATAAAGTTAAAATTTGAAAACGAGGATAATAAGAAAAGAGTTAAATATTTCAAAATTTTTGAAATAATGGTAAAATGTGTTCAAAAGCTAAATGTTTTTCACGAAATAATTCAAAATCTAAGACGTTGAAAATTTTCTGTGTAAAAATAAAAGTAAGATTAAAAAAAAATAAAATAAAAGGGTAGTCCACCCAAATTTAGAGTCAAACTCAATTATATATGTGTGTTAAACTAAGCTGAAAAAATAAACAACAAACGGAAGGCCCACTTTTTAAGCAAAATTGGACACTGAAGCATCAATTTGGAAGTTCAAAGTATAAAGAGGGGAAGGTTTTATTTGGGATTGATGTAGTTTTTAAAATATTTGACGGAAAAAAAATAATGGTTAATAAAATTTATTTTTAAATTATAAAAACTAGATACGACTGATATTAAATTAATATAATTTAGTTGTATGAGTATTATCATATTGATATAATTAAAATTTATTTAATATATTTGTATTTAAAATTATATATGATTTTAATTTTAACTAATTTTTTTAATCCAGATTATTAGGTAAAAGTTCAAGAAAAATAATTGTAATAAAGATTGAATCAACTAAATATTAAAAATATATATGACAAAATATATTAATCTAGAATGATATTATTATAATATATTTATTTAAATGATTAAGAATGTAACAAATTACTAGGAAAGTTAATTCTAAAAGTAGGTATTTATAAGTTTTTGTACGACAGTTAAAATTTAAAAATGAATATAGCAAATTAATAAATAAGTTGTTTTATAGCGGTTGTGATTTCCCTTTAATCACTTTTTTACAATTGCAAATACAATCCTAAACAAAGTCTAATGACAATCGGTAAAGGTTTTACGAGAAGCTAAGTACTATATTGCAACCAAGTTTTGCCACCAACTCTAACAAAAAAAATCTTATATATCAAAATCACTTGCTTTGTGGCTTCACTACCCCTTTTGTTCCATCAATAAGTCACATTTTCATTCATATTTCTATACGTATATAGGTTCAACCAGTGGTAGAGTCAAAAATTTTATATAGGGAGCACTATGTAATTTAAAACCTGAAAAGAAAAGTAAAAAAAAAAAAATTCATAACTCGATAGATTACTAATTTGGTACATATTACAACTGTCCTCTACGAGTTTTTATGTCTTGAAATCGATCCAAAATTCTTGAAAGGAAAAATATGATTTTGAGGCTGACAAAGAACTGGTTGTAAGTATGCTTTGCAATTAATTCTCCTAAATTGATTATTATATAATATCTATTAGAATTAGAGGTGTGTTTTCTTTTTGAGGATGAAATTACGGTTGTTTTTTTTCTTCTTTTAAATTTTTGTTGAGGAGACGACTAGAAAATTTAAGTTAAGGGTTGTTATTTTTAAGAAAACCTAAATTCTTTTTGTTTATTATCTTATTTTTCTTTAGAAAATTTGAAGTCTTTTTTTTTTTATTATACTAAATTCCATTTTTAGGTAAGACTAAGGTAATAGATAAATTAAATTTCAAAAATTACATTGAAAATATTTGAACCCACAACCTACAATGTCAAGTCCTCATTATCACTACACCATCCTCAAGTTTTTGAAAAAAATGATGGTTTTTTACATAAAATTTTATATAACAAATGCAATATACAATAAGTTGTGGGGACACGTGCACACCTGGTTCAACCTCAATATAAGATTTTAATTGTCATTTCTATTAATTTATAAAAAAAAAAAATCAATAAAACATAAAAGAAAAATGCATTAAAATATCAATAATGTGTATAGAATATAAACAATATCCATTTTAACTCATTAATAAAATGTAAATTGTTTACTTATCACTTTAAATTTTATTTTATTTTATTTTTTTTGGTACTTTGATTGAAACTATCTTGCCCCATAAGTATTTTGCACAAGAATAATAATAAATTTGCATTATAAAGAGAGAGAAAAATGGGAAAAGGATGGCGGTTTTTATTAGGTATTGGAATCCAAAGAGAGGAAAGAGCATCACGCTGCGTTTGTCAGAAAAATCTACGCTCACGATTTGCTGTCGGCTAATCTTTATACACTTTGTCAAATTTCATTTCTCCCCACCTCTTTCTAACGTCATTTCTCCTTCTTTTTTTTCCTTTTGGCATCTACCTAGAGCGGTCCAGTCCCGGTCCCGTCTTGATCCCTTTCCATTTTAAAATTGTTAAAATCACTTTTATCATATTTAAAATTACTTAAAAAATACACGTTATTCACTTTAAATCAATTAGGTTTGTTGTATATAAGTGATTTTGAAATTATTTCTTTTATTTTCTCTTACTTTTGAGATGAATTGACGAAAAGATAGATGTTATTTGCTGTGAGGTTTTGAATTAATCTTTACGACTAGAGTAGTTTGAGTTGCATGACGTACGTTTCAACTAAGTCGTTGTATCCTGAATGTGACATGCCATAGAGAGAACTTATTGCATTAGTGATTAATAAAGGAATATAAAACGTAGAGGATTTTAATCTTCTTAAAGAAAGTGTAATACGTGTATCTTATATTTTTTTAATAGTTAAACAAATTTCCTCTATAATTTGTAATTCTCCCAACATTAGTCTTTTAAATTTTAATAAATCTTAAAATCAATTGTTACTGTTAAACATTTGAGTATATATTAACAAATACATATAATCTTATACACATAATTGATATAGATCATAACATTATGATGACAATATAAATAAAAACGGTTTTCAAATTAAACAAAGGAATCTTAAAAAATAAATGAACATTTAAGATTGTATACTTAGACCATAAAAGATCGACTCTTTGATTGGATTTGAATTTAGATCTCTAATCTTAAAATCGATAGTACAAATTTGCTATCAATTTCAAACTTAACTATGTTATAAACGTTTACTCCAATTTATTTTAGTTCCTCTCAAATTCCCTCATCTTTTAGCCATATTATTCTTTCAACTACTTTGATTGACTTTTGAAATGCATCACATGTCCCCATCTACTTCTTTATTACCACTTTTCCCAATTTCAAATTTTATTCTCTCTTACAATAAAGTTAATTTTACCCAAATAGAATTGAATGGTGCAACTGCAAAACTTATATTTGTTTTATATAAGAAAAATTACATTTCTAGCAATTGAATTTTGAAGAATATGTATGTTTAGTCCTTTAATTCTTCAAAATTACATTTTTAGTCCCTGAATATTTATGAATAAGTATTTCTGGATCCTACATTTTTAAAATATGTCTTTTCAGTTCCGAATTTTTAAAAATAGGTTAAAAAGATTCCTAATGCTATTTTTAATTACTTTAAATAACTATATAACATTTTAAATTAGAAAAAATTATTTGTTTTCAATGTTTTCAAAATGTATTTTTTTTAGTCTCTAAGTTTTTAAAAATAATTTTAAATTTTTTTGGTTATTTTAAACAATAATATAACATTTTAAATTAAAAAAAATAAATTCCAACATTATGTTAAAAAATCAAAGATTAAAAAGAAATATTTTAAAAATTTATAGACATAAAAACTCAAAAATTAAAAAAATATATTTCCAAAACCATGAACCAAATATTCATATTCTTCATAAACAACCGAGATAATTTTCCTTCTTATATTTATAGGTCAAATGTGCGCAGAAAATATCTTTTCTAGACATTAGAGAGATTTTTTAAAGCTTTCTTTCTTTATTTTAGATCAGTTTGGGAAAAAAATGCCTTCTAAAATATAAATAAACTATTTAATCTCACTATTTAAAAAATAATTATAAAAAAAAAATTAAAACAACCTCACTAGTACTTTGTGGTTCATAAATAATTTTGAAGTTCATTTTCAAGACTTATTATGAGAAAAATATTACCTATCTTTATTGTTCTCGTGTTAGTTCAGTGACATGTCTCAATCTTGTTGACTATTCTTTTTGTACATTATTAAAATAAATACATTATTTTTAAATACATGAGTATACGTGGGTGTCTACAAATCTATATACAAATTTTATTTAGTTTATTCAGAATATTGCATCCAATAAAGTGGTTCATTGCCATGAATTTGTAACCCTAAGGAAGGAAGTTTGTAACATATTATAAAATGTCATGAGATGATAGAAAATGAAACTACTAAGTAGCAAATTCCAGCCAAAATGAACAAAATTCGACTGACATAAAAAATGCGTGAAGGACCCAAAGGTTCGTGATTCAAATTTCTTCTCTCATTGTATTAAAAAAAATGTAACTAACATAGAGAATAGCTCATCGATTAAATGAATCTACTTCTCTTCTTTTGAGGTTGGAAGTCTAAATTCTCACCCGACCTTTACATTTATTATTAAAAAAAAATGTTTGTAATGTAATAATATCTTACTTCAATACCTTAACGTTATTCCAAATTCATTAGATACACCCTCTCTTTCTAATAATGTCTGCTAATATCCTAAGATAAAAATAGAAATCCTTCTTCATGGGTTTGGAAAATTGTAGAAACCCCAACAAGTGAAAATATCAATATTAGGTGGTAAAATAACATTACAAAGTTTCAAAGAAAGTATCTCATACTATAATATCAATTTTGTTTAGTACGTGCTCTGATATCATCTTAAATCGTCAATCAACTCAAAAAATTATCGTAATTGAAATAATTAACAACATATATAAAGTTATATAAATATATAAACACAATAAAATAATAATTATATGAATGGGAAGTTTGTTCGATTACAATTTTAATCAATGAAATCACTATGCGTAATGTGTGAAAACTTCATTGATTGATTAATAAGCATGTGATACATCGGTATTTTATTAAATTGTATATGCCAAATTGAGCATGGCACGATTGAAATAAAATGTATACTTTTGATCAAGAAGTAAGATGTTTTAAATCTTCAGCACCCTGAATTTTGTTGAATTACAAAAGAATTATATATGAATTTTTTCATGAATTTATTGTTGTTGTTATATTAAAAAAAATTGAAGAGATGGGTGATATTGAACTTCGAATTGAAAGAAGAGATAACATGCTAATTATTACTGAGCTAAGCTTTTTTCTTTTCTTTTATTTTATTTATTTTTTTCCGAATTTTTATGTTTAATAGTTTGATATTTATAAATCATAGTTAAAATAAAATTTTGGTCTTTATACTTTTAGTTTTATTCATTTTTAGTCTATGTACTTTCAAATATTTGAATTAAATTTTGTTCTTATACTTTCAATAAATTATCAAATTTTCTCCATGCTATCAGTTTGTTGTTAATTTTTTTTTTCAAAATCATTTAGCATGGTCTATTTTATGTATGAAAATTATTATTATTATTTAACAAATTACTATAAAGATTAACTTCAAATGATTGAATTTAAGATTTATTGAAAGTACAATTTACACTAAATTTGAGACTTATTGAAAGTATAAAAATTAAATTTAAATGACTAAAAGTACAAAACTTAAAATAGAATATAATTAGTCCCACAGTAAAAACAAAATTGAAAAAATTAATGATGTTTTCTCTCAATTTCTTACTATGTTATATGCATTTTTTTAAGTAAAAGAGTTGGATTTTCAGCTAAATTTAAAAAATACTTTTTTTATTGAACCATTTGTTAAAATAGAAAATAAAATAAAAATTTAGAGGTGAAAATGAGATTTATGAGCTTAATTAAAAAAAAAATTAGAAACCAAATAATTACAAAAGAAAAAATCCATCCTGAGATATCATCCATACCATGACTAGCATATGATGAAATGATTAACGCATCAGAAATTACGCGTGTTCCTAAATCCTACGTAGTACGTACAAATTATAAACGACGTCGTTCGGATCTTAAAAAACCTAGATCGGGTCCCTCAATAATACTAAATATCAATAATAATAAATAATAATAACGATAAGAGATAGGGTTTTGGAAATTATCATTAAAATTATGCCATTATTTTTGGGGTTATTCCGATACAATTCAAAATTTCTAGAAGGATTTGGTTCAGCTTAATTGGGTGTAATCAAGGCCGTTGAGAAAATAATGAACGATCGAGATTTAAAAGATTTTGGGGAGGCGACAAAATAATTGGAGTCCAAATGGTCAAATAATTCTTATAGAATGTGATCGCGTCGATGCTGATTAGGCCAATTATTTTGTGTTCATTATTAGAACATTTTTTTTCCCAAAGTTGAATGACATGTAAAATTAGGGGATCTAACCCTCCTGATAGTATTTGGGTTTTTACATATTTTTTTTTTAGAAGTGTTTTAAAAAATCGAGTCAAATTTTCAAAATTAAAACCGATTTTAAATAAAAGTAGTTTTCAAAAAAAAAAAATTCTTTTGAAAATTTGATTAAGAATTGAAGTGTTTTTGTTAAAAATTGTGAAAATCATAATATAAATTTTAATAGGAAAACAAGTTAACAACCATTTGACTTTTTGTTTTTTGTTTCTAAAAATTATGTTTGTTTTCTTATCGCATTTTGAATTTTGAAATAAATCCTTAAAAATTACTCTTTAGTTATCAAAACCTACCTTGGGTTTTAAAATCACTTATAAAATGTAAATTAAAAAAGAGAGAGAGAAATCATTAGATAGAAAGTAGTGTTTTTAAAAAACCAAAAACATAAAACCAAATGGTTATAGGTGAGAGCCTTTGATTTTTTTTCTTTTTTTTTTTTTTAATTTAAGTCTAAAAAATTAACCTAATATATGAACTTTTATTCTTCTTTGTCATGTACCCAGGTGTTTTAAGAATTCAAACCTAGTTTTAAACTAAAAGAATAACTAAATTTTAAAAGTAAGTTTATAAACTTGAAATTTGTCTATTAATTGGACCCATTTGGTAATCATTTGATTTTTGTTTTTATTTTGAAAATTAAATCTATTTCATCTACGTTTCTTACAATGATTAACAACTTTCCTAAGTACAATGGTTGAATTCTTAACCAAATTCCAAAGACAAAAACAACTTTTTTTAGTTTTCAAAATTTGGCTTGATTTTTTAAATCATTGGTGAAAAGTAGATAGCAAAAGAATAAATTTGAAGGTAGAAGTAGTGTCCATAGACTTAACTTTAAAAAAACAAAATGGTTACTAAATGAGGTCTTAGAAATCCAATTTTTTTTATGAAAATTAATGATAAAAAACTATGTAGAAAACAAACACAATTTTAAAAGAAACATAAAATTAAAAATGAAATCATTAGAAAATAGAAAATGAAAAACTAAATAGTTGTCAAACCTTAGGACTTTATTTAGCATACAAAATCTCATATGAGATCAACTAGATGCACCAAAATCATAAGGCGCTGGTTACACAAAAACCCCTCCCCTCTTCAATTGATACATTCTGTCACAAAATATTAAATAGCTAAATTTTGAACTATTCATCATGATTTTATTGATCTTGCGGATTAAGATACGAATGGCCAATAAAATTCACAAGATATCAAATTTTATTTCATTTCACAATAATTGATCAACTCTATTCACTCGATCATATTAAAATAAAGCTTCATATATAGATTTTCATAAATAATCTCTACTATAACTATCCATTGATAAGAATAATCGTCATGGAAGTGTGCATCCCACTTGAAATAAAACTACCCTACCTATAGGTTAACAAATTTAATGCGACTTATTTTGACTGTCATCATTATAACCATAGCTTATCTCCTAAAACCGTTGCATGCAAGTTAAACATTTTGTATGCACCTACTTGATATTAATATGAAATATATTCTGTAACATTTTTTCTCAATATATTTCACATTGTAAAATTATTAGCCCCAAGTTTATAAAAAAAAGAAAGAAAGAAAGAAAGAAAGAAGACATCAAATAACATACGTACAACATTTGAACAGGGAAAGACAAAGATCATGTCTCTACCCAAAACACTGTACACCCCTTGCATAAATAATATGTGCTTTCTTTAGACATTTAACAAAAGTTGGGCAGGCAGGCAGGTCTATTTAAAGATGACGGACCACCGCAAGCCCCGCTGCAAATGTCGTCGGAGTAGAAGAAAAGTACGTATGGATGAAATGATAGCCCCCAAAATGCATGGGCCTCATGTGGTTAGATTCAATATCTTTTTTCTTAAAAAAGAGAAAAACGAAAAGTTACATTCATCTTTTTGCATGTCACTCTTAAACTAATTTTCGCTACCCTTAATTTATTAAGGGTAAAAGAAGATGGGAAAAAGAAAAAACAAAAGATTCTTTGGAAGTAAAATGAGTACTGTAGCAAGACAAGACTAGTCAGTACACAAAACCCATCATCCAAGTCAAGGCCCTCTAGAGTGACATGACATGTAAGGCCAATAAATTGGTAGATGGCAATTTTGGCAAAAGGCCTGCCTTTTCTTCCCTTCTTTACACCAAACTTGTGTGACATTGTTTTCCTTTTGAACTCGTAATCAGTAATCACCTCGGTGTGTTCTCCACCACGGCCCCACCTTCATCGAGCGTTAGTATGCTCGTCATCAATCGAAGTGATAGTCTTATTGTGACGGGTATATTATTCCTACTGTCTTGAAGGAGAAAGGATGAGTTGAAAAAGATTGCTGCCTATTATTCGTGTATATGATTTAATTACTGCCTTTTTGTTATTATTTTCTTTCGAATTATGAATAAAAATTTTCGTTTTTATGAAGTGATAGTCTTAAGTTTGTTACTGAATTTTCTCCTAATTTTAACTGAGATGAGACTATGTTTTCTCCTAACAAACTTAAGAGAACAATGGAAAGAGATTACTACTAGTACCATTCTAAATCCATCCAATAGAAAAGCTAGGACTCGGAGTTTGAATAGAAATACAATTGGAGAACTCAAATTCAAACTTGCTATATTCAAATGCTTCATGTAAGTAATTTTGTGATGGCCACTCTCACCCCCTCTTTAGGAGGGGAGAAAACTAAAAAAGAAGAATTGAAAGAGAGATTCTATGAAACCATTCACAAATCTTCATGATCCAGTTGGGTTTAAACAGAATGCATTTCATGGGTGAAAAAAAGGCTCATGTATCAACTAAATAGTTATGTGGATGATATCTATCTCTTAAAAAAAAAATCATCCATCTCTAATGACTAAAGATGTTTGTAGGTAGGGGTGAAGAACCTGTTTCGATCCCTACAAAATTCTCTATTCAATTTCGTAATGACCAGGTGAAGATTCTTTGTGGATCGAGTTATGAGTAGAAAAAATTATGGATTTTTTATTTAATATTTTTTAACAATTTTTTAATCTATTCTCAACTAAATATAATTTTCAAAATTTTCTATGTTTAAATGAATAATATACAATACGATTTTCATTCAAAGAAAACATTTTAGTAAAAACAATAATATTTCATATGCAAAAAGATATGTTAGAATTTAAATACTACCTCAAACATGAAAAAAAAAAAAAAAAAAAAAACTAATTTCTCCCTACTCTCCCTCTTTATTTTTTGTGTAATGGAGGATTCCTCACCGTTCGGAGCAGAGCCTCAAGCCCATAAGTTAAATAGATATCTCTACCCAAAAACAATTTAGAATAAGAATTGAAAGAGATTTTTAGGGTTTAAATCAATACTATTTCAAGGGTGTAACAAAGTTTTCTCTCACCATCAAAATCTGACCCTTTTTTTTTTGGAGAAAAAATTAACCTGACACAGTTCTATGTTCATTGCATTGAAGATCAAATTTCAAGAAAGTGAATATATATATATATATATATAAAGGAATAATGTTGAAATCCATCAAATAAAGATAGAGACAGTGAAGGACGATGATGAAAAGATGTTTTCCATGGGAAAGTGAGAAAAGGTAAAAAGAGAAATCAAGCAAAGAAATTATTCAAGCAATCATCATTTCGGTGGTATCTATTTATATTATTATTATATAATAAAATACCTATAAAATAAATGGGTCTAAATTTTTTTTTTTTTTTTTTAAAAAAAATTGAACTTTCGAGATGGGTTTGAGTGTGAGAGCATGGTCAGTGGGTCTTCCCCCATTATTATTCCCAAAATCCCAAATCGAATAATTGATTATATAATTTTAATAAATAAAAAATAGAGAATTGATATATCACATTATAATAAAAACAAATATATGTATGTGTGTATATATATATATACAGAAATGGGAAGCAGGCATCGTTTGGCGACATGTCGTTTTCACTCTCGGTCTTGGATGGTGGTTTAACTTAAAATAAAGACAACTCAAAAAAAAAAAAGAAAAGAAATGAAATAAATAAATAAATAAAATCTCTCTTCTAGTTCTATAGGTTTATCAATCATCACACAAGAAAGGAAAGAAGAAAGGAGAAGAATGTCGAGATAGAAATAATTGTAAATGTATGTAAAATGAGGGGTCAAAGTTGAGATTGAAGGAAATAAAAGGGGGCACCTGAAACTGGAAAAATTTTAGCGTAAGAAACGCACGTGTTTTTGTGTCATAAACAAAGAGAGAGATTCAATATTTATGCAGAAGAAGGACCAGAGACTGAAATAAAAATAAAAAAAATAAAAAAAAATAAAAAATAAAAAGATGTATATTTGATTCAACTTATATGAAAAAAGATGGATTTGGAGGAACTGAGTCTTTTCTTTTCTATGCTTCCTCTTTGCCCTTACTAAGCTAACAATCTGTATTTTTGTGGCCTCCACTAAATAATACTACTCCTACCAACTCTCCCCAAAAATAAAACGACAAGAAAAAATTAACAACTTTCTCCCAAACACTAATTACCCTTTCAAAATTCCATACTTCATTCTCAAACTAAAAGAATTTTGCTATATTTTAAATTTCTCTCCCTCGTTTTTAATAGTTATTTGTGCTGCTATTATTATTAAGTCTTCAACAATATTTAGGTGCACCTAAGTCTTATGTTCTTACTTCCTGTATGCATACTCAAAATTAATTTTGAAAAATAATAATTTTTAATGAAATAAGTTGTACGATCGATAACTTTTTTCTCTTCATTCTAGAATGGAAATGAGATATTGATGATTGGGGAAATTGAAAAACAAAAAACTAAAAATAATGGGTGAGTGTGATTGAAGATCTAATTTGGGAGATCGATCGGATTAATAAGAATCGTTTTAATATTATGTGATTAAATAAAACTCATAATCACAATTAAGAGAGAAGATGAGATGCTATTTGAAGGAAAAATATTATTTTAAAAAAATTAAAAAAGTAATTGAGGGACTATACGGTGGTGGAAGCGGCGGTCGTAGACGGCGGAGGAGCACCAGTGGGATCATCACCACCACCACCAGAGGTTGTTTCCGCCTGATGATCCCCGGCAGCGGCGGTGGATGTACTAGTCTCGGAGACAACTTGGGGGTCCGGCGGAGGGGCGGAGGCGGAGGCGGCGGGTCTTTTCCGCTTCTTTTTCTCGTACGGAATCCCTCTGGCTTTAGCCTGAGCTTCTCGAACTTCACGGAGATAAATCCGAACGGCACGTGCGGCAAATGGGTTGGATTCAGGGCGGCCGCCGTTCTCCTCGTAAGCAGCACGGAGGCGGCCGATCAAGGCGTCGAGGCTGCCCCAAGCTTGCTTGAGCGGGCAGGGGCAGGGGGCAGGTGGATTTGGGTGACCGAAGTAAGGGCAGGGCGAAGCATGGACCTTAGTTTTTCCGAACTGATCCAAATATTTCAAGAATTCGATCACGTGAGCGCCACTGCAACGCGCTAAACATAGTGGCGGCTTGTGGTTCTTCAAATACTGTAAGAAAGTGTTCCAATCCCTTCGTTTTTGAGATTCATACCGGCTCGGTGGAGCTGCAGTCGGTGCTGAACCACCACCACCACCGCCCGATGACCCCTCCGCCGTGCCACCCTCCGACGCCCCACCACCGCCCGGTTCAGACACTGAATCCATTTTTTGTAATGGAAAGAGTGGGAGTTTTGGTTTTGATCAGGGGAAGAGATATGGGAAAATTGGAAGGACCTTCTCTCTGTTTTTTTTTTTTTTTTTTTTTTTTTTTTTTCACGGGAAAGGTAGAGTGTGTGTTGTTGTTGTGGTGGGATTGTTTGGTTTTTTTGAAAAAAGGAAAAGGGATTTAATTTTATTTGATATTATTTTTTAAAAAAATAAATAAAATAAAATTGTGTGTGTATGTGTGTTTGTGTTGGAAGAGGGGGAAGGAAGGAAGGAAGGAAGGGGAGAAAGGAGAGCGTTTTGGTGATGGGACGTAAAAAGTTTAGATGAATGAACTTGAAACAAAGAAATTATAAAGAGAGAGAGCGTGAAATTTTTAATAAATTGATTAATAGAAAGCGAGGGAAGCGAGTGATTTTGTAGACTCACCCGAGAACGTGAGTCACATCTTCCAAATGAGAATAAAATTATCATGAAAAATCAACCCATGTCCCGTATGGTAAAAAACTAAATAATAATAATAATAATAATAGTTGGCTACTATCTATACTAATAACATGTATCTTCTTTTTTTAATACCTCAATTATAAAAGTGTTAAAAGTTAAATATACTTAGTTTAGAGCAATTCTTTGTAAGATGATCTTTTGAAATTTTTTCGAGAAACGTATGAGTTGAGAAAAAATGTAGAAAGAATTATGTTGATTTGTAGTTATTTAAGACAAATAAGAACGTGTCAGGACTTTAGATTTCATATCCTATATCTGAATCATGGAGAGTGTTACAAAAATTTCATTTATATTAGTTAGTAAATATTAAAATATGTCTTAAATTTTTACATATGAGTTGGTACGTTAATTGTTATCATTTATTTTAATGGAAAAGATATTTCATAAATCCTAAAGTTCAACCGTAAAAATTCATTTTTACATCCGTGCAATAATTGAAATACACCTTCAATTCAATGGTATTTTTTTAGAAAGAAAAAATTTACTTTTAATCCTTGAGTTTCATTAATAGGTGCATTTCGTCCTAAAATTTTAAAATCTACCATTTCAATCCTTTAATGTAATATTTTAAATTGAAAATTATAATTAAAGAAATAGGGAGACGGGAAGAGGAGAGAGAGTGAGAAAAGATAAAAATTTAAATTATTATTTGTAATTTAAAATATCAGGTCAATATTTACAATAATAATATTAAATTACTCCATGATTTTTTAAACATGTTGTTAGAAATTTAGGGATTAGAAAAGTATATTTTGAAAATTGTGTTCGGTTCAAGGAGTTGGAGAGTATAAATTGAGGGGAGCGGAGTTGTGAACTCTCCTTCTTATTTCGCCAAAGAATTAATGGGTCTCACTACTAAAAACACATCAATATCTTATTAACTCTTTACACTATAAATCTTACGAGTTCACAACTTCACAAACCTCATCATTTCTAATAGTTTACCATTTCTTTTTTTACCCGAAATGTCCCCTTAGTGACCAAACATATCAATGATTGAAAACTTATAGATCGAAAGTTAATTCACTTAACAATAAACCAATATTTTCTAATAAAGTGACCGCATTAATATTGAGGTTAATAAAAAGGGAATTTAGTAACTTTTCAAAAACAATTTAAGGGTAATATTTATTATATTTAAACAAACTATAAATGTATCAAATGAAAACATTTAGAACTACAAGAATCAAATAAAAAATAACCCACGAATGATTGATTAGAGAAAATAAATATTTTTCAATAAAATCATTTTTATTTAAACTCTTTTGATAAAAAGGTTTAAAATATACTTTAAAAGTGTTTTGAATGGTTGCCAAACTGACTTATTTACAAAATTAAACACCTAAAAAGTTATCCAAACACATCCCAACTTATTAAATCGTATGGACACAAAAAAATTAATAATTTAATTAAACCACCAATCAATATAAGCTCCCTCTAAACAGAAAATAATTAAAAGCAAGCTTTAACTTAGTGGTAATTAATGTGTACTCTTTCTTGAAGTCAAAAGTTTAGTTCCTCATCCACATCATTGTTATATTTTAAAAAATAGTAATAAACAGATAGTTTCCAATATGATATTAAATTTTCATCAAGGTGTCGTGTTTCCACATTTTTATAGGTTCGACAAGAAAATGAGAAGTGAATTGACATTTTCATTAGAAAAATATTTTGGTGCATTCTACCAAATGGTTTCATCACAAATTTACATGTAGCAAATTCTTTTCATTTATCTTTTGAAATATATTAATTTTTTTATGTGAATGATGACAACGAGTGTATAAAGATTGATGCATACTAAAATGCATCTAAGTATTATCTTTTTCATTATATCGATAAAAAAAAAAAAAAAACTAATGAAACGTAAAGATAAATAACAAAATATCACTATACTTCAATAATGTATCAATATTTTTATGAACATATTTGAGAAATAGAATAAATAGGAAGAAATTAATTAATTTGCAAGAGTTAATAAGGAGAAAGAAAGAAAAAGAAGAGGAGGGAGGGACAAGATATGTTTACCATTGAAAGAAGAGGGAAGAATGAGTTGAAAGTAAGACGACGCGCCGACAGGATCTGGCAACTCCACGCTCTTCTCGAATAACTTCACGCCTCACCCATTTCAACCCTCCCACTTCATTGCGTGTATCTAACGTACCAAGATTGTGTTGTAGTGGTTCCATTCTCATTAAAACTCTCCACTATCATACATACCTCCAATAAATGGGGTCTATATTAGGTCAAACTCTCTTTTTTATTTCAAAACATAACTCAACTAACATGTGATAAGTGTTAACGATTAAGAAGTTTGTTGTTGCGAAATCGATAATTAAAGAACACAAAAGAAGAAACATAAAGATAGAGAAGATCGACACACAAATATACATGGTTCACTAACAGTGTATTAGCTACGTCCACAAGCAGAGAGTGAACAATATTATTTGAAAGAATGTTTTCAAAAATTACATCAAAACAGCGCCTCTAGGGTTAAAGAGTTTATATAGCACACTACTCTAAATCCTAGGGTCATAATCGTAAATAACTGCAAATAAATAAGCATGTTGAATACAAAATCAGCGAGACTCCCGTACTTGGTTGTTTGAAGCGCCAATAAACAGATTCAAGGCATTTTAACATTTGTAGTTCGAATTTCTTACTTCTTACTGGGAAAAAAAACTAGCTGAATTCTTCTTTAGATTTTATTTATCTGTAAAAGAACAAAATGTTGTCTTAATTCGTTTATTTTATCAAAGATTAGAATTTTATTTAGTTTTAAGATGGTGTATCATGTCTTTGAAATATTCAATTATTCTAATCTAATAGGTACGTGGAACTAATGAGACAAAAGATTTGAAAGTTAAAAAGCATTTAGAAACTTATTATGCATACAATTTAATATTTGAAAGAGAACTCTCTAAAACAGTGTTACATACTGAAAATACAATTCAAATGTCTCCTTATAATTCTAGTAATGGGCTATTTATAGGCTTATAAAAAGTAAAGATATGTTGGGTAACTATTTGATTTTTTTTTTTAAAAAAAATTAAGCCTATAAATATTATTTTAATTTATTAGTTTCTTTGTTTTGTTATCTACCTGTTAGGAGTGTTTTCAAAATCAAAGCCAAATTTTGAAAACTAAAAAAATAGTTTTCAAAAACTTTTCTTTTTTTATTTTCGAAAATTAGCCAAGAATTCAAATGTTTGCACAAAAAAACTTGAACACTATGAGTAAGAAAATTGGAGAAAATAAGCATACTTGTGTAGATATCATAAAAGCAAGGTGCATGCAGGATACCAAGTTAAGAAACCCGAGCAAACACCTGCAATGTGTTCATCGCTAGCACATCCAGGGCCCTGACACCTGTTGGAGAGGCCAAGTCTGATTGAAAAGTGCTAATTCAGTTCGTCTCGACTTCATTCAAGAATGTCGTCACTTCTGGAAATCAATAAAATAACACGTGGTAAGTTTCAAATTAGTGAATAAAACAAAATGAAAGAAGAGATGTTTCTCGCTCGATCCTGAAAATGTACTATGCTAAAAAAATGAGGGTTTTAGGTGGAACCAGTGAACCACGAAAGCATATTAGATGTGTGAGACAGAGGGCTCATAGTTCCTACTAGGTGGAAGGGAATAAACCTAAATTGACCCCTTCTTTTAAAAAAGAATAGTACAAAGAGATTATACTCTTTCAAAAACTAAAAACAAAAAACCAAACATTATCAAATGAAACTTCATTAAATTTAAATTACTAATTATGCTGTAATAATTAAACTAATATTAACAAAACCATACTGATTATCTAGTATCTTGTCCCACATCACTTATTAGACAAAAAAAAAAAAAAAAAAAAAAATTGATATCATGATAACTTATTAGATTCAACCTTGATAGTTCAGATGTGCTAAACTTGTAATTTAACATTTTTTTTTTTTCGATATTACATTGTAAATAAAGATATAAGGATTCAAGTCCACTTTGATGATGAGTTGGGGTTATTAAAACTTGGTTTAAATTATAGATTAAGTTACATAACTTGTCATATTTGTGTCTAATAGGTCCCTATATTTTAAAAAGTATATAATAGATTCTAAAAGTTTAAAAAGTATATAATAGGTCATTGAACTTTTATGCCCTATTTGGTAATCATTTAGATTTTTTTAAAAAAAGAATTAAGCATATTTCATCCTCATTTTTTACAATGAATTGCAACTTTCCTAATTACAATGGTTGAACTGTTAGTCAAATTTCAAAAACAAAAATAAAATTTTAAAAGTAACCATCTGATTTTTATTTTTACTTTTTTGTTTTTAAAAATTAAGTCTATGAACACTACTTTCACCTCCAAATTTCTCCATTTGTTATCTACTTTCTACCAATAGTTTAAAAAACCAAACCAAAATTTAAAAACTAGAATAAAAAAATAACTTTTAAAAATTTCTTTTTGTTTTTAGAATTTGGCTAAAATTTCGACCGTTGTGCTTAAGAAAGATGCAAATCATTCTAAGAAATGGGGAGGAAATAGGTTTAAAATTTCAAAAACAAAAAACAAAAAAGGAAATGGTTACCAAACATGGCCTTAGATATTATCAAATAGGTACTTGAACTTTCATTTTGTGTTTAGAAGGTAGTTCCTAACATTCTCAAATTTTTTTATCAAAATTAAACAAATATATTAAACTTAAAATTCAAATTTGCATCTACCAAAACATTAAAAAAAACACCTTTATATGACTTTATTATAAAATAATAAATGGGTGAAGATTAATTTATACTTTTAATCTTTCAAATTATATCAATTTATGTTCTAAACTAATAATTGTTATAAGTTTAAACCTTAAGTTTTCATAAGTGAATCAATTTTGACTCATTATTAGTGATTTGTTGTCATTTTCACTTGAATCTACTTAAATTCAACTCAAAATCATCCATATAAAATTATTCTTCTCCAAAAATCCGTTAAAAGTAGGAAGAAAAATTATTATGTAATTTTTTTTTCTAAATAGGTATAAATCATAGAGGAAAATTAAATGAACAAATAAAAATCTGCTCAAATTTAATGAAAATGGCTACTTATCCATTTGATTCCCACATTTTTTACTTAACATTTTTCTATACATTTAAAGAAGTTTTATACACATGTGAAAAGTTACGTATTAATGTTAAAACGAAAATTTAATAATGGAGGTGGTCTAAATTGATTCACATAAGAACTTAAGGGTTTAAATGATATAATTATTAGTTTAGAGTTTTAATTGACATAACCCTCAAAGTTTAGAGGTATAAGTTGATTTACATAAAAATTTAAGGGTTTAAATTGATACAATTATTATCTTAAAGTTTTAATTGATTACAACTCAACTAGATATAGTACACACACTGTATACAATAATAATAGTACATACTATATACAATAATAATGTTGAAACTCGAAAGTAAGTCTGCTACAAGAAAAGTTAGTTTTATTGGCACACAAAAAGCATTGCTGAAAGCCCAAAAACGCCACCAAAGGTATTAACAATTTGTAGAAGCGCGTCACTTTAAATGTCGTTGTTGACGCGTAGCTAAAAGTTTTAGTGGTGCGTGTAGCGCGCGCTACTAAAAGTAACCTTTTACTAACGTATAGACGCCACTAAATATTAACTTTTAGCAACACTTATTTGTCACTATTTGTCTTATACAGTGACGCTGTCATTTTGTCACTGAAAGTTATGTTTTAGAAACATATAAGACTGTTGCTAAATGTGGATCAATGGTCATTGTAAGTATCTTTTGAACAAAGGATCCTACCCTCTCATTGGTCCAAAAGGGATTTCTGTTTATTGATTGGACCATAAATATGTTGTTCATTAGAGGAGCAATGATACTTAAAGAGTCAGAGGTAACCCAAGAGTAAAACGGTAATATGACCCAGTTGGAGTTACGAACACTCGTGAATGACTAACTTGTTGTTATTGGTCTATATCCATGGACACCGAACTATATCTATAGTGAGAAGAGTGCAGTTGTGGGTCTCAGTAGAGGATATTTGAGAGGGATATTTTGAATTGTTCAAATTAATTTGAAGAAATCATATATTGATGTGATTAATATATAATTAATTATGGATATGATCTATAATTTAAATTAAATTGGAAAGTAATATTTGAATAAAATTCAATTAATTAATTCAAGTGAATTAGATTCACAAAGAATTAATTAATAGAGAGGTATTGCACATACACATATGATGTTTATGATAATTAAATATATATAC